>NC_133458.1:112494104-112794908 GCF_048565385.1 Saimiri boliviensis
GAGGTGCTGCTGCCCAGGGTACAGTGCTGAGAGACAGCTGCCTCTACGCTGCCCTGTGCCCGGCGCTCCCGCTGCAATGTCCGCCTGCCTGCAAGTGAACGTGGGGCGACAGTGCATGAGGCCCTGCATGTGCGGCTCCACCCTGGGCGCCAAGAGCGGCTCTGTCCCGGAGGGTGGCCGGTGCATGTGGACAGAGCCCAGCATGGCTGTCCTGGGTGACCAGCTAGGGGACGAGGCAGAGGGGCTGAGGGGACCACCATCCTGTTAGGTCAGCCCAGCTCAGCGGCACCCCACAGAAGTGAGCAGGGAGCTCAGTTCTCCACCAATGACAGCTGACTCTGGTACCATCGGTCAGAACTCCCACATGGCAGAGCGCCCTCAGCCCACAGAGAGACCCCGTCTGTTGAGTGTGCTTCAGTTTGGCCTCCATGGTCTCTCCTGCATTGATAGGGCGTAAGAGCAGAGGAGACCCACAGTGTCTGGCCAGCTGCAGGGTGGCAGCAGTTGCCCAACCCTGGAGACCCGGGAATGGGCAGTGCCCTCCCAGGATGGAGGGCAGAGGGCCTCTCTTAGTCCCACAGAGGCCTACGGAACCCCCAGTCCAGGGGTCTGGGATGCCTGTGGCTGCTCCATCTCCCCTGGGCTCCTGCTGCACCTAATGCATGCTTTGAACTTGAGACACAGAAAGAAAGTTCCCACGCCCTCGAACGCTAGTATAGATGGGCGACGACAGAACTCTGGCCACAGTGAATCTGGAGTTAATACCAGGCAGAAATGTGAAATGAGCAGCCCCCGCAAAAATGGGTGGCCAGGAAATATGGGCTCAGGACGGCTGGGCCCATGCACCCGACACTGTGCCCAAGGCATGCACAAGCGATTGTTTTAAAAGCGGGTTCACAAGGAAGGACGTTTGGAAACTGACTGAAACAACAGGGTCGTCAGCTGCAGGGCTTCCCAGAGCTCTGGCAGCAGCATCGGCCCGAGTCCTCCGAGGAGGGCTGGTTTGTGCGAGGCGCCTGCCGCCCACTGGACTGTGAACTTCTGTCTTTTTATTTCCCACTGCCGCTGTGGTACATCTCCAGTAGCACAGTTTGGAAATGTGGGTTTTGATAGACTCAAGGATCTAAATGGAACCCTCTTAGTAACAAGGACTGTCCAGGGTCTCTGTCAACCCGCCGATGGGCGTAACTGGTGCCTCCTTTCCTGTGAGAATCTTCTGAGGATGGGCCGGGGGAAGAGTTCAGTTCCGCTGCCGCCTAGGGTGCCGCGCCGGCCCGGGTTCCAAGGCAGAGCCCAGCAGAGTCGGGCTGGAAGTGCCGCCGGCTGGCGCAGGCTGCATGCCTGGCTGTCCTCTCGGGGGTGGGGTAGAAACAGCCTCCCGCACAGCGCCCACTTCAGTTGGCCACAGCTTTTTGAAATGTGTGTTTCTGGAAGGGACTGGGTCCCTTCTTGCTTGTTCAGCTCCCCACAACAAATGTCCTCAAGGCAAGGCTGGATGCCTCCTTCCTCAGGCTCCTAGGAGGAGCCTGTCCCCCACCTGTGTCGGGCAGCTGGTCACCAGCAAGGACAGGATCCCCAGCTGCAGCCTCAGGCTGGCTGGCGCTGGCAGATGTTTCTGGGATGAGTTGTGTATGCTGGAGATGGGAGGGGAGCAGAGAGGGCGGGGTGCACAGACAGGTGAGGGGACTGTGGGAAGCCTGGAACCATGAGTTCCGGGTCTTCAGGACTAGCCTCTCCCTCCACAGAGAGTTACAGGGAAGCGGATTTGAGCCACAGCGAGGCGAAGGGTTTTCAGTCTGCACTGTAGGCAAGCAGGAAGTCGGCATTTCTGGTCCTGGGCACTCATGGGGCTGGGCTACCTTGGGGCATCAGGGAGGTGATCCTGTGCGCAGCCTCACTGGGTGGGGCCTCAGGCTTGCGATGGGAGAGTGATGCCTGGGGCCCCTCCACTTCTCCACGGATCCTGGGTGGGACTCCTGGGCTTCATACAAAATTGTTGAGAGTTAAGAGCTCTGTGAGGAAGGGGACAGAAACTGTGTACCCATTGCACATAGGGTCCCCAGGGCCACGTGCAGCCGCTGCAGAGGCACGATCCCTGGTCTCCACAGAGCCCAGAGGGGCCAGGGCCATGGAGGAGGCAGCACTGGGCATCTCTACTGGGAGGGGTGGTCAGCAGGCAGCAGGCCCAGGCCTGTCTATGCCCTGCGGGGTGTGGCCTCCTGATCTCCACGGCAACCTGGAGCACTGAGCTCAGAGCCACCAGGAGGGCTTGTGGAATGGATGTCCAGCCCCACAGAGGTTCTGGCTCGGGAGGGTGGGCGAGGGGTGGCTGGGAATTTGCATTTCTGACTGTGCAAGGCAATTCTGCTGCTGCTGCTGCTGGGGTGGGGAGAGGACCCCATTTGAGAAGCACTGCAGTCCTAGGTCAAAATGTGCCTGTCTGTCCCCACCCAGGCCTGCATGGGCAGCACAGGGTCCCCAGGCAGGAGAACCCAATTTCACAGCCTGGCCAGCCAGCATCCTGGAGCCACGTGGTGGGGGAGGGGTCGGGGGTGCTGTGCCACCTTCCTTCCCAGCTTGGCCTGGGGCAAGCATCCCCACGTGGTCGGTCCCTCGGGTCCAGCCTGGCTGCTTCTTTAACCCTGCTGCACCGGCTGGCTGGCATGGCCTGGCTCTTTTTGGCAAGCATGGTCCAGGACAAGTCACCTGTGAGACCTGGGCCCCCAGGCTTGCGCCCTGCTGGAACCAGCACAAATCTTGTTTTCTCTCTCTTTCTTCCTTCCTCACTCCCTCCCCTCCTCACCTTTCCTTTTCTGTAAGGTAAGCTGACTTCCTCTTTTGTTTTTGTTTTATTTTTATTTTTAATTTTTAGTTCTGTAATTAAAATCCTAATCGCCATGGAGGGTGTGGGTCCCAGGGGCTGGGGCCAGGCCCCCCTGACCTCTGACGGGGAGTGTTCGGGTGAGGCAAGGGGTCCTGCTGTTGGGCCCAAGTGTCCTCAGGGGCTTGTGGGCAGAAAGGCCTGTGCTGGCCCCAGTCAGTGCCTAGAAGCAGCCCCAAGGCCAGGGCTGCTGGGCAGTTTGGAATGAGGGCGAGCAGGGCTGCCCTCGGTGCCTGAGCTGAGAGGCCCACGGGGCAGAGCTCTGAGGCCTGGTTGCCAAGGGGGTGATGGTGCTGAGAGCAGGGAGAGCGCCTGGGCTGGGATAAGCCCCTCCGAGTGGGCAGCCAGCTGCAGCGCACCCACCGCTGCTGCCTCGGGAAGGCGGGACCCAGGAGGCCATGACCTCTGGGGTGCTGGCTCCCCCCACCCATCCTGGCGCTGCCAGTCCTGAGTTTCCATCATGGAGGGGGCACCACCCTGCCTTCCTCTGGGAAGAGCTTGCATGTGACCCAAAAGCCAAGGGGGCTCCCCAGCACCCACGGGCATTTCTGGGTCTGGTCAGTGGAGAAATCCGGATGCCTGCACGAGCCCTGGGGTCATGGACGAGGCTGGGGACAGGACTGTCCTGGGGTGATGGGACAGCCCCCCACCTGCTCAGAGCCAACATGGGTGCCGGAGCCACACCTGCCTCAGGACCCTGGGCTTGCTCCTGGGGAAAGAGTGGGGGCAGGCACAGGGGTGAGGGTATACTGCAGCAAGACCCAGGCCTGTCACTCACCACGCCTTCTTCCTCCCCATGCAGCAGCCAAGAGTTTACTCAACAAGAAAGCAGATGGAGTCAAGGTGAGGCTCCGGCCGGTCCCTGGGGTGCAGGGAGCCCAGAGCTTGCGGCTTCACCCCCACTCCTTGGGGCTCCCACTCTGGAGTTCCCCTCCCTCCACGCCCTGGCAGACACGGGAAGGGGAATGGCGAGCGAGGGGCTTCTCCCACCTAAGGCCTCCTCTTCCCTCTCTCCGCAGCCCCAGACGAATAGCACCAAAAACAGTGCAGCCGCCACCAGCCCCAAAGGGACGCTTCCTCCTGCCGCCCTGGTACTGAGCTCCTCAATCTCTGCCTCTCAGCCCCTCCCACACCCCTGGCTGTGTGACTGCTGATGGTCAGAGGGGGCCCGGTGAAGGTGGGGTCTGGCCCTGCCTGGCCTGTCTGACACACACACCTGGCCCCTGCCACTGTGGGGGGGTGGGGGTCTCCAATTCAGACAGGCTTAGGGCTGCTCTAGGGAACCCCTGGCTGAGACCCACAGATGTTGGGGTGCAGGGCAGAGGCCCCGCCTCCCACCCATGTTGACTTGTGGGTGTTTCTCCAGGAGTACTTCAGGAAGTCAGTGAGGCAGAGGACACCCTCTCCCCCAACAGGACTGCACCCTCAGCTTCTCCTTGAACTCCTCACTATGGCCTTGAACTCCTGGGCCCATGGGATCCTCCTGCCTCAGGCTCCTGAGTAGCTAGGACTATAGGTGCACACCGCCATGCCTCAACAGGCCGACCCACAGACCACTCCCAGGGTCTGGCTTTCGGGGGCTGGGCCAGGCTCTGCAGGGGGAACAGCCCAGAGTGGCACATTCCACGGCTCGTGGGGAAATGGGGCCACACTGGTGCAGTCGGGAGGTGTCTAGGCCGGTGGCAGCCAAGAGGGGGCTTGCTGTGGCGTCTGTGCTCCCTCAGGAGCTAGCACACCTGTGCTGCTCTGTGGCTGCCTGAGAGGCAGGGCTTAGGGGTTCCCTGCCGGGGAGGGGAGGGGCCCCCACCACGCTCCGCTCCGACAGCGCCCCTCACTGCCCTCACTCTGGGGCTCCTACAGGTGAACCCTACAGCAGTGCTCCCAAGGATGTGAAGTTGTGGCTGGTGGGTGCTGGCCTTCCTGCTGGGGCACTGTGTTGTGTCCCCTCTGTTGTCCTAAGAGCTTCGGGGCTTGCTGGCCCGTAGATTCCCAGATTTACTGGAAGCAGGCTTGGTGTCCCCTGAGAACCCCAGGCCAGGCTTCGGGAGCCAGCCCCAGACTGCCCACGGGAATGCTGGGTTTACCAAATGGCCACCCTAAGCCCCAGCAGAGGACGGCAGTCCTGGGCGGGGCGAGCTGCTCAGAGCAGCCAGGCCATGGCCAGAGGGTGGCCTGATGCCAGCCTACCTAGGACCTCCCAGCAGCCAGGGCAGCCCACGTGCCGGCCTCACAGCCAGCCCCATCTCGGACCCTGTCCATCCATGTGCCACTCCCACCCCCATGACATCTCCAAACCTGTGCCCCCCACCATGCTGGGGCTCGGGTTCAGGCAGCAAAGGGTGGGGAGAGCTCCCCAAGGCCGAGCCTGGCTTCTCTGGCGCCCACATGCATCGTGCAGCTTGTTGGGGCCCCACGCAGTCCATCTCCCGCCCTGGACGGCAGCACCTCCGCCAACCTGGACAGAGTTCCTGTCTGTTCCATCCTGCCAGCTGATCCAGGCTCCTCCCAGCTGCTCCACGCCGCCTCCATCCCTGTCCCCCACTCTGCGCTGCACTTCTTTCTCGCAGGCTCTGGCCACCCACGCCTCCTTTGTCTCCCTGTTCCCCTCCTGGTGGTCTCTGCTTCCTCCTCTTCTCACTTTCCCTCTTTCCTTCCTCTGTCTTCCTTCTTCTGTAGGAGCCTCAAACCACCGTCATCCATAACCCAGTGGACGGGATTAAGGTACTGCCCCACTTTCTTCCTCCCGCTTTCCCCAGGCAGGAGGCTCCAGGCCAGGAGAGAGGTCTGGGGCAGCATTTGTGCCAGAGTGGAGGGCAGATGTGCCGTGGCCCTGGCCGCCCCTCCCCATAGCAGGGCAGGGCCTCAGTCCGTCTTCGTGGGCAACAGGACAGACTGGCTCAGGCCCCAAGTGCGCCCCTAGAGGTGCTTGGCACAGTTGCGCCTGGTCCCCATGTGGCCAGCACGCTCAGACCAGGGCTCCCAGTGTCCCACCTACTGCAGGCAGGGAGCCGGGGCTCCCTGAGGTCTGGAGCAGAGCCTGCATCTCAGGAGCTCTGTCCTTGCCTCTCCTGGCTATCCTCCACCCTCCTCCCCCTGCGGCCCCCAGTGCTTCTTGCTGAGCAGACCCTCCCTCCTCTGCCCCCCTCTCTGCTCTGCCCATCGGCTCCCATCGCATCGGCATCATCACTCTGGGGCCAGGGAAGGGGCTGGCTCTCTGGGGTGGTGGGAGGGTTGGGGCCAGCACCCAAGCCATTTCAGAGACTTCCAAAACAGCACCGTTATACCCAACAAGGCCCTCCAGCCCAGCTCCCCACTAGGCCTAGGCTCCTTACAGAGCCCCCAGAGTGCCTCCGTGGGGACCCCCACTTCCTCTGGCCAGTGCCACCACCCAGTCCATCATCAGAAGACATCTTTCTCCACGGCAGGGGCCAGGGGGTCCAAGAGGCACCCATGGTTCTAGGCAGCCAGGGCCTGGGCGTTCTTCCCACCTGTCAGGTGGGGACAGGTGTCCCTGGGACCCATGTGTGTCTGGGGTGGGTCATGTTCTCTACAGGACCCTTACACAACCTCTAGGCTGTGGGAACTTGCCCCTGTACCTGAAGATCCGTAGTTCTGGTCTAGGGCCCTGAGCACTGTCCAGGCAGAGTCCAAACCAGAGGGAGGTTCCCCAGGGACCTTGTAAGATGTTTTCTCTGAGGAGCAGAGCAGGCCTCCTGGGGACCTGGAGGGTGGTCTTTTGAAGGGCAGCAGCCCTGGAGTAGGGTGGGAGAGGCTGGGGCCACCTCTGCCCTGTAAGGCCACCTGAGAGGTGAGGCCGGGGCCTGGCTGGACATCCAGTCCCAGTGGGGCAGGTGGCGCTGAGGGAATGTGGGTGGCAGGTGTGCTCTCCCTGGGGCCAGGCCGAGGTGCTTGGAGCCCTGTGCGGCTCTGCAGAGCTCCTGGGAACGCCTCACCCTGTCTTTTGGATTACACCGGTGGCTGCTTGATCCGGAACCAGCCAATCCCATTGTGTCTTACGTCTTGGAATTTCAAAAAGCCCGTTTTCCTCTCTTGTTAAAGAGTCAGCTGAGCATTACCAGTCTCTGCTGGGCGCATCTTGCTGGGAGAAGTGGAGCCCTCGTGTGTTGGGGATGCAGGGTGGCCACAGCTCTAGGGTGGCAGGGCTGGCCTCTGGCTCCGTGCCAGCCTGTGCCAGCTGCAGTGAGAGTGCACCCTGGTGAGGGGCGCTGTCCCAGGGACCAGCACAGAGCTGGGTGTCTTCTCTGGTTGCTGCCGCATGAGATCCACAGAGCTGGCCTTTAGGCCCGGCCGAAGCAGCCGGGACAGAGGTCAGCCTCAGCATCTGGGCTGGTCCCGACACAGTCCCAGCCCTGTCCACCTGCCCTCAGCCACATCCCATCTATCCTTGGCCACATCCTGACCCGCTGCCTCCCATGTTTCCTCAGGAGTCTTCCGACAGTGCCAACACCACCATAGAGGATGAAGACGCTAAAGGTACCTGCACTAGAGTCCTTGTCCCCAGCGGCCGTGGTGCTGCTGGGCTGCTCCTTGAGGCGGGTGGCACTCAGGCAGGGTCAGCTCTCCTGTGATGCCGGGTGTGTGCGGGTGTTCGGGGGACTCGGGGGCCCTGCAGCTGCTATCCCGTCCCAGAGCCTGGGTGTCAGGCCTGCCCAGAGGGTGGGAAGCGTGGCAGACACTACCAGCAGCCAGGTACTCTCGGTCTCCGAGTTCAAGTGAGGAAGCCACAGCTTTTCTTGGGGATAGGTTCTCATACCAGGACCCTCACGGGGAAGAGGTTCACAGGTAAAATTTATTCCAAGACGCTGTCCTTGTCTTAAAGCTCCTTAAGCTTGCGTTTCCGTCCAGCGTGTGCTTGCCGAGTGGCCAGGCAGCTAGGTGGGCCTTTCTGGGTTTGCCTTTGCTGAGCCAGGAGTGGCCTCCTGAGGTGGGCTTCTGCCGCACAGCAATTCCGGGGCCTCTCCCATGCTCATGCTCACCCAGGTCAATGTCTTGTGTGTTCCTCAAGAGGACCCCAGGACACCCGGCACTGGCGCATGCTCCACGGAGTCCGCCGCCTCCAGACCATCCACTGGCCTGTGCCGCCCTGGCCTCTGCTGGCTCTGGCTCCTGACCCTCGTCACTTACACGGTCACCTAGATAAGCCCTGACCTGCCTTCAGGGCTGCCCCAGTGCCCCACAAGAGTCAGCCACTCTGCCAGTTTAGGGGAGAAAACGTCTCACCTGTCCAAAGCCCACCCTACACAGCTGTGATGCTGTCCCCAAGCAGAGATGAGCACGGGACTTCGGGCCCTGGACGCTGGAGAGTGGGTGTTAGTGTGTTTCCCCTGCAGACTGGAACAGGCCCGAAAGGCAACAGCATGGAGGCTGTCTAGAGGTTCTGCCGTCACCCTCAGCCTGGTGGGGCGCTGAGCAGTGAGGGAGGGGACCTGGGGTGGGGGGCAGCCTGGAGCCTGCAGGGGAGACAAAGAGACACCCAGAAACCAGCAACGTGGCTCAGATCTGAGACTGCACAGCCTGTCGAGGTGGAGGCAGACACCCCCACCCCACCTGGTGCAGAAAGAAGCCCTGCCAGGCTGCCCAGAGACTGGTACAGAGTCCAGTCAGGCCCAGTGGCCATCATGCCCCCCAATAACTGTCACTCCCTCTCCATGGTCCTGGCCTCTGCTGGCTCTGGCCAGGGGTGGTCACAGCACTAGGGTGGCAGGGTGGCCTCTGACTCCGTGCCGGCCTGCACTGGCTTATGCCGCTCTGGCCTCTGCTGGCTCTGGCTCTGGCACTGCCCCGTATTGGCTCCTTCAGCCCTCACATACCTGCTGTGGCCACTGCAGGCCCAGGACCCCTACAGGGTGGCCATCCCAGGTATCCAGCTGTCACCCCGCCCTCCCTCCTGGCCTCCCCTGTCCTTCTCCAGTTGTCTTCTTTTCCTGCGGACGCCCCTGCCCACCTGCCTGCCTCACCTGTTCTGCCTCAGCCCCCAGAGTCCCCGACATCCTGAGCTCAGTGAGGAGGGGCTCAGGAGCCCCAGAAGCTGAGGGGCCCCTGCCCTGCCCATCTCCGGCTCCCTTTAGCCCCCTGCCAGCCCAATGTAAGTAGCCTGGGCCCTGCTGCTGTGGGGGTCAGGTTGGAGGGCTGGCAACCACCTAGAGGGACTGCTCCAGAGCCAAGGACAGGCTAAGCTTGGACCCTGGCTCCTGCCTCATGGACCCACAACCCCTCGCTGGGGCCTCCCAGGGTGGCCTCAACCCAGCGAGCCCCACCTCTGTGAGGCAGGTCCTGGAGCACTTTGCTGCCCAAGGCTGCTGGGCAGGATGGGAGGTCCCAGAGGCTCAGGCTTCAATTCCAGTCTTCAAGGCTGGCCCAGGCCTCACTCCACCTCAGCTCAGGGGAATTTCTTGCTGTTGAGGCAGCTCTGATTTGGGGCCTGACCCCAGAGTCCAAGGGGTCTCGGACACGGGACCCCTCCCCTGCCCTCCTCCGCCCCTCACCTCCTCGTATGTCTGTCTGCCTCATGTTCACGTCTCGTCTGTTCCACCCCAGCCCCCAGGATCTCTGACATCCTGAACTCTGTGAGAAGGGGCTCAGGAACCCCAGAAGCCGAGGGCCCCCTCTCAGCGGGGCCTCCGCCCTGCCTGTCTCCAGCTCTCCTAGGCCCCCTGCCCGCCCCGTGTAAGTAGCGGCCCCAGGCCCGCCGCCTCTGCTGCGGACAGCTCCCTGCGAATGGCCGGCGCTCAGCAGCTTCCCACCTGCGTGCACGGCCCAGCTACCCTGCCCTGGCGGGGCTTCCGTGGGCTCGCCCGCTAACCAGCAGGGCCGCTCCTGGCTTCACCCTCAGGGCCCAGCTCCCTCCACGGCTCCTGTTCCCACTGCCACTCCCTGCTCGCTGTCCAGCCCCAGGACCCTCCCAAAAGGGTATGTCCCAGCCTGGGGCCGCCCTGGCCCCTCTGAGGCCCCCTAGCCCCCTAAGCCCTCTCTGTTGACCACTGTCCCAGCCCCACAGACTATACACCCACCCAGGGGCCCTGCCCATGGTGCCCAGGAGCCTGCACTCAGGGCCACCCTGTTTCCTGATGTAACCCCAACCCCTGAGCGCCCTGCATCAGTCTAAGGGGCTGAGGAAGGTGCCAGAACTGGAACCCCGGCCAGGGTCACTGCAGCTCGCCAACGGGCTATCATGGAGAATCACAGGCCTGGCCTCCGCTGACCTGGGCTGTCCTCACAGGGCCCAGCCTGGCCTCTTCTGTGCCACAGCGACTCCCGCCTCTCCCTGTAACTCCGCCCAGCGCTCCTCAAGGACCACTTACCTGACAGCTTTTGCTGACCAGCGGCCTCTCCCTGCAGGGTGCCCTCTGCCCACAGCAGCTTCAGCCCACCCCACCCAACAGCAAGAGCATCTGCCTCCAGTCCTGCAGCCTCCTCCCCGTGCACCATGCTGTCCCCAGCAGCACCCTCTGTCCCCATGTCTCCTGTGCCCCCCCTTGTCCCCTTGGTCCCTACTACAACCCCTCAACCCCCACATCCCTCTCCGTCCCCCTAAGTACCCCCTCTTTCCTGACATCCCCTCTGTCCCCCAAATTCCCCCTCTTTCCCTCGAGTTTCCGTTTTCCTCCCCATATTCCCTTCTGTCCCCCACACCCTCCCCTGCCCCCCACACCCTCTCCCGTCCCCCACATTCCCCTCTGTCCCCCTACATCCCTTCCATTCCCCCACATCCTTCCATACTCCACATCCCCCTCTGTCACCCCACATCCCCCTCTGTCCCCCCACATCCCCCTCTGTCCCCCCACATCCCCCTCTGTCCCCACATCACCCTTGGTCCCCTCACCCCTTCTGTCCCTCACACCCCACTCTGCCCCATATACCCCACTCTGTCCCCCCACATTCCCCTCTGTCCCCCAAGCTCCCCCCTGTCCTCTAAGCTTCCCTCTGTTCCCCACATCCCCTCTGTCTTCCCATGTCCACCCTCTTCCCTCCACACCCTCTATCCTCCCTCTGTCCCCTCATGCCCCATCCCCCTGACTCCCTCTGTGCCCACCACTCTCTGGCTTGGCTGTCTGCCCATGGGTTTCTCTCCTGTGTGACCCCGTGCCTGCCTTGTGTTTATGTCTGATCTGTTCCACCCCAGCCCCCAGGATCTCTGACATCCTGAACTCTGTGAGGAGGGGCTCAGGGACCCCAGAAGCCGAGGGCCCCTCACCAGTGGGGCCCCCGCCCTGCCCATCTCCGTCTCTCCCTGGCCCCCTGCCCGCCCCGTGTAAGTAGCACCTTGAGTGGCCCTGGCAGCGGCTGCCCGGAGGGGCTCAGGGCGTGTGAGCCGGCGGTGGTGCTCTGGGAAGGGCCAGCTTGCAGGGGAGGGCGGGGGCGCAGGATCCCTCTGCTGGGTCCCAGGGAATGGCTTTGAAGCACATGAAGGTGCCACTGAGTCTCTGAAAACGGAGATTATGGTTATGAAGCGTGTGTGACACCTGTGTGTAGGAAGAGTGTCTGAAAGAGCAGGTTCGTTGCGGACCCCAGCACTCTTGACCCTGAGATCCATAGTTTTTCCTGATGGGAGGGGAATGGGCAGCAGAGGGTCCAAGCGTGTGGCAAGGGCTGGCACGTCGGGAGCTGCCAGTTTGTGTCGAGGTGGACCTGCCGGGCAGGGAGAGAAAAGTGTCAGTCCCAGCCCGAGGCACTCTGGCATTCGAGCTGCCCAAGTCCAGACAGCAGGGAGCAGGTGGGGATCGGAGGGTGCAGATCTGTGGGGCAGCCAGGGCCAAGCTGAAGCAGAGCGGGCGGGACGGGAAGCACAGGCTGGGCTGGGCGGCCTCTCTGGCCAGGGAGGAGCCAGGCTGGGCCACCTCCCGGCCTGTCTGCTGACTGCCCACAGTATCGCTTACAGGGATGGATGACATCCCAGGGCTGCCGCCACCCCCACCTGTGGGGAGACACCAGGCTGGGGGTGGTACAGAGATGCTCTCAGAGAAGAGGCTGCTGGGCCAAGGGCTCGGCATGGCAGGGCAGTGGCTGGGTGAGTACCTGAGGAACAGGTAGGGTCTGCGTGCCCTCATCCCATCTGCAGACCGGGCCTGGGGGCTGCTGCAGGCGACCGGGGCCGAGGAGAGTGGAAGCAGCAGCCCGAGAGGGGGATGCATCCTGCAGGCTCAAAGGGGCACTGGATTCACCCAGTGCCAGAGAGGGTGGGGGCAGCCTCTGGAGGGGCACTCACCCCCTGAACGTTCTGTGGTTGGTCGAGGGCCCCCAGCAGGGTCTTACTGAGGGGGTGAGAGGCGAGCGGCTGAGGGGAGAGACCAGGTTCTTGATGGTGATGGGGTCAGGGTGCCTGGGCGGCCAGAACTCAAGGAGGGGAGCATGGGGAGGGGTCGCCGTGCATCTGGGGCGGGGGCACAGCAGAGCTTCTGGGAATGGTCAGAACCCCCGACACCCGCCACATCCACAGCAGCTCCTCTGATTTTAAGGGCTTGCTGCCCGTGCAGAAGTGGAGGAATGTGCCCAAAGGAGCCTGCCTGGAAGGTCACCCCATCAGATTGTCATGACCCCACCCCAGGGCTGCAGCCTGCCTTCAAGGTCTGTGCAGTAGCTGGGGGTGAGTCCTCTAAGGACAGGGTCCAGGCTGGGTGCAAAGTGGCCAGCTCAGGACTCGGTGCCCAGGCTCACCTTTAGGGGCCACAGCACAGACCTGCCCCTCCAGAGTCTGCCCTGAGCTTGGTTGGGGAGGCAGAGGCTGCAGGAAGGCGCTGTGAGTAGGGCAGGATGGAGATTTGTGTGCCCCTCCTGGGAGGGGCTGGGCAGGGCTGGGAGATGGGTGGGTGAGACGTTCCAGAACTTGGGGAGAGGAAGAGTCTGGGCACTGCCCTGAGGTCACCTGGGCCCAGGCGGAAGGTGGCGGGCTCTGGGCCATCCTACAGGCCAATTAGGGGCCCCCTGGTTCCTCCAGAAGGCACCCACCAGCTGTGTAAATAGGGCAGTTGTCCCCCAGCCTGCCTCAGGCTGTCTTCTCCCCACCCACGCTCTCTAATCTCAGATTATACGAAATCCAGCCTGATCCCTGGGCAGCTGCCCTCCCTCCCACAGCCACCTCTGGCTCTGAGAGATGGGGCTTGAGGCCAGCCGGGGTCCCAGGAGTCCAGGCCAGGATGAGAACCCGCTCTGGCCCCAGCTAGATTCGTTGGGCCTGCCTGGGCCTGCCACCTCACCCCAAGAGAACCATAGGCAATTTGAGGCTCCCTTTCACGTTGGGGCACCTGGAAGGCCTGACCTTGCAGAGGCTCTTGGCATGGGCAGTCCCTCCAAGCCCAGACCCTGCCACTGCCTCCCCTTTGTGCCTAGAGCTGCCAGGACAGCTTGTCCTCAGCTAGCAGGCTTCCCCACCCAGGCACCCCTTCATGTCGGACCCCCTCCCTCCCCTCCCTCCAGGATCATGCCCTTCTTCAGGGGCCCGGGTATCGAGGACACCAAAGTGCCCATATGCTACGTGGGGAGGTGGAGAGGGGGCTGGGTCAGGCTGGGCAGCGCCGTTCCAAAAGGCAGAGGCAGGCTCGGCTTCCTGTCTGTGGAATGGATGGGTGGCTCTCACAACAGACCTGCTTCCCACCCTTCAGCACGGTTACCACTCTTGATCGGAACTCTGACCACACATCTCCTCTTCTGTTTACACACTTTTCCCACCAACTCCCTTTTTAATTACAATTTGTTTAAAAGCACTGCATATTACTTCATTAGATGGAAGATTAGTTTCACTTACCACCAGTGTAAGGTAACTATAGAACCAAGCAGACTGGAAACCACATGAAATAATGTCACTCTCTCCTCCATTCCAGCTGCGTGCTGCTGTGCGCCTGAGAACCCCCGTGGAGTGGGAGGGGCAGCTCTCTCTGTCCATTAGAAAGGGGGATTAACTAAGTGACAGGAGGTGTTTGGGACATGTGGACACCAGACTTCTCTCTCGATGCAAGAAGGACAGAGCTAGCAGCTAGTGCAGTCCGGCTCAGGGGCTACTGGGAGGACTGGCTGCAGGTGGAAGAGAGGTCAGACCTGAAGCTTGGGGCCACCTCCAGGAAAGGACAGGTGAAAGGGGGGCACGAGGCAGGGGAGAGGCAGGTGCCAGGCAGAGGGTGGAGAAGAGGCAGGAATGTAGCAGCTGGGGTGGGCCCTCAAGTGTCATATGCCACTGTCCTGGGGCCCATGGGCAAGGACAGGAACAGCCATGGCATGTGTTAGGACAGAGTCCTGTGCCTTCCCGGAGCTGGGCAGGTGGAGTGGGGCCAGGAAAGGGACTCGTGGTGGCTGCAGCAGGAACTAGAGGGGAAGGGGCCTCTGGAGCCTGTAGCCCACCTTCCTGGGGAGCAGCTTCCAGGGTCCATCAGGTGGGTGGGAACTGAGCTTCTGTAGCAAGACTGCCCTGAGGACCATCCATGACTTGGTCTAGTGAAAGTTAGGGAAGAAAGGGACACATGCTGGCAGCAGAAGTGCAGCTGGGTCCGGAGAGAGGGCCTTTCCAGATAGGGGCAACCCAGGGGTGCCCACGCCACACAACACAGGCACACATGACCTGTGTACACTCACAGGCATTGCACGCACACCTGCACACAGGTGCTCATTCCCGTGGATGCACTTCATGCACACACATTCCCACGCACACCTGCCTGCACGCATGCATGCTTCCACACATGCACAGGCACGAGCGATCACGTGTATATACATGCATATGATCACATACATGAACATGTGCTCACCCCACTCCTCAGGTGCCCTCGGCTCCTCCTGCTGTCATGGTGCAGCAGGGGACATGCCCCAGAGCAGACAGGTGCAGCACAGGCATTCCCAGGCAGCACTCACACACATGCATGAGCACACCTGGGTGTGCAGCGCCTTCTTCGTGGACTCAGTCCAGCTGCCAGGTGGGCTCCCTGGTGAGGTGAGCTCCTAGAGGCCTGGTGGGAGAGATGAACGCAACCCCACCACAGGGCGTGCTTCAAATTCCCTCCTCTGGCCAGGTGTAATGGCTCACGCTTGTAATCCCAGCACTTTGGGAGACTGAGGCAGGGGAATCATTTGAGGTCAGGAGTTCAAGACCAGCCTGGTCAACATGGTGAAACCTCATCTCTACTAAAAATACACACAAAAAATTAGCCAGGCGTGGTAGTGGGTGCCTGTAGTCCCAGCTACTCGGGAGGCTGAGGAAGGAGAATCCCTTGAACCCGGGAGGCGGAGGTTGCAGTGAGCTGAGATCATGCCACTGCACTCCAGCCTGGGTGACAAAGCGAGACTCCATTTCAAAAAAAAGGATTTCCTCCTCTGGGAATTTAGACCACAGACAGGTCGCATGTATGGCCATTGGAGGCAGCGCTCACAGCGGAAGAGTGGAAACGACACCACAGGGCCTGCCTTCTTGGTGAAAATGGTGTCCTGCAGGGCAGGCAGCTGTTTGAGGGTAGCATCCCAGGTGTGGCCTGCAGCAGCCTGAGGGTCACAGAGCGCAGTGCTGAGAGTGCAGAGACCCCCACAGGGAGAGTTCCCAAGAACCTGCTTCCGGTGCACTTCTGGGGGTTTGAGTTTTTTCCATGGACAAATTACTTTGAGAAATTACTGTTACTCATGTGAATAGATGAGCATGCATTCTGTGTGTGAGTGTGCATGTGTGTGCTTGCCTGCATATATATCCTCGCAGAAATGGCTCACTCAAGATGATAGATCTGTCTGAACAGAATGAATGAAGCAAGATTGAGGAGAACACGGGCATCTTCAAACTGTATGTGTGGTGTGGTGCTTTATTTGTTTTAAATGCATCTAAACTGAATAGGAACATATTAAGATTTGAATTTGTAGAATGTAGGTTCTATTGTTCTTTCTGCAACTTCCACATGTTTAAAATATTTTACAATGAAAATAAGCTGTAGGTAAAGCAGCAACACGGGCTGTGGGTGAGCATCCTGGAGGCCAGTGAGGACCACCATGGCTGGGCCTGTTGGAAGCCAAGGGGAGTGGGCAGGAGCCACAGGCAGACTCCCTGGAGAAGCCTGGGTATGGGCGTGCGGGGAAACAGGGGTGTCTGCAGGGGTAGCATGTGGGCCCCAGACCGCAAGCAGGTAGAGCCAGCAGGATGCAGCTCCTATGAGAAAGCGGGGAACAAGAGATCAGCTTGCCCTTCCTTCTGCCGGGACACCCCTGGTCATTCATTGGTCTGGGGAACCCTGCAGCCCCCACTGGGCCTGGCCACCCCCTGCTGCTTCCTCCTCCTTGGCCTCTGAGTGGCCTTGCTGATGGCTCCTTCAAGGCCAGTCTCTGCCTTCTTGCCTGGTGACTGTACTCAGCAGCCCCTCACCAGAGCTGCTGGGTGAAGGAAGCACTAAGAGCCCAAGGTTCGGGAGGAGGGTGGGGCTGGGAAGCTGCAGGGAAGCATGGGGCGAGGTCTGGTGGGCCCAGTGGCCGGCCCACAGGTGGGCAGGAGGGAGACTGCAGCGGACAGCGAGTGGGGCCAGGAGGGCAACCTCAGGGTAGATTCTGGGCATTTTTTTCTCTCTTTGTGCATTTTCCAGGCATTTTGTAATGTGGATAGAACATTTCTGTCATTCACAAATACTGTAGTTAAGTAAGATGGAAGCTGTTGCACTTGGAAATGAGGAAGCCACTGCGGGGAGGGCTGAGAGGATCTCTTCTGCGAGGAGCGGGAGGAACACGGAGTGGCTGCAGCTTGCTCCCCCCAGGCCCGCCCCTGGGCTGTGTGGAGGGGTCTAGGGGGAATGGGCCAGCGCCCATGGTCACCTGGCCGTGTCTCCCCACAGCCCGGAAGCAGGAGATCATCAAGACCACAGAGCAGCTCATCGAGGCCGTCAACAACGGTGACTTTGAGGCCTACGCGTGAGTCCCCGGGGCGGGGGGGGGTTGTGCAGGACAAAGATGTGGGACTCTGGGTGGGGGCCTGCTCCAAGTTGGGGGTCCACAGGGCCCCTCCTCACTTGGATTTGGCCCCCAGGAAAATCTGTGACCCAGGGCTGACCTCATTTGAGCCTGAAGCACTGGGCAACCTGGTTGAAGGGATGGACTTCCACAGATTTTACTTCGAGAACCGTGAGTGAGGGAGCCGAGGAGGGCATGAGGGGGCGGTGCCCTGAGGAAAGCCCCTCGACCCTTCCCAGGGGCAGCCTGGTGGCTGCCTATGGAAGTCCTATCCCTCTGTGCCCAGGGTTGGCCAGCACCCACCACCCACCCACAGAGGCCATACCTGGCCCCCAGAATCTCACTCTCGGAGGGCCCATGCGGCTCCCAGGAGAGCCGAGCCTCCCCAATAAGGGGAGTTAAGAGGGAAGGGGTCGGGCTGGTGGTGTGGAAGGTGGGCACCGGGCAGCCACGGCTCCTGAGACCCCCGCACTGCTATCCCCAGTGCTGGCCAAGAACAGCAAGCCGATCCACACGACCATCCTGAACCCGCACGTGCACGTCATCGGCGAGGACGCCGCCTGCATCGCCTACATCCGGCTCACGCAGTACATCGACGGGCAGGGCCGGCCCCGCACCAGCCAGTCTGAGGAGACCCGCGTGTGGCACCGCCGCGATGGCAAGTGGCAGAACGTGCACTTCCACTGCTCGGGTGCACCCGTGGCCCCGCTGCAGTGAAGGTGAGTGCCCTGGCCCAAGTGACAGCTGGGGCAGAGGGGTGGCCGTGGTGTGAGCGGCTGCAGCCTGGGGAGGCAATGGGGAGCAGTGGGGCCTGTGGCAGAGACCACGCCTGGGGTGACCCTGAGCTTTCCTGGTGAGGCCACGGGAACAATGTGAGGGACCACAGCAGGCTGGGTGTGGTGGGCCTCCCCAGAGGACCGAGGAGCTGATGAGGGCCTGAGCCATCTCGCTGGCTAGAGCAGGGTGGGTTGCGGGTGGATGGGCCCCAGGGAGCGCGCTCCTGGGCACTGTGCCCTGTTTGTGGGGACTGTTAGAGCCCCAGACAGACTTCCACAGGTGGCAGGTG
This sequence comes from Saimiri boliviensis, assembly GCF_048565385.1. Classification (NCBI taxonomy): domain Eukaryota; kingdom Metazoa; phylum Chordata; class Mammalia; order Primates; family Cebidae; genus Saimiri; species Saimiri boliviensis. Next base: position 112,511,969 of record NC_133458.1, read on the forward strand.
CAGCAGGCCCAGAGCCCAGTTTTACAGGTATGGTAGTAATTGGGCTGGGCACCTTGAACCCCTCTCTTGAGTGGGCCCTTTTCTGGACGTTAACTTCAAACCTCCCTGCGGTGCCGCGTGGCAGACAGCAGAGCCTGGGGGTGGACGGGAGAGGGGCTGCTGAAGAGCTGACCCACCCGCCCCGTTTCAGAGCTGCGCCCTGGTTTCGCCGGACAGAGTTGGTGTTTGGAGCCCGACTGCCCTCGGGCACACGGCCTGCCTGTCGCATGTTTGTGTCTGCCTCGTTCCCTCCCCTGGTGCCTGTGTCTGCAGAAAAACAAGACCAGATGTGATTTGTTTAAAAACAAAACAAAACAAAAAAACCAAGATGACGACGATAACCACACACAAAAAATTGACATCAGATGAAATGAAAAAAAAAAAAAACAAAAAAAAAACTAAAGGAAGGAAAAAGCTGTAAAAATCACTGGCATTCGTGGGGCCGCTTCCCACCCAAGCTCCACGTGTGTCCGTCTGTGCTCCTGGCCCTCTGGGGGACCACTGGGACATGAACTTGTCCGCCAGGCCCCCATCGCGTGCTGAACGGTGTTAGTTTGTAGGTAACGCACACACCCCACACCTAAGGCGTCTGCATCCTCCTGCCAACGCATGGGCTCCACGTGGTGTGCTCGCTGGCTGTCGTGACTGTCAGCTGTCTCTTGGGAGGGGCTGTGGGGGCCCGCTGGGCTGCCTCCTTTCCCGCTAGTCGTGCCTGAGAGTTGCTGTTGTTCCTGCTTTCCCTTCCCCTCCTTTCATCCCCTGAAGGGCTAGGTGTGGGTTTTCCGAGCCCGGCATCCCCACACACCCAGCACAGACAGCCCTTTGGCAGAGCCCAGGCTGGCCCCTCATCCCCTGGAGTGTTGAGGAGACTGGAGTCCCGTCCCCAAGGCCATCAGAGATGCCCCCACAGACCCAGGGCTCCAGCTATGGTCCTTCTGGAGGAATAAAGTGCAAAGAGGGGCACAGTTTAGCTTCAGGCCTCTTGCCGGGCAAGAGACAGCACTGTTGGCTACAGCTCCAGTGCAGCCAGCTGTGGCGAGAGGACTCTGCCTGGGCTGGCCTCCCTCCTGTGTGTGAGGCATCTGTCCCTTCTCCACCGGCCAGCAGCAGACGCACTGGCAGCTCCCTACCCTGTTTCCACCCCTTGGTCCTCCCCCTGGCCTGTTTGGCTTCTTCCCTATCCCGCCCCACCCAGCCCCCATGCAGGTGGGAGCAGACTTTTGACTGCTGGCCTCGCTCAAGTTCCTGAGCCCCCAGTTGAGGCTGGAAGGGGAGGCTAGGCTTTGTGTCTGGGCATATTTGCCTGCTGATGGAGTCTGGGGGAGTCTGGGGCTTGGGGTTTGGTCGGATGGTGCAGCAAGTGGCAGAGTGAGGTCAGAGGTGGTGGCTGCCGGGCTCCTGGGCCATGACGAGGGTCCATGCAGGGGTCTGCTGAAGTGGGAGTGCCTTTGGAATCTGGGCTGGGAGCAGAAGGGAGAAAAGGCTACGGTGGGAGCCAGCCCAGTGCACCTGGGAGGTGTGAGGGCAGTGCTGCCCGCAGTGTTAGGTGTGCCAGCGCCTTGGTGGGCTGCAGTGCGTGTGAGGGCACCTTCTAAGTTAGGCCAGGGATGTAGCCATGAAGATAAGGTGGGCTGGGGACAGAAACACATGGGCACAGGGCCCAGGACACCAGCGGATGGAGGGCGGGGTCCAGCCTTGTGCTCCTGAGCGTCGGCTGCCCGGGTTCGAGGCAGTGGGTCCCCGGCTCCTCGTGATGGTGTGTGCCATGGGGAGGCTCAGGGACAGGACAAGCCCGAGCACGGTGGGGCTGCGGGTGGGTCTGAAGCCAGGTTGGGTGGGAGCGGTCAGGAGCCCTGACTGCAGAGGGTCAGGGGCTCCTGCCCCAGTGCCTGCCCACCTTCAATTCACGTCGTTTTCAACAAGGATTTTCTTTATCTTCCCCCACAAATCGAGCCAAGGGAGGGGCACAGAATGGGGAACAGGACACAGGATCCTAAACTCCAAGGGGACTGTCCACCGATGAACACTCAGAGTGGACACCACCTTCCGTCCACGCTGTGCCCAGGACAGCTGTCCCCATCCACGAACACAGGGTAAACATCTGCCGGGCTCCGCACCAGTGGCTCCCTGGGCCACGGGACAGCGGCAGGGCTCACCACGGACAGCGCGTGGCCCAGCGGCCGGCCACCCTGGCGTCCTGGGGCCTCCTCCCCTCCTCTCCCCCTCACCTTGTCACCTCCACGGAGCTGCCTGTCTGGGATAATTTGGGGATTTTTTTTCTGGGGGATAATTCTTTTGCATGACCCCTAAAGAGCAAGCCACACCGCTCTGCTAGCTAGGTGTCCGCGGTGTGGTGGTGGCGGCCGCTGGCCAGCGCTGCAGGGGTCGGCTGCCCACGGGGCTGGCTGGCCTCCCCTCCTCTCTCTTTTTGCTGAGTTTCATTGTCTTTTCTTTCTGAGCCTTGTAAGTGTACAAAAATTATTCTTATTTTGTTCTGTCTCGGGAAACTGCAAATAAAAGAAAAACAGGACAAATTGCTTCAAGTGCAGCTGGGTGCTTTAGCTGGAATCCTGCCGACCTCCCATGCCAAAATACAGACTCAAGCCCCCTCCCTGGCCCCTCCTCCAATGGAAGGTAGTGCTATGGAGCCCTGAACTGGCCCTGGCAATCCTGAGCCCCTCTAGTGAACCCACCCCGGGTAGGGCACTAGTCATAGATCACAGCTCCGCCAGCTGTCCCCACCTCTTCCTCTGGTCCTCTGAAGTCTTCTGGGCCCAGGGTTGACCACCCTGGATGCTGAAACCGAAACTGGCTCCCAGCCCCCAATTCCCCTGACCTCTATAGTCACTCCCAGCGGCCGCTAAAGATGAGGCCAGGGGCAACCTCTGGGCAGGAAGGAGCCCCAGGACCAAGACCTCTGGCTGTCCTGCTGTCTCTCTTTGCCCCTGCTACCTCTCAGTGCCCCTACACACTCTCAGTCCTGCCACCTGTATTGGCTATTCTGGACACTGAGGACACACAGTGACCACGGAGCCAGGCTCTACCCCAGTGAATTATGCAGACAGATGGCACGCAGGCCTGTGTGGATGTTAGCCTTGGCACCAAATGCAGGCAAGGTGCAAGGTGATACATACAGTAGGCAGCCACTATGGGGGCCAGGAGGCTCCAGCGGAGGCCACACAACCCATAATCCAGGACACAGAGCTGAGATGGAGACAGGGAAGCCAGATGCCAGCCCAGACTGGCCAGGTGCTACGTGCCTGTGGGCCAGGCCAGGCTTGGGGACTTTGTCCTGGGTATGGAGACAGTTACCCCTCAGGCCTTCCTTCTACATCCCCAGCCCAAGCTAAGAGCAAACCCTTAGCTTGGAGTAAGGAGTAACCCCCTGCCAGGTTTATCCTGTTCTCAGGCTCTACCCACCACCTATATTGCCTGGCCCCACAGGGCATATGCTCAGGCCCAGCCTGGGAAAGCAACTGCACCTGCCTGTGCTATGCTGACCCTTCTCAGCCTCGGTGCCCTCCTCCCTCCCAGACACACCCTCATGGCCACTGCGGGGCCCCCAGCGCACCGTGTCTCTAATGACAACCTGCTCAGAGCATGGCCTTGCCCTTGGCTCCCCTCCACACCTCAGTCCCAGGCAGTGGGTACATTTGTGGCAGTGCCACAGCACTTGCCTAAAACAGAAGGATAGGCTTTAAAACAGTCCCAGACACTAAATACACCTGCATCTTGGGTCCAAGGAACTTCTGACAAGTGCCCCTACACACTCTCAGTCCTATCCACTATCAGGGAGCCTGAAGGATACCCCACGACTAGCCAAGCCCTCAGCCTCCTCCTCCACCTTCAACATCTGGTTAAACACTTTCACGCGGCCGAGTGGTCCTGGATGTCAGCTTCTTGCTCCCCATGGTCTGTACCTGGACAGGTGTCCAGGTTGGCAGGTGGCAGGGCCCAAGAGCCAGGTGCAAATAATCTAGGCCAGTGCCCATGATTGCTGGTGTCTGTCCCTAGCATGGTATCTAGGGCTCCTATCAGCTGTAATCAGAGGAGCCTTTCCAGGCCAGGCCTCCCCCAGGAAGGCTGCAGGCACTGCGGATCGTGCACCCTCACATACATTATTCCTGAGGCCCTTCTGCAGATGCCATCAGGGTAGCAGCTCCGATGAGGTTTTAGGGCACAGCACACAGGGCTAAGCCACCCTGTACTGGGCCAAGCACTACAGGCAAAAGGGTCACCACTGACAGACATTTCATTCATCACTTTTGTATTTTTTTTTTTTTTTGAGAGGGAATCTCACTGTCAGCCAGGCTGGAGTGCAGTGGCACAATCTTGGCTCACTGCAACCTCTGCCTCCAGGGTTCAAGTGATTCTCCTGCTTCTGCCTCCTAAGTAGCTGAGATTACAGGTACCCACCACCATGCCCAGCTAATTTTTGTATTTTAGTTGCGACAGGGTTTCACCATGCAGGTCAGGCTGGTCTTGAGCTTCTGACCTTAAATGATCCGCCCAATCTGCATGGGTCAGCTTTGCTCCTCCAGGAAGCAGGAAGCTTCCAGGTACCCTGTGGAGCCTCCTCTGCTCAAGTTTCCACCTGTGCTTGGTGGGATGCCAGGTGGTCTCAGATTGATCCCAGGGTCACCAGTGAGGAACGGGAAGCCTACAGCAGGATTGGGATGGGGATGGGCCTCCTGTCTCCTGGCTCTGCAGCTGTGAGGCAGCTTTCCCATGGGAGTCTCCTGGTTGCAGCTAAGATCAGGCAACGGAATCAGATATGACAGGGCTTCTACTCCAGGGCTCCCTCATCTGGTTAAAAGCAAAAAAGAAAATACAGTTCCTGCTAGTAAGGTCTAGAGCAGGCGTCCCCAAACTATGGCCCGGGCGGGCCGCATGCGGCCCCCTGAGGCCATTTATCCGCCCCCCCCCCCACCCGCCTCACTTCAGGAAGTGAAGTGGTGGTCACCTCTTTCACTGGTGGTCAGTGAGAGGAGCACAGTATGTGGCAGCCCTCCAACGGTCTGAGAGACAGTGAACTGGCCCCCTGTGTAAAAAGTTTGGGGACACCTGGTAGAGAAAGGAGGTGAAGGAGTCAGGCTTGCAGCTACCTCTCCTGGACAGGAGCCAGCCAGGATAACTTAGACCCTTGCACGTTGCAGGCACACAGCTCGAGGCCTCTCTCCCCCAGGGGCAGGGCTTGGTGAGGAAAGGGCTCCCCTGAAGCACAAAGCAAGCACAGGACCACTGTGGAATTTCAAGACAACTTTATTCAGACAGGCGCCTCTCAAACAGAACACAGGGAACTTAGGCAGCAGTTATTAAAATACACTCTTGCCAAATGATTTACAACAGAACGTAACAGGGAGCAGGGGATCTGTGGGTGGGGCCAGGCTGGGCCCTCTATCTCACAGGGCCTGAGTCAAGCCCAACTACCCTGGTTAGCAGGGGCTAACCCAGGCTGAGGTCTCACTTCCTCTTACTACAAATTCACGCCTCCATTTTCCCCACCCCCATCTCTCCCTAGGGTCCTCAAGTGGGAGAGGTAGCATCCCTCGGACCCAGGCCCATTCCACTCCATCTCCGGCGCCAGTGGGCAGGCTGGGTCTGGGCCTCAAGGGTCCCTGGGCTCGGGGTGTCTATGGCAATAGGAAAATGACATGGACAGGTTCTTCAGGGGTAGGCTAAAGTCCTCTGGCCAGCAGTGCCCAGAGAAAATGGGCAGCAGCAGGTAAACCAGCCAGGAAATGGGGTCCTCTGAACCCACGGCAGACCTTACCCTTCTGCCCAGACCCTGCCCACGTTGGGAGTCAGGGCCACTGGGATTCTGGTCAGGAAAGTGGGTGCTCTCAGCAGTGTGGCAAGCTCACAGCAGGGCTCCCAAGAACAATTACCACACTGGCTCAAAACTCATAGGTGACACCATCCCAGCAGGAGCTTCCATGGGAGCTGGATCCCAGGGATACATCCTGAGCACAGGTTGGCAGCCTGGAGTATGGCACTAGGACCCAAGGGATCTGGAACATCCTGGGCCCATCTTCTGGGTTGCTCCAGCCTGTTTCCAGGACTTGGCGGTGAGTGGGCCTCCTGCCAGGTGGCAAGGCACAACTTAGACCAACCCCTTGGCCTCCATTCCCCATGCAGCTGCCTCTGACTAAGAAGGAACTAGCAGGCCTATGCTGGCCAGACCACAGGTGGGGCGCTGGGAGTCCTCAGGCCGGCTGGCACCCACTCCTGGTGTCCATGGGAGAGACCCACTTGTTCAGATGCATAGGCCTCAGGCGGTTCAAGGCAGTCTTGTAGCCAGAGAGGCAAATAAAAATCAGTTTGAGAGACCACAGCACCCGCTGCTTTGATTGTGATGTTCAAAGGCAAGATGCAAGTCAAGGCAAGTGTCCCAGAGGCCCTGGGCAGCTGAGTGCACCTGTGTTTGAGCTTCCCTGAAGACGGACACTCCCAGCTGACCATCTGAACACCAGGAGAACATCCCCCGTTCCTGGGCTCAGTTCCTAGTCTACCTGCTGGTCCGACCTCAGCCCACATACTCCCACCCACACTGCAGCTCCATCCAAAGCCTCCCAATAAGCCACCTTTGTGGGACTTGGAAGCTGCTTAGGATGGGCCCTGCTGTCAGCGGGAAGCCAATCCTAGCAGAAAGGTAAGCCAAAGAACAGTCTCAGGATCTGAGACCCAGTGACTGCCCCCGCACTCCCAGGCCTTGGGCCTGAAGCACAGGCCTGCCTGTGGCCACTGTGGTGGGCTCACTCCCACCCCCAACAGTGGCCCCAGGAGAGGCTTTCCCAAGAGTTTTCAAACTCTACCCACCCCAGCCCCGGCATCAGGGACTCCCCACCCCCCATTGGAGTGTTAATATCATTAATGTACAGACAAAATCCAAAGATATATCAAAGATGGAGAAACAGCTGGCTCCGACCTCCCTCCCACAGAGGCTTCCCAGGGTTAGCTGAAGACGAGTCCTTTGGCATCTACAGAAGCCAGTCAGAGTTTATGGTTTCATTTGCCCAAAAATACACCTTTAGGGACCTCAAATTCTTTCCAAGAATCACTACCACACATATGAATTTGAACATTTGCCACCCTTCCACCATCCCTGTTTCTCCCAGGAACTTCAAAATAAAAATGGCCAGTCTGCCCCACTCTGGGTCCTTGTCTATGGCTGTCTCTTCTTTTCCAGGGGCTGCAGTTCTGATGTGAATGAAAGTGCCGTTCCAGCACTGGGCCTCTGGCAGGCTGCATCACATGATTGCACAGCACGAGTTTTGTTTCCGGGCCTTGGAAAAAACAGAATTCCTGAGGAGGAGGACTGAGGAAGTCAGGGCAGCCCCAATCCTGGCAGACGTGGCAGAGTGAGCTCTACTGGACATAGCCAGCCAGAGAAACTAGCACTAGAACGGGGTGGGGGTGAAGGCCTTGAGGGAAGCTGTCCTCAAGCAATTCCCATACCAAGCACAAGATGGGCCACAGCTTCCAAAACTAGTCTGGGATCCTTTTTTACTTTCTTTTCCCACACCCCATTAATGCTACCAAAAAGTGAGCAAAATTCCTACAGTTAGGCCTGGTACAAAGGAACAATAATACAAATGGGGCGAGGCACAGTGGCTCACGCCTGTAATCCCAGCACTTCAGGAGGCTGAAGCAAGTGAATCACTTGAGATCAGAAGTCCAAGACCAGCCTGGCCAACATAGTGAAACCCGGTCTCTACTAAAAATACAAAAAAAAAAATCAGCTGGGCATGGTGACCAGTGCCTGTAGTCCCAGCTACTCAGGAGGCTGAGACACGAGATTCACTTGAACCCAGGAGGTGGAAGTTGCAGTGAGCCAAGATCGCACCACTGCACTTCAGCCTGACTCTGAGATTCTGTCTCAAAAAAAATAAAATACAAATGGAATTTGCAGAATATCTTAATTTTGCCCTTAACTTTGCCCCTACTCTTGTCTTCCAACAATGCTGTCTAATCACCATAATGGTGTTTCTTCCCTGAAGATGGTCCTGAGGACAACAGATGTGTTTCCCGGTTGGGATATGGTTTGTAGGGACCACTGTTGCCACTTTCTCTCTAGGTTTCTGGTCACAGACTATCTTCCTAATCCCACCTAGCCATCTCCCTCCAATGTGCACATGAAAGCAAATGAGTGTAGACAGACCAAGTAAATTTGTCCCTATGACTGTCCAACCACTGGCCAACAGTGCCATCTCCACATAGAAAGACATGAGCACTGACCTGAGAGAAAGCAGCAGTCAGCAACACCCATCCTTGTCAATTAGATACTTCTGTCAAAGGGAGATTAACTAAAAGCTTAAGTACCTCTTCGGGAAGTCTGAATTGCTTGCATCTTAAAGACTTAGACTAACTGCTCTACAGAGGAACACGATTCAACAGTAAACCTCTGGGGATCAGAACTTAAACCAGCCTTCCTGGACTGGAGGTAGGAGTTCAGAGCAGAGGGCAGAGCAGAGGCAGGGGTGGAACAAGACCTCTGCCTACATCTGCTTCAGTGGCACCCAAGTGAACTGCCTCCAACCACCTGGGCCTGAGGCTCACCTTAGGCTCTCAGTGCACAAGGAGTGAAACCCCCATCCACTATGATTCAAAAGTCTAAGAAAGACCTGTTCATAGTAGAGAATGCCAAAAGCAGCAAGCTGCAACTGCTCTCTGGAGAGAACACCGAGGGATGCTGGGTACTCACAGTTTTATAGAAGGCTTTAGACTGCGTTCCAAGCACCTCGGATTTGGACACCAAGTCATCTAGCTTCTCACCTCGCTCTAACAAAGACTCCATGGTGTTGTGCTGGACAAAAGAGAAAAGGGAACCCAGCTCTGTTCAATAAGTTCCCTGACATGAGCCCCTCGTGGTTCAGTCATGGGGGAAAGCGCCTTACCTGGGTTCCTCTCCAACACACCCAAACTTCACCTCTAAGTGTTGAGACTCGGTCCAAGAACAGTTACTGTCTAAGTGGATGGAACAGAACCTGGTGACATTCCTATGAAATCTAGATGATCTAACTGGGATGTAGCAAACTTCCCAAAAAGCTGTCCCCAGCACAGGATTAGATAACCAGCACTCCAGGAAAACTCATGTATACGCACATTTATATATACATTTGTGTGTGTGTGCATACACGTGCATGTGCACAGGGCTCTGGAAAAAAAGAAGAGTAGCTGTGCACTCAATGGCTGTACTGGGTTGGATAGTGGCCCCCACCCTCCACCCAAAATTAACATCCCCAGAACCTCTGAATGTGACCTTACTTAGAAATAGGGTCTTTGTAGATATAAGTAGTTAGGAGGAGGTCATACTGGATTAGGGTGGCCTCTAATTCCATGACTGATGTCTTAGAAAATGAAAACACACAAAGAGAAGGTTAGGAGATGAGAGAGGCAGAGCCTGGAGTGATGCATCTCTAATCCAAGGAACACCACAGACCCTCCCTCAGAGCCCTAGAAGACACCAGCTGGGCCCACTGGGCTATTTGTTAACAGCAAATATTTGAGGGTATCTGTTAACAGCTGCCACAGGAAACAAAGGTAGTGGAAAATGGCTACTGAGCACTTGACATGAGGCGAGTCCAAACTGAGCAGTGCTCTGAGTGAGACATACCAGATTTCAGATGCAGACTCACACATGCCTCATTAATAAGTTTTATACTGATTACATGCTGGAAAAGTTTTATTTGGATATGTTGGTTTAAGTAAAACAGATAATTAAATTCCACCTATTTTCCTTTTATCATTTTAAAATATAGCTCCTAGAAAATTCCGAGTTACACACATGCCCCAAATATATATTGGACAACACTATGACAGAACATGTCCTGCCTTCTAAATGGGCTATGTCCTAAAGGTCATCAAACCTTTAGGTTTTGATTTAGGAAATGAAAACACTGACCCCACAAGAAGGGGTCTAGAGATGGAGGCCTCACAAGAGCCAGCAGCCCTGCTACCAGCGCCCTCAGGAAGCAGCAGCTCCCTTCTTTCCCTAGATGGCTGCTGCTACAGCAGCTGGATGCACATATGAAGCAGCACAGAACAAGGAGCCAGCAAGAATGTCCTTCATCCCTACGCACAGTTGAGCAACTCAGATTTTCAACACACAAAGTTAACTGATTCAGATATGCACACCAATCATCTAGACTTTACAACTGCAGCTAGATGAGGTTGGGTGAATAGGACTCATCCACTCTGCACTGTGGGGAGAGGAGAAACAGCAGGTGTCCCAGGTGCCATGATACTCAGACTAGGACTTAAGCAACAAAGAAAACAGGGAAATGCCACCTAGGTGGTAAGAAAGCTCACAAGGTTTCGAAAGACACAGATTCCATGAAACTTTCACATCTGTCGTTCATTCCAAAGCCACATTATTCAGAGCGTGCTCAGCAGACCTGCATTTGAAGCCTCTGGGATGCTTTTTATAAAATGCAGGTTCCCAGGCCCCACCCTAAACCAACAACTCCAACCCCAGAAAATGCTGATGTACACACTATAGCCATGCCTGTGTTAACAGTGAAGCTTTGTATCTGGGCTTCAGTCCACTCCAGGTATCTGAACACCACTACTGAACACAGGTGTAAACCAGGTACCATATTGTAAGCTGGATAGAAAGATGTCCCAGTGCTCATATGCCAGTCAGGGAGACATGTAAGAAAGTAGTGACAAAAGTATGACATTCAGAAAGGCTCAAGCTTCAGGTGCCTGTGTATAAGCTGGGCAGGAAAGGGTATAAGAAAGAACAGGGCCCAGTCAGGAGACTGTGAGTCAGGAGTTTGCACTTTGTCCTGGGGTAGATCTGAGAGCTGCTGAAGGGTTGTTATGCAGATCAATGACTGCTATCTGGTGGACAGACGGGTGGTGAGCAGGAAGCAAGGGGACCAATTACAGGCAAAAGCTATAGGCTGCTTGCATTCCGCTTGTATGCAAAACTTAAAAAAAGAAAAATAAAAGGAGTTGAAGCAGAGTTACAAATCAGGAGATTTCAACAGAGAGATCTATCCAGAACAGAACAGTCAAAGAATTTGGTACAGCCAGAGGGACAGGTGCTGACAAGAAGCCTCCAACTGGGGATATGATATAAAGGGCAGCCAGGGCCATTAGAGCAGGATGTCAACTGGGAGCCCACAGCAGGCTCCAGCAGAGCCATATAGGAAACTGAAGGCCTGACTCTGGGATGCCTGTGTGCTGTGCCTCCACGATAAAAAGATTAGTGCAACAGTTAAACGAGGTACTACATGTAAAGCACTTGGCACAATGCCTGCACACACACAAATCAGGAGAGTTCAGCAGTTACGAATCAGGAGATTTCGGCTCAAAATGCAGGGTTCTGGCCCTCAAATGGACCTGTGTGACAACTCTGGGCCCATATGCCAGAAGCTGCCCTGTGGTCAGTGCCCTGTGCTTCAATCTGTTCACCTTCAAGGCAAACGTTGCAAGGGAAGGCATCTGTGGAGTGTGGAGGCACTGACACCCTAACAAAGGCACCAGGCTGGAAATCCAGGCCTTCAGAGGCCAAACCCTAGGAAGCCAGTAAATGCCCAGACAGGCAGTAGCCATGGGGAGGGGGCACTTGAGGGCTCCAATGGTTCCCAGCTTGGTCCCCTACAAACAATAGGTGCCATTAACCAAAACAAGGGTATAGGAGAGCCAGTCTAATGCCTGGGGTGGAGCAAGGGGTGGGATTCCTGGAGAGTGCTGTGGTTACTATTAAAACAAGGATGGATCTGTGCATGCCTGGCCAGTGGCAAATCGCACCCCCGCCTCAGTTCTTGGGCTTGCTCTTCATCTTCCTACTTACCAGAATGATTTTGGTCTCATCTAGTTCGGCCTGCACTTTAGTCATGGGATCAGCTTCTCGTGGGTTCTAGGACACAGTGAAAAATAATAAAGTCAGGACTGAAGTGGCTACCTGGAAACAAAGCCTAAAACTGAGGAAGATGGACAAACTTTCACAGGATAAAAACCACAGCCGGTTGAACATGTAACAGAAACCCAAAGCCTGCCTAGAGCTTCGGTTCCCAGGTCTGAAGGTGGATTCTGTTTTCCACACAGAAGGCTTGAGAGAGAACACCAGCATCAGAAGCTGTCGGATGTAACCAAACCAGAACTATGAGATCAGTTGGCTTTTTCAGCTTCACATGGATTCTGGGCCACATGGTGTCTGCATGAAGCTTCCTTTAACCCTACCTGGTATCTATTGAGGTGAACCTCCAGGGCTGTATAATTGATTGTAGCAGGGGATCCTACTGGCCAGTGTATCCTGTCGACTTGCTTGGAGAATTCATCTAGTACCTGCAAGACAAAGGAGCCTCAAGAAGCTCCCACTTTGCACTCACCAGTGGTCTCAACGACAAGGATTCAACCCTGAGCACCTCACCTTGAATGAGGCTCCCTGACCCCCAGAGCCCAGGAAGAAGGAATGAGGGGGATATATAATGGCAAGGGAGAAAATCTAAGCTAAAGTTCTTTCCAAATTTTTATCATTAAAACATATCCTAAATATTCTGAGAATCAAAAGTATGCCCAGCCTGAGATGAACCTCACCTGGTAAGTAATAAAGGTATTTGAATTTTTAAACTATAGAATTCCTGAAAAAAAAGGGCACCTCTAATTTTCCAAAGCGATTTTTTTAAAAAAGAGAATTAGTCCCCTGGATTTAAGAAACCACCAGATTTCATGTGTTTGGAGGTATTTTAGTGCTCTGGGTTACAGACTGAAGCCTCTGACTTCAAAGAGTTTACATTAATAATTAGTACCGCACACACAAATAATTAAAGAATGCTTAGGTGCTAAGCTCTGAGATGCAACTGACTGATATCAAGGTAGAGGGATGCAGGAACTACAGGAGGCAATGTGGAGAGGTGGAGAGTGAGGGCATTCAAGAGGGACGCACAGAAGCACAGGGGGCGAGAACACGAGGCTCAGCTGTCTTAGAGGGTCCCGACCCAAAGAAGAGATGCTGTGACTCAGTGGCCCAGACCCAGGTCACATGAGATAGCACCGGGCAGGAAACCCACGGAGGGATGCCAAATTGTCTCTTGGGTTGCAGGGAGCGGGGCTGAAAAATGCGTTGACTTTGGACACATTATTTTATCCCTTATGCCTCAGACACTGCCATCACCCCCTGCCCCAGTCCATCAAAATGCCATCCAAGTCCAGTAGAGGCAAATCAAAAACTCACCTTCTCCAGCAAGGTAAAGGCCACCCGAGATGGGTATTCATTGTCAGCAATGACCACACCTGCAAGACTGTCATTCCGGACATAGACATGGCACAGATAGTCTAAGGAGACAAGAGATCAGACACATGGATGCTGACATGAGGGCTTCAGACTTCTTTTAATCGCCCCAAATCAGAGCATCATAATGCTGGGCCAAAGGAAGCCACTCTGAAGCTCAATAGCTCTGAGCAAGACTTGTGGAGAGGCTTAGCAGCACGGCCCAATGGGCCACACACAGGAACTTGCCCCAACACCTGCTTTAGGAACAGTAAATACACAGAGGCCCAGTATGCAAAGCCAAGGCTTAAATGTAACAGCCAGTTGTGCAGAAAACACACCCCAGACAACATGGCACCAGGAGCACTTCCAAGCATCTTCTTCGAGCTCAGGTCAGGCCAAGCTATATCTTGGGGATCTGAAGCCCTTGGGGCCTTGTGCTGCTCCCAAACTTAGGGAACCCCGGACAAGTCAAGTGGCCTCTGCTTTCCTAAAAAAATCATTTCAGAGCAGCCAAAAGACAGGAAATTACCCCCCAGGGCCTCAGTCTTCCATATTATAGCAACCTGCTGGGTTTGCTCCACTCTGGTGGGCGACTGGGAGTAGGGGGATTAGTCTAGAAAAAGATCAGCCACTGCCAGCTAAGGCCTCCAGTGCACTGTGCTAAAATCCTCATATGATTGAAAGGTACAGTTGTACAGGTCTTCTGCAAAATATTCACAATCAACAGGATTGTTCATTTACATCACTTTGAAAGGATTCAGAGTTGATACAGCTAACCACATCCCCAAGGAAAGAGAAACTTAAGGATTACAGCTTACGAATAAGAACCTTCTCGTCCTTAAGGATCTGACCCAGAAGATTCCAATGCTAAACAACAGAAAAACAAATAAAAAAAGGAGGGAATGATGGTGAGCCCCTGAAATCAGAAAAGAGCAGAGATAAATAAGAACAGGAATGAGGAGGAGGAAGAGAAAAGGGGATCATCACCAATGCTCTCCAGATTTTGTATACCATCCCCAATTAAGATTCAAACATGGGGTCAAAGTGCACACCCTCCAAAGAAACTGAGAAGCTGGTCAGTGGGGGAACTGTCTTTAAGTAATAAACATGGGAAGGGCAGGCACAATTTGAAAGAGAACAGAGTAAGAACAATGAAATATTTGTGATGCGATTTCACTTCAGTGATGTTGACAGCACAGAAATCTCACATAGAGGAGGGTGGGGTCCCAGTAGAAAGGAGAGAGCTGGGTGCTTCATGAGGTGAGACATGGCAGCCAGGTCAGCACACGTGCAGAAGTTGCAGGGTCCTCTTACCTTGTTCTTTGACAGAAGCTCTAGTGCCTTTCGATGAGCGCTCCACAATCAGTTGACTCGTGAAGGTCATAAATTCCTGAACGCTAAGAAACACAAAATGTATTTACTGCCTTCTTCTTATCACCTTGTCCCCAACACAGTAGAAAGTGACCTCTGGGCTTATACATTAAGGAGACATTGTTTCTTGGCTTCATTTCTTTCCCTCCCATTGCTAGTAATAAACACTCTATAAATGAGCACAAATACTGATACTTATGAATCACCATCACCATTCAAGCTACATCTGTTTGCTACCTAGCTCACCAAAACAGGTGAATCTTCCACAGGGTAGTCAATTTTACATTTTGGTCAGAGCATAATTTGGGACTCAATGGAAAAACAAGAGGCGGGTTCTGCTCTCAAGGTCCCAATAACTTCCAAGAAGCAGGACAAATAAAAACTGCACTAGGAAAATATTAGTGCAAAAACTGTCAGGCGAAAATACACAACCATTTATGGCTGTGTCCACATGACAGACCCTCACATTGCCACATACACCCACAGTGAATGCTGGCTCAGGTCTGCTGGGGCTCGTCCACAGAATGAGCACAGGCACTCTGGAAGGAATAAAAGGAAAACAGCTTATCCAAGGCAAGGAACTGGGAAATGGCACATACAAAGGGTGAAAGGGAGGAGAAGGTCCGTCATGGCCTCAACAGAGAGATCTAACCAGAACAGAACAGTCACAGAATTTGGTACAGCCAGAGGGACAGGTGCTGACAAGGAGCCTCCAATTGGGGATATGCTATAAAGGGCACCCAGTGCCATTAGAGGAGGGTGTCAACTGGGAGCCCACAGCAGGCTCCAGCAGAGCCATATAGGAAACTGAAGGCCTGACTCTGGGACCCCTGTGTGCTGTGCCTCCATGATAAAAATCAAGATTTGTGCAACGGTTAAACAAGGTACTACGTGTAAAGCCCTTGGCACAATGCCTACACACACAGTATTACTTGTTGGTATCTTGAGGGACTGTTGTGATCAAAATAACCCCTCAGAAAAGAAGACCTCAAACAAGGAAGGCTTTGTAGTAAACCTAAAGAGACAACTCTTGAGGTAGAACTAAAATGAGACAAAGGAAGAACCGCATTGTGACAGCATGTATACAAAGGCCAAAAAAGCTGGGAAACTATTTTTTCAAGTTGGGATCTGGTAATTATGGGGCAGGAAGCATGTAAGTGAAGAGGTCTTATAAGAAAACAAGCTCAGGCCAGAAGCCATGACTCACGCCTGTAATCCTTGCACTTTGGGAGGCCGAGGCAGGCGGATCACTTGAGCTCAGAAGTTCGAAACCAGCCTGGCCAACATGGTGAAAACCTGTCTCTATTAAAAATACAAGAAAATCAGACAGCGTGCCTGTAATCCCAGCTACTTGGGAGGCTGAGGGAGGAGAAACGCTAGAAGTCAGGAGGCAGTGGTTGTAGTGAGCTGAGATCGCACTATTGCACTCCATCCTGGGTGATGGCACAAGACTGTCTCAAAAAAAAAAAAAAAACAAGCTCAGCTAGACATGTGTTGTTCTAAGAACTATTAGTAGAGATGTCCCTTTAGTGTTATAGCTGTCAGTCATTGGAAACTAGTGTGGGTATCCCAAGCAAGTGAGGTATAAGTCCTACAAGTGAAATCTGTGAGAATTCTACGTACCAATGGGAAGGAAAAAGCAAAAAGAATCAGAGCCAAGTTGGCACCAAAAGTTCCATCTGAGAAAAGCAACAACACAGAGCAGTGAATGTAGGCCACGGTAAAGACTGCAAATATCAAGAACTCCAAGAAGGAGCTAAAAGATGATGCAGCAATTTCGCTTCTGGGTAAATACCAAAAAAGAAATGTGAGCAGGGTCTTGAAGACATATTTGTACATCCATGTTGATAGCAGTATCATTCACAATACCCGAAATGTGGAAGCAGCCCAGGTGTCCACTGACAGATGAATGGATAAACAAAATGTGAATACAGACAATGGATTATTCAGCCTTCAAAAGGAAATTCTGATATGTACAACAAGATGCCTGAGCCTTGAGGACATTATGCTACATGAAATAAGCCAGACACACAAAAACTATATGATTCCATTTATCTAAGGCTGCTAGAAAAGTCAAAATCACAGAGACAAATTAGAAGGGTGGCTGCCATGGGCTGGGAGTGATGGGAATGGGGAGTTGGTGTTTAATAGAAACAAGTTTGATAAAAAGGAGTTCTGGAGACTGGTGACAGTGATGGCTGCATAACACTATGAATCTATCTTGTATCACTGCACTCATTCCACCCTTAAAGATAGTGAAGATGATAAATTTTATGTGCCATTTTACCACAATTGAAAAACAATTTTTTAAAAGAACTCAAAGGAGCAGAAAGTTTCAACAAAATAAGAGATTTTTTTTTTTTACATCTAGCAAGTCACTGGCAAAGAACTCTCATCAAGAACCAGCTGCACCGAAGCAGGGAAAACAGAATCCAAACGGCAGATTTTGGATTTGAGACGAGATGACCATGGACACTGACCATGTAGGGTCCTTCTTCTTTCGTGCCTGAGTGGTCTGGAAGTGTCTGTGGTACTTCTAACACGTCCCAGCAATTAAAGCACTCCAGAAATATTTACAAGCTTGTAAGCCCACAGATCCCAGGCTTCTTTTGAACCTTCAGTGTGGAATCCTTTTGTACCACTAGTGTCCGACTAAAAAGGGTTAAATCTGGCTTTCAGGTCTAGCTCGTTGTGGTATAATCTCTTGGTACCTCAGCGTCTTCACCCATTCAAAAAAAAAAAAAAAAAAAAAAAAAAGTCTCTCAGTATCT
This sequence comes from Saimiri boliviensis, assembly GCF_048565385.1. Lineage (NCBI taxonomy): Eukaryota > Metazoa > Chordata > Mammalia > Primates > Cebidae > Saimiri > Saimiri boliviensis. Next base: position 112,529,375 of record NC_133458.1, read on the forward strand.
CTCACACTGAATTGTTGGGAAGCCCTGCGAGATCATCAAAGTACGGCTCTCAAGAGGTGGCACCCAGGCTCCCAGAGTCGGAATCCCTGGATGGGAGGCGTTGGTCTAAAATACAGATTTCGAGGCTTCTATCTACTCATTTAGAACATCTGGGCATGAAGCTTGGAAACCTGCACTCCGTTTTACATGACCCTTAACATTTTTACAAGGCAGAAATGTGAAAACCACGGGGTAGAGAACTATATTCTAGAATGGTATGAGCTTCTGAAGCGCGCACGTTGGAGGATTCCCCAGAGGTACAGCCCACGGGCAGACTCCACTACCGGAGGCCAGGCACGAACCACCGACCCTGGGCCCTGCCCGCCCCTCCCCAGACTGGAGCTGCAGCCTTCTCTGACCGGGCCCTGGGCCACGCCGCCCGACCCCCACCCTGCAACTCCTCCGGCCTCCCCTGATCCCTCCCTCCACCCCCGACCCCAGTCCTCTCCGCCCGATCCCCACGGCCCACCCGCCGGCGCCGCTCACCTGGATCTCTGGAAAAAGCTGAAGGAAGACACATCGTGCGCGGCTTTGAGCAGCACCACCTTGGCGTCGCCTTTGTAGAGGACGCTGAGGCTATATAGCTTCATGGCTCCGCGCCTTCAGGCCGCCCGCCTGCCCAGCCGCGGGACCCGCTCTCAGGGAGCAGCGCGGCCGCCGCCCCTCCGGACCGCCGCCGCCTACCGGCCTCTCAGCCGCCGGCTGCTGACGGGGCCACCGCCGGCTTCCTCCTCCCGGTTCGCGATCCACTTCCGGATCCGGTCAGCCTGGTTGTGGGTTCTCATACCCCGGATGCAGAAAGGAGCGGCCGGGAGCACACTGCAGCGAGGGCCGGAACCCCACGCCTCGCGTGAGCCGGGCCCCTCCCTGCTCTCCAGGTGGAGTCTGCCGTAAGGTGGGGTACTGTGCCGTCTTGTGTTGCGTAGTGCTGGGCCTCCCGGAGCGGCCTGAACCCTCCGTCGCGGCCCCCAGCCCCTGAGGGCTGTGCTGAGCCGTCCAGCTCGCTGTCACTCTGTACTCCAGGTTACAAGCGCAGTCAATCGGTCCATAGCTACTTCTCGGGCAGTGAGACCCAGAGCAACACCGAGGCGCCAGTTCTCTGCATATCTTCCTGGAGGCAGGACCCTTTTCTTTCAGAGGGCCCCTTCAGGTTTCAGATCATTGACTGTTCCTGCCGCGTGGAGGAGCAGACCCCGGGTGACACGGGACCCCAAGGCACAAGGCTGCCGGGATGCATGGGAAAGCACTGATATAGGACTTCACCGAGCAGCGGAGCCCGTTTACCTCTAAAGCGGGCAGAAATTGAGTTCCACACTGCAAGGAGCAGCTTGGTGCACAGTGACATTGAGAACTTTTTGCTTGAGTTGTTGAAAGAAGGCAAGTCCACGGATAGGAATGAGTGAGGCACAGTTCCCTGAAGATGCCGTACCTTGCCCGTTTCTTGTGTACTAAGTGATATCACGTGTTACTAAACTAAACCGGGTGCATTTGCCTACGCACAACGTAAAACCAAACATCCAAGCATTGGATTTTTGTAGCAAGAAAGATTTGTTAGCAAGCGGCCTTGCAAGGAGACAGAAAATGCGCTCAAATCTGTCTCCCAGTACTTGCTTCGCACCAGTAGATTTAAGGGAGAGATTTTGGAGGTGGAGTTTCGGGCTGGGCAGTGATTGGCTGAAACAAAGAAGTGGTTAGAAAATCCCTTGGCCATATGCTGTTGCTTCTTCATACTGCTTCCTGGGTCACGTACAAATTCAGGGAGTTGGTATAAAACAAAATGTGGAAATTCGGGCTGTGATATCAAAGACCCACTCATGAGGCTACTAAGTCTATTTTGCCAAGGCTCCAGTCGGCCATATTGGTTCCAACCTGTTTCCACAAGTTATATAAGCAGAGGATATTATGGCAAACTGTTTATCAGCTCCCCTGCAAGACAAGATCAAGATCTCTGTTAGTTACTAGTTTCTTTAACCCCGTCAGGCACAGTTTCACATGTAATCAGAAAGGAACTTGCAAGACACATACATCTGAAAGGACCTTGGTCTTTGGAAGTTGTCAGTAAAGGTCACAAAATCATGATGCCAGAAACAGCCGTATCTGAGATTATGGGAAAGAGATGATATATTGGAAAAACAACAGCATCACTTTAAACATTGCCCTAAATCAAGGTTTCTCAACCTTGGCAATATGGACATTTTGAGTTGGATAGTTCTTTGTTGTTGAGAGACTGCCTTGTGCATGTGCAGGCAGCATCTCAGGCCTTGTACCCACTAGATGTCAGTACCAACTCCCTCCCTCCCCACTGCACAATCAGAAATGTCAAAATGTCCCTTGGAAGCAGTAGTTTAGAGAAACATTGCGCGCGCTCTCTCGCTCTCTCTCTCTCTCTCTCTCTCTCTCTGTGTGTGTACTTGTTTGGTTTGTTTTGTTTTGAGACAGGGTCTTGCTCTGTTGCCCAGGCAGAAGTGCAGTGGTATCATCTCGCTCACTGCAACCTCTCCCTCCTGGGTTCAAGCAATTCTCATGCCTCAGCTTCCTGAGTAGCTGGGATTACAGGCGTGCACCCCAACACCCAGCTAAGTTTTGTATCTTTAATAGAGACAGGATTTCACCATGTTGGCCAGGCTGGTCTCGAACTCCTGACCTCATGTGCTCCACCCACCTCAGCCTCCCAAAGTGCTGGGACTATAAGCAAGAGCCACTGTGCCCAGCTGAGAAACATTGCCTTAAATAATCTGTAGTGAAAGGAAGTTCCCACCACCTGCCCACTTACTCAGTACCTCTCTCACCAACCCTCTTTCCTGGGTGTTTCCAGGTACAGAGGGTGGAAAGGGGTTTTCCACGTTTCCTCTGTTTTGGTGGTAAACATCAGGAGCAGCCATTAGCCGTGGCTAGGCTCAGCCACCCACAGATATGGACACAGTAGTCTGACAAGCTGGGTTGCTGGGTGCTATCAGTCCAGGCTCATCTGACTGCACTGACACCATTTCCCTGTAGGAGGCAGGTGAGAGCCGTTTCTGAGGAAAATCTGGAACCCTCCTCCTTCCACTGAAAGTTGTGCAAAAAGATCAGGAAGACAGTGCTTGGATGGAATAAATTTCAGTGTATTCACTTGACACATTATAGTAATTGTCCCAAAGTTTACCTTATACCAAGTACTTTCCATGTGCTACTTCATTTAATCCTCCCAAAAAACGGGGGAAGATATTATTGCCACCTTAAGACATAAAAACTGAGATTCAGTTTAAGGAGATTTTTAGTAAGGGACAGAGTTGGGGTTCAGATGTCAACAGTGAAATGCTTAACAGTCATGCAGCCCAGCTCCGCCCCTGGCAACTCTTCCTGCTCCTCTCTGGCCTTGCTCAGCCTCTACCATTCCAGGAAGCCTCATTCATAGTCATGTGGTTGCAGACTTCCCAAGTTCACTGTGTTACCGAAAAGCAAGACCTGCCTTCCACTCTGTCACCCTGGCTGTCACCCAACTTGGATTCAATCCCAGCACTGACACATCACAGAATCACAAAAGTGAGCAAACCATTACCTCCCTGAGTCTCCTTTTTTTCTTCGTCTATAAAACTAGAAACGTGTTCTTTCCATAGGAATGTTGTTGGGAATGATAAAACATTATATTACAAGCTCTAGTGATTGCTGATATTTAACAGGTGATAATTATTTGTCTTCTCATTAATGAGAAAAAGGATTATTAATCATAGTGGGTTGAAGGCATTCTACAGTCTATGGGATGTAGAGATTTGAAGATAGGCAAAAACCCAACTAAGGCCTCTAGATCAGATAATAGTATTGTTATCTATTTTAATTTCCTGCTTTCAATCACCATGCCATGGTTATATAAGAGAGGTCTTTGTTTATAGGAAATATACATAAGAATTTAGAAGTAAAGAGACATTTTGTCTGCAAATTACTCACTCTGTGTGTGTGTGTGTGAGAGAGAGAGAGAGAGAGAGAGAGAGAGAGAGAGAGAGAGAGAAAGCAAATACAGGAATCAGCGTGAACGGTATCTAGGAATTTCTTGTTGTCCTTGCAACTGTTTTGTAGGTACAAAATTGTGGGAATGGAAAATGCAGGGACAGGGCAGTAAGGCTATGAATGAAGCCTGCACAGGAGTGTGGGTAGTAGAATTCTCTAGTCTAGGCTTCCCCCTTTGGTGCTGAGACCTAGAAGAAAAGCCTTTCTGCAGACAGAACTGGAGTTAACAGTGTCCAAGATAAACAGCCCAGGCCCTATAAGTTTGCCCCACTGGGCAAAACAGGTACCCACCCACTTTTGCAGCCTTACCCAGCTCATATAAGGTGCCAGCCCTTGCTATACAGCAGAACCTTTGGGGAGTTGGGAAAAAGCCTGTCAAGGAGCATACCCCCAGAAGGCCCAGTCCAGGTGGGGAGCCCAGCCACACAATGGTCCTTTCCCCCACACCTCCTCATTCAATTAGCCAAGGCCAGGGCATATAGCTGAGCTATACGCCTCCACAGCTCACATAGGAAAGGGGTGTGGAAAGGGGCCACTAATGTGGTCAGGCCTCCATGGCCTGAGTAGTTCACCAAGCCTCAGGTGCACAGACTTGATGTCATCCATCAAGCTCTGTCAGCAGACCCAGCCCCCAGGAGAACTGCTCCCCACCACAACCCCACACCGAGGCATCTAGGGCTCCCTCTGGGTTCTCCAGGCCACAGGGAAGATAGGCATAATCTGCCACCAAAGGCTTGAGCTCTGCCACTGGCTATGAAGCAATAGGGGGTGTCAGAGCAAGGGAGGGACAGGACAGGAGTATATATGGGCAGGAAGGTATTACAGCCAAGGAAGACAGGAGGCAGGTGCCCTGATTTTGATACTGTGCCCCCGCAGGGGCTTCCCAGAAGTTGTATTTGTCCTAAGACAGCCCTCTGCAGCTGGGGGGCAAAGATGGATAGGTAACTGTATTCGGCCATTTTTATATTGCTATAAAGAAATACCTGAGACTGGGTAATTTATAAAGAAAAGGGGTTTCATTGGCTCACAGTTCTGCTGGCTCTACAGGAGGCATAGTGCTGGCATCTACTTAGCTTCTGAGGAGGCTTCAGGAAACTTACGGTCATGGCAAAAGGCAAAGGGGAAGCAGGTACATCACATAGTGGAAGCAGGAGTGAGAGAGAGAGAGGCATTAGGAAGTGCCACACTTTTAAACAACCAGATCTTGTGTGAACTCGGAGCAAGAACTCACCCATTACCAAGGGGATAGCCCAAGCCATTCATAAGGGATCCTCCCCCATGACTCAAACACCTCCTACCAGGCCACACCTCCAACACTGGGATTACAATTCAGATGAGATTTGTTGGGGACATATATCCAAACCATATCAGTAGCCATGCTGGGTGAATGCCAGGAATTTAGAATTGGGACACATAGTCATTTAGGCCAGTGGCTTGTCCTGTTGATGGTACCCTGATGGCCTTGGGGCTGCTCTGTATGAAAAGGGAGAGGAAGTCTGCAGAGCTAGCAAAGACGGGCAGGTGGGAAGGCCTGCAGAGGAATCCCCTGCTCCATGACCAGGCATGTACCTCCCACATCCTCTGGGCTGTAGGCCCCAGGTGAGAGCAGAAAGGGGGCTGCAAAGGAAGGGGAAGAACACAACGTGTTCCCTTGGAAAGGGAACACCAAACACAATCTAACAACAGCAACAGTGAGCACACAGGGAAAGTCCTCACAGGAAAACCACATCGTGACCTAGAAGCTCATCTACCTCTACCACGTGGGGCCCTGGGCCTGAGCCTATCAACCGGTGGTCCTTATTGCCACAGCAGTTGGTCTGTGGATGGGCAGCTTCAGCCAATCAACAGGCCACTCAGCTGGCCATCAGTAGGCCATCCAATCAGAGCAAAGCCCAGGACTTTGTTCAACACTTAAGAAGAGAGAAGCAAAGTAACTGGCACAGATTGGAGAGGGTCAGGGAACGCCAAGCAAGATACATACAAACTTTGAGTTATCATGGATGATTAAGTACATATGTTTGTGTGAACTCCCTCCCAAATATTCTCTGCTATAATGACACAAACAAAGGGCAAGGAGAGAACAATTACAAGGTGGCACAAGTGGGAGACGCTACCAAGAGTGGCAGGGGAGAGAGGGGAGCAGGTGTGAAGTAGGAGGCAACAGGCCGAGGAGCAGGGGCCAGCAGGGTGGGGGGAGGGGAACACTGAACAACACTGAAGCAGAAGTGTTGAGTGTCTGGAGGGATGGGGCCAGAGAGGCAAAGGGCATCCTGAAGAAGCTATATCTGGGTGTGGGTAACCCCCCATATAGGCACCGAGGAATGAGAGCTAAGCAGAACTCTGGCACAGTTAGGGCTTGAGGAATATCTCACTTTATAGTGTTACTACTCAGCTATTTCCTCTTATATAATCCTTTACATAATCATATATTAGTTTATAGAATTAGGGCTTGAAGAATCCCTTTATATAATCCTCTGTATGTAATCATATAATAGTTGACAGTATGAGTGCCTAAAGAATATTTCCCTACATATATACCTATAATTATATCTTAGTTCATAATTGGAGGAATGCCTAGAATGGACACAGTACAGAGCATGAATTAAGGAATAAGCAGCTCATAATCGGAGGAATACCTAGAGCAGACACAGTGCAGAGCATGATTTAAGGGAAAAACAGTTATACCAGGACAAGAATCCATGGCCCAGGCGGCAGCGTTCAATATCGTAAAGATACCCGCTGTATGGCAGGCTTGGGGCGAGAGCCACTCCTGATAAAGGAGTTGTAGGACTTTGCTCCAGTTCTTGTGGAAGGCTGCCCTCAGACCAGCAATCCACCCTGGTGACTGTCAACTTTATCAGCTCTTGCTACTGTGCTGCTTGAAAATCATCTTGCCATAGAACCCACTGGAAGCTGCCAGAAGGTGGCAGTAACCTTGACAGCTCTGTCACTGCTATATGACTTAAACCATCCTCCTATAAGTCTTCTTAGTAGTTTGCCCATAGATAGAAGTATTGCACACGGCACCCTCTTCACTGCGCAAGACCCACCTTCAAGCCTCAGTGACCTAATGGGGTGGACCCCTTACTGCACATGGCCCTTGTGTTCATAGGAACGGGCCCCTTGCTGCACACTGTCCACCTCCTGGCCTAGGTGACCTAATGGGGGTGGACCCCTTGTTTTATTGCTCATGACCCTTTCACTATCCTTAAAGATGATTTCACTCACTGCCCTGCCCCCTAACCTATACACAATACATACTCATGCTTCTGGACATTCGGCGCCTTGCCTGACTCTGCTTATAGGTGGCATGGCCCCCGGAGCCCAGCTTGTACTTTTGTGTCCTGTCTCTTTATTTCTCGGATCCTGCACCTCAGCACAGCATAAGGCACATCCCATGACCCTGTGGGGCACTCAGCCCTGCACCTGGGGAGGGCAGCTCCCTCCCCACCTGCTCCCCAATTCATCAGCCAGGAAGGTACCATCCACCCCACCCCAGGGAGGAGGATGGAGGACTTTCCTTCGGGAGCATTGAATGGTTCAGAGATTCTGCCACTTTGGGGTCCTCAACTAAACCACTCATTGTTTCAAGTAGACCCTGGTGGGTAAATGTTCCCCATTGTAACCAGACTTGGATTCCGCTGCTTGAAAGCCAAATACGGAAGTAGAGGTTTGGTGGGAGGAAAAGTAGTTTTAACCAGAGCCAGCAAACTGAGAAGATGTTGAGTTGTTGTTTTAAAGCATTCTATTATCTCAGGTTTTAAAATGTATCATAGGATTCTCAAAGGAAAACTTGGAATGGGAGATACGTGGGCGCAGTGCAGGGTACAGGGTCTGTGTGTCTTGTTCCAATGGTTGTCTTGAGTAATCACCTGTCCTGAGGTCTGGCTGATGTTATCTTGACTTCGGCCAGGTGGTGGTGGACGAATTGTTCTGACTCCCCCTAAGTTGGAGGATTCTGCAGGAGTTCTGTGTCTGGTTTTTGTTTCAAGATTAGCCCCTGGAATTCCCAAGTAAGCATATAGTTAGCTAAGCAGGCGCGGTGCAAAGGAGTGTCTAGTGGGAAAGGGAGAGAAGCAGAGTTTCAAAGCACATTTCAAGGCTACATTTTAAGACTAAAGAAAAAGGCTTTGAAATGCATTTTAAAGCTGAGATGGTCGGCTCCACTAGGCTCTGGCCAATGTGCAGTGCGGCTGCCCTTGGATCGGGTGACATTTCAATCAATTGGGGACTCTGCTCCTCAGAACAGGAGTGTGGGAGACCCTGAGACACTGCCCCAGGACCTGAACAGGTGGCAAAGGCTTAAAAGGCTAGCAGTCACTGCAGCGACAAGGTGATTGAGTGGTCACCATGGTGATGGGGATGGAGGCTCTTTGCCACCAGTCCCAGTTTTATGCATGGCAGCTCTAATGACAGGATGGTCAGCCCTGCTGAGGTCACTCCTGATCACCATGACAACCACAGGCCCTCTCAGGAGCACAGAAGCCCCAGCAGGAGTATCCCCCACTCCACACCTGGTTGGAGCAAGAAGTGCCAAGCGTCGCCTAAGCCCCGGGGAAGCAGGCTAGGTGTGAGACACAGTCGCCTGCAGTCTAATTACTCAAAAGCTGTCCTCAGGCTGCAGGAGGGAGAGGACCTTTCCTGCGGAGTCTGTCTGAAAGACACTAAGCCCCACAGCTCAGCACAACTGGGAAAGAAGGCACTGAGGACGCCGCCCAAGCGCCAAGCAATGGCCCTGCCTGGAGAACACCCAGGCGCAGTGAAGAAGGGTCTGGAAGGGAACGCTTGCCGACTCGCTGGAGAACAATGAAAAGGAGGAAATTGACTGAACTTCAAACCCCAAACCAGTCTGAGGAGGACCATATTCTCCCGGGGACCTAGGGCGGGCCGTGACCCCTGCGGGGGAGAAGCCTTGGACATTTTCACTTCAGAAGCCTGTTGGGGAAGGCTGAGGGGTCCCAGCTCCCCGCGCTGGCTGCTGTGCAGATGCTGGACGACAGAGTCAGGATGGAGGCTGCCAAGAAGGAGAAGGTAGCTCGCCCTCCATTGGGCATTCTGGGAGTGTTTGCTTGCCTGTCCCCAGCATTCCGTGGTGTGGCACTAATGAGGGTTTGAACCTCAGAATCTGATGTTACGCACAGGCTCCTTGAGAAGGGTCTTTCCAGGGGTGCCTTGTGGGGCAGAAAGGCCCCAGTGGCCTGGCAGACCTGTCCAGCTTTGGACTCTGGCCCTGCGGCCTGGAAGTTAGGCTGCCAAGAGGTCCAGGCAGTGTCCTCCACTGGGGAGGGGTTCTGGAGAGTTTAGAGCCCTAGAAGCGGGGGTGGGTGGTTAGGGATGTGACGTCTTGTGGGAAAAGCCCGCTACCTGATTTTGAGACAACACTCACTTGACATGGTGACAAGTCAAAGATGCCTCACCTCCTCACAGGAATTACTTCACAGGGCTGCTGTGGCCTGCTGAGGCATGTAGGACAGTTGCTTTTTCCAAAAACAAAGAGAAATCCAGGCATGCTCTGAGCCAGCCCTGAGCCCAGAAGTGAGCAAGGAAGAGAACTGGGGACAGGGGACTTTGCTGTGAAACACTGGGAGGAATGTGCCTGCATACCCCCAGCTGGGGGCCCAGGCAGAACTGGGGAGAAGGGGTAAGTGGGCAGAGCCAGTCACTTTGGGCATGCTTCCCTCTTGCCTCTGTGTGAAATGGCCAGGTCAGCATAAACCCCAGGCTGGCTCTGCTTCTGGCAGAGCTAATGATGTTAGGAGGAAAACAGCCAGCCCAAGTGAGAGGGTGTGCAGCCAGACAGCTGAACTGGCCAAGGCCCCAACCAAGTCCCAGATCTGCCTGTCACTGGTGCTATGGCAGCAATTTGGACAAGAAATCCTGCCCAAAGGGGACCCTTCAGGCCAACTGGAGAGAAGGAGACAGCTCTCCGTGGCATGGCCAGAGACATGGCTTAAAGCCGGGGAGGGGTGAACATGTGGGCTGTGGAGAGCTGGCACTTTCCCCAAACGGGGAGAGAAAGCGCAGGGTGCCCATGTGTGTGTGCGTGTGTGTGAATGTGCTATGTGTGCATGTTTGTGCCTGTGCTTACGTGTGCATGTGCATACCTGCATGTGTACATGCATATGCACACATGTGTGCACAGGGAATCACTTTAATAAAGGCCACAGCAGAGCTGTCCCCAAGCCCCTTGCATTCACAGTGGCATGTGAGTGAGCCACCTTCTTGGGCTAGGCATCTAGTCTCAGACTCTGGGGCTGCCCATGCCCCATCCTGTATCTGCTCCATGTCTGAGGGGGTGCTGGTCCTGACCAGGGCCAGCTGTGGACCCCAGAACCCTGAGAGGTCACTGACACCTTTGTCAGAGCCAAGAGTGGAGCAAGGCAATGCCTCAGGCACAAACTTTAAGGGGTCACCAGAAACATCAATCATCAAAGATTATATGCTATTTTAAATAATCCAAATGAATGTAAACAAATTATGATGGACAAAATACCAAATTTTAAACAGACAGGATGAGTATCACTGACTTCTGCACTTGTCTCTGCTCTACCTACCCCTCCTCCTGTCCCCTGGATCGCAGGGTGCCAAGTTCCAGATGCGGGAAGCATGGAGCTGCAATGGCCCCTCCTGTCTGCTTGCTCTGACTGCGCAGAGGACTTGGTCCTTGTCCTGGGAGAACCTGGCTTGGTTTTAGGGTCATCCTAAGGATCTGATGTTTTCCAAGTGAGCTGGCTGCGCAGGCCAACCCAGGTCCAGTCCTGTCTCTGGGAAGTGCTGCCCCTACCCCAAGCCAGTGTTTGACCTTGGAGCAATGAGCAACGCCCTCCTTGCACTTTCAAAGTTGTCCCCAAGACATCGGCTATGGTTGTCTCTATGCAGACTCCCAGGAGGAACTGTCTTCCTTCTCCTTTTGGTTGCTTTGGAGGAGACTAAAGTATTGTTGTTTTCCCCCTTGCCACTTCTTTGATCGAGAGCAGCCATCTTGCCGGTACTAACCTTCCAGATCTTACCTGTGGTCATTCCTTTATAACCTGCAGGAGCCTGTGGCCTCAGTTCCATGCCCAGTGACTTCTCCATGTGAATGTAAGCTCCTTAGGGGCAAGCCTGATCCCACTGATGCCACTCCCACCCCTCATAAGCTCCTTCCTTATCAGCTGTGGTTGCCTGGTACCCCATCATCACTGACTCATTCCTTTGGCATTGAGGTCCATCCCTTACTGGACCACCACTTCTAGGTGGCCTGAAATTGGGCCCTGGGCACTTCTCTTGGTCTGTATTTTCACTGTCACCTCATTGTGGACAGATGAGGGTCCACTGCAAGTCTGGTTAGTTTTACCTGGTAGATTTGGTGAACCTTTTTCAGGAAGGAACCTGGAAAGATGAGATTCAGGTGTGTTGATCAGCTCAGGCTGCCATACCAGAATACCATCCACTAATGGCTTAGCAACAACAGAAATTTATTTCTCACTATTCTGGAGGCTGGAGGTCCCAGATCAGGTGCCAGCATGGTCAGGTTGCAGGAAGGGCTCTCTTCCTTGCTTGCAGACAGCCACCTTCTTGCTGTGTCCTCATATGGTGGAGAGAGAGTGAAAACAAGCTCTCTGGTGTCTCTTCTTATAAGAATGCTAGCCATATTATGGGGCCTCCCCCTCCTTACCTCGCCTAAAGCTAACTATCTCCCAAAGGCCCCATCTCCAAATACCATCACATTGGGATTAGGGCTTCAACATATGAATTTGGGGTGACACAATTCAATCTGTAACATGAGGAGGGCATCCCAGGAGGAACTGACCATTCTCTCTCCAGGGTCTCCAGCTGCCCTGGGCACCTTTGCCCCTTTGAAGGAGCAGGCTTAGAAGTGGAATGAGGATGGAATCAGGTGCAGCACTCCATCATGCTCACCCACATCCCTGGCAGGAATTGCCCAGCCCCAGCAGGAGAGATGCCCCCATACTACCATGGCACCTGCTCTGAGACAGATGTGCAGAGTGTAAAGCTCCAGGTGGCCCCCAAGCAGGTGTGCTGGGAGGAGGGGCCAGTGTGGGAGGAGCAGGCAGCACCAAGGCCTAGGAGAGCAGTGACAGGTCCCTGACTTCAGGGGATAAACACTCTGTTGGCAAGCGGCTGGTGTAGGGCTGAGGGCTGGGGCGGCATCTGTGAGACCAGGACTGGGCCATCCATCAGATCCATGTCACAACCCCAGTGCCCCTGTTGTAGCCAGGACAGGAGGCCAGGCCGGGCTGGGAGGTGACAAGACTGGGGGCTGTCCCCAGGAGAAGCTCTCTTCTGCCTGTGGCCCAGGCCTCTGGGGATGAGGACACCTCAGAAGGAGCAGCTATGTCTAGGAGGTCCCGGGGCAGGAGCGAGCCAAGGGGGACATCAGCAGTGAGATCCAGGGGATCAGTGGGCCACAGGAGCCCCAGTGTGAGCCCTCCTGACTGATGCAGCTAGGCTCACGCCTACACCTGCCCACAGCAGGACTCCCGGGAGGAGAGGGGATGGATGGAGAGAGGCACAAAGTGCCCTTGGCCTCTGCCTTGAAGCCACCCTAAGGCAAGAGAGATTTGAGCTTCTCTTTAGTGGCCTCCAGGGAACATTCTGGCCCATCTGATATGGGAAGCCCCTTGCGGGGTCTGTCATTCCTCAGCTGAGCCAGGTCTTTGGAGGCAGCCCCGTCATGTCCCAGTGTGCTCCTGTCGCTGTGTTGGGGTACCTGGCCCAGCCCCTCCTTCTGCTTTCCTCTTCCCTTCCCTTCTCAGCTGTGTGAACTTCTCTGTGTCTCTCTCTTTCTGTCTCCCCTGTCTCTCTGTTTCTCTCTCTGTTCCTTTCTCTCTCTGTGTGTGTTTCTCTCTCTCTCTCTCTCTCTCTCTCTCTCTCTCTCTCTCTCTGGCCCAAGCAAAGAGGGAGCCCCATCATGATGCCATATAACCGTGCACTGGCACAGATAGAATTGTAGGAAAGTCCCACAAGTAGAAGGATAGAAGGATGAGAGAAGGAACGCCATGTGGATCATGACAGATCCCTTTCCAGGAGTCACGGACTCACCCTGCCTCCTGTCCCTCCCACTGTAACACTATTACCCACAGACAGGCTCAGATTAAACCCACGTCCCAGGTGTCCTATGGTTCCCACAGTGTGGCTCCCTGAGTCTGGCCTCAGGCTCCACCAGTGCCCAGCCCTGCCAAAGGCTCCAGGGCAGGTGTCCCAGCCAGGGGGCTGCAGGGCCCCTTCACAGAACACACAGAGAAGTTCCATGCTACACATTACATCAAGAGGGACGTGCCTGAGGGGGAGCCAGAGTCTCTGCAGCCCCCTCTTGCGTGCAGAACATATTGTGCCCTGAGCATGCCGTGAAAACACAAACACACAAAGTTGTGAAGAAAAAAGAAAGGACAGGTGGCTGTAAAATCTGTTATTGCCCATGAGAGGCCCACTAATGAGTGGTGATTTCAGCTGATTACAAAGAAATGGTGGTGTTTCTGTTATGATCCAAACATGCGCTCGTGCGTGCATACACGCACACGCATAGTCACATAACTGACCAGCCCTATGCATCACTTGTTAATTACTTAGAAACTGTGATAATAATGGTTTCCAATAACTGAGCCTTAGTATCTGTGCAAAGGGCAGTTTATTGAACACACAGGGGCCTTGCAGTGGGGGCCGGTGACCTGCTCCTGGGAGCCACCAGCCTCTCCTCTCCTGCTCTTCATCCTCCTTCGTGGGGGGAATTGGTCCACTGCTTCTACACCTGAGGCTGAACATCTCCATTTATTTTAGTCTGAAACATTTGTAAAAATATACTAGAATGAATTAAGGTTGCAATTACTGATATCAGGCAGTCAGTACATCAGGTTTTATTATACTATCCCCTTTACTTACTCTGAAGTTCTCTATTACCAAAAAATTAAACACTATAAAAGAAAGAAACATAAAATGAGGCTAGATTGAACACAGACTACCTTTACCGAATCCTTCTTAGAATCAGGAGTCTTCTAACACATCCACTTGTGACCTGGAGTGATATTCACAGCATTCCTTACCTGACAATATCTGAGCATCAGTCCCTCCTCGTGGGATTTTTGTTGTAGACAACCAGCAACTATCAGACTTGCCAATAAACAAAGTAGGAAAGGGAGTCCTGGAGAGGCCGAGAAGTGGGATTTTCTGTGCTCCTGGGCTGTGACCCAGAGGGCACAGCTGTAAGGCTGATCTCAATGAACACTCTGTCTTGGAAATACGGGGATCCTCTGATGCCTGAAAATGTTCTGAGTATTCACTTTCGTGGTTTGCAAACACATTTGCCCAAAATTTACTCTCTAAGTGAAAAGTGAGTATAATGAATCAGTATTCAAGTTGCACCTGGGTCCTGGGAGAAGGTATGGGCATCATCATACCCCCGCTGTTCCTCCAGGAGGATCCAATCTCAGGCTCACTGCCTGGCTGCATCATGTGTCTGCTGCCAGTCTGCACAGTAGAAAGGGAAAACATGATTTGTATCTGTTTTAGGTCAGGTTCCCAAGAAGCAGAGCCTGAGATTGGAATTCTTGGAAAATGGCGTTTGCGGAAGCACTGTCAGCAGAAGCTGTAAGGAAGTTGCGGGAACAGAAAACCAGAGGGAAGAAGCCAGGCAAAGAGGCAGGTCCAACTGAAGTCTGCCTCAGTCTGGTCTCACCTGGGCTCTGATGTATGAAGAATATCACAGGGTTGTCCCTCCTGGGAGAGGGGCCAGCCTGTGGTACCTGTGTCAAAGTCATCAGCTGAGGGCCACAGGGGAGGGAAGATCTTCTAGGCATTTCCAGGAAACTCTCAGGAGAAAGGTATAACTGTGAGCAGTCTGCAGCTGCTGCTCATTGCAGCTAGAGGCTGGGTGTGCAGGCCAGTTGGCCAGTAAGGCACCAATAGCAGGCACTACAGTCCACCCCTTGATAGCTCAGACCTACTGCTTTCCACTTTAAGCTCTCTCCATTCAGGCACAGCTTCTGGGAAAGCTTATAATTGGAGAAACAGAGGGATGAACTACAATGCCCACTTCTGCAGGTGATCGTAAGATCACTGTCACTGATACTCATCATCATGCCCCAACCCCATCATCCATTCTAGTGCCTCTTTCCTCTTGGCTAACACTGCTGGTCTAGGTGGCTTGCCCAGAGCAGGCGCCAAAGCCTTTTCCCTGAGGCATCTGAATCCTGGATTCCTTTATCAGGCTATTGTTGTTGTAAGTTGTCCATTCCCAGTTACAACTGGGTGTGAGATTACCAAGAAACACCCTGCAAGTCATGAGTACAAACCGTATTCTTCCTGCTCCATTATGTAGCTGTAGCCCTTCCTCCTAATGACATCAATTACCACATTGTGCTCCTTCTGCCAAGACGGTAATTCCTTTCTCTACCTGCTTGGCTACTGGCACAAGGAGCACAGCATGACCAGGAGGCGGCTGCTGCTGTACATTTAGTGAACATGTTAATGTGTCACCTGGTGGAAGGACCCCTCTGAGAACCAGGACTTCTAGACCCACGAAACCTAACGTTGTGGGTGGCGGAAGCACAGATTTCCCAAGTGGGTCATGGGGAGTAATGAAGAGCTCTTGGTTCCCAAAGCCACATATTTTACCTTTCAGGAACAGGGCATCATCCCATAGCCATTAGAGTGTATATTGCATTCTGGAGGAAAGTGGGCCTTCCTCATGGGTGTCATCTTCAAGATGACAGCTCCACTGTGCCTCCAGGAGGATATTCCATCACTCTATCTGTGATTCCTCGGCAGGACTGGCTGAGGCACTGAGGGTAGGAAAGGCACATCCATTGCTGGCTGGAATACATGTCAATCCAAGTCAAGAGAAACTGCTGCCCTTTCCAGGTTGGAAAGGACCTGATATAGTCAACTTGTCACACAGTCATGGCTGGTTGGTCTTCATCAGAACAGTGCCATACCAGGGCACCCATCGCTATTGTTGGCAATTCCTACATTTGACAGCAGCCTTGGTGAGAGGGAGCCTATGCTTCTGGGCACATTCGTGGCTTCCTTCTCTGATCCCACGGTTATCTATTTCTGAGTGCACGGTATGAACACTGAGGTGACTGACATTCAACTGCCTGGCCATTCTATCGACTTGGTTGTTATTGCTTCTGCCACAAGAGGTAATTTCTGGCTGTCATTAATGTCTCATACTTTGTGCCCACTCTCAAAGGTTTATCTCTACAACTTTTCCTCATGCCACTGCTTTTCCCCAATCTTCTAATGTTGCTCCTTCCAAGCTGCTGAAGAACGAGCTAAGCTATTCACCAGTGTCCATGAGTCTATCTTTACCTTAGACCACTTCTCTCTCTACACAAACCGAATAACCAGGTGCACCTCCCAAAACTCTGTTAGGAGGATTTCTTCTCCCTAATATCTTTTGGGGCCACCTTGAGTGGGGCTGCAGTACAGCAGAAGTCCATTTTCAGCTTGCATCGACATGCCAAACTGACCTATCCATGATCAGTGCGTAGGTGGGCTTCTCCCTCCTCCTGCAACTAGACAAAAAGCACCCCTTCCAAGAGACCATGTGTGCATATGAGTGAAAGAGAGGCACGGGGCCAATATTGGTGCAACAGTGCTAGATAGCACATGGATCTGGGCCACCTGTCCCTGCAACTTATCTGTGCCATCTGGACCTGCTTGAGCCTGATTCCAGATGTACCATTTCCATCTTATGATGGACGGCTTATGACCTAGTGGGCCTGACAGCACCAAACTCATAATGGGCAGGATGACCACAAGGTCACTTAATGTCCTGTGGTCAAATACTCTGCTGGGTGGCCTGCCAGGACATGTGTCACAAGTGGTGTTTGGTTCTCTGTTGCAGATGACATGACCCTAGGGCTCTGGACAGTGACTCCTGTTGGGGCTTACCCTCACACTCCATGTAGAGTATCATCAGATTTGCTGATCACACAGCCTATGGGTCAGGACTGATCCAACCAGGTTTTGCAGGGATCAGAGTGGAGGATGAAAGGTTGATATGATGTGACCCACCACTCTACATCCTTTAAGTCTTTGAGAATGGCAATAATTTCTGCCATCACTCCAGATTTGTGTTTTTCTATCTGGGTGGGAGTGCAGCATTTTCTGGGGGTTACACTTCACCTTTGCTATTACAATTGTTACTTATTCTATAAATTAAGGAACCACTGTGAGGGCTATTCTGATGGTTAAGTATATCCATTCCAATGATTTATTCAGGATCCGAGGAAATGATTTCTGGGTGAGTACACAGAACTAGTAGATCCAAGGTGAGACAGACGTGGGCCAGAACTGTATTTGTCATCTTACCCCAATACACCCGAACTCTACTAGGACAGCCATGATAGCACTTTGGGATGCTAGATATAAGTGTGAATTGCTGGCCAGGCGCAGTGGCTCACGCCTGTAATCCCAGCACTTTGGGAGGCTGAGGTGGGCGGATCACCTGAGGTCAGGAGTTCAAGAGCAGCCTGGCCAACATGGCGAAACTCTGTCTCTACTGAAAAATACAAAATTAGCTGGGCGTGGTGGCGGGCACCTGTTATCCCAGCTACTTGGGAGGCTGAGGCAGGGATAATTGCTTGAACTCAGGAGGCAGAGGTTGCAATGAGCCAAAATCACACCACTGCACTCCAGTCTGGGTGACAGAGCAAGACTCCATCTCAAAAAAAAAAAAAAAAAAAAAGTGTGAATTGCTAAGAAATCACTATCAAAAGATATGAGTATTACCCTTACCCAGTGCAGTCAAATATAAATAGCCATAGGTTCCTATTATACTCACTTGCTGTGGCGCTACAGAGTCCTTCCTCATGAGAATGCAGTCCCTCTTTCAATCAATGGGGTCTGATTCTGAGAACTGGCTCAGGTTTGGAAACAGTACCTTTCCATCATAACTTTCCACTGGAGTGACTGACCTTGGCCTTCTCTTCAACCTTTCTGGGCCCTAAGAATCCAACATTCTGTTAGCCTTCTCCTTAGACCCCTATAAGCTAATCCCTTCTGGTTGTTAGTCTGACCTTGGTGCCCAATATGATAATTATTCCCACTTTACTTCTGATGTACTTCTAAGTGCTAGTCTCTGCCATTAAGTGATCTATCATCTCCACTGCCATTAGTGGGAGCGGCTCTGAAAAGAGTTGTCTCCCATCAGCCCTGGTCTACAGAGAGACAGCCCTACTGAGCCTCAGCCAGGCCCCAACAACAGCAGATTCTTTACAGCCTCGGAAGCAGAGTGTCCTCCCTGCCTTTTCAGGGTACATAGCCAGCTTACAGCCTTTTCGATCTTGTAGAGTAGGTCAGTTATATTTTGCCCCATTTTTTTAAATCCTTTTGATCACTTCCTCCATGGTCCATTCAAGCATCTGTACTTCATTTAATGGACCAGTTGCTTTTTCTGAGCTACCAAGAGCCACCCCAGCAATGTATCAGAACCCTCTCTTGGGACGCTTGCCAAGGCGTTAAATCCCGCACTATAGGAGAATGTCCCCACATCAGCAAATTCCCCTTAGCCTCTTGATATCCCACCTGCTTGATCCAGCACCTTCAGGATCTGGTCTGAAGCACAGGATCCAGCACCTCTGGGACGGTCTCAAGCATAAGATCCAGCACCTTTGGGATTTAGTCTTCCTGCTAGTACGTGTTAGGCAAAGACTAAAGTTCCTTTGGCATACAAATTTTTTCTCCTTCCTTGACAGGTCCAACACCTTCCCAGTTGGGCCCTGCTGAGATTTGACTCTTCTTGTGGCCAGAAGGGGAAGTGGGGGCCGATCCTGAGGAAGTCACGCGTTGTCTCGTGGAGCACTTATCTCTTTCAGACGTCTGCATACTTTTCAAGAGAGAAAAGCCCCCTTCTTACAGCAAGACTAATTCTGTAGATGCAGATGGCTCGTGGGAATCTGGGAATTCAAAGTTCTCAAGTGTACCTAGTAGCACATCAGAAAGCCGAGGGTGCACATCTCTTTCCAAATCTTCATTCAGTGACACCATGCTGGTAGCTGGAAATGGGCCATGGCGGGTGTATTTAAACCATGAAAATCAGAAAATGCTACAAACCAGGACATCCCCCATCTCTAGAGAGCAGGTTGTTAGCCATTTGCCAGCACACCATTGCGTAAACTCCTTCCCATCAGGGTCCTGGCTTGCCTCGGTGGAGGACTCAGCCCCTGCTGAAGTTCTGCTGCGGCTGCTCTTGCAGTTGAGCCCTGTCCCTGGTCTCCAGCTCTGCCTGTCTCACTGCAGGAGGCAAGCGTCTCTGTAAAGACTGCTGAAAAGACCCTCTGGCTCTCAGACTTGGCTTTAAATCAGTAGACCTGAGCCTCCCATTTTCTCTTTTCCAGCATCACTCCACTGACCAACAGCTCTCAGTGGCACAGTCCTTCAGGTTAGCATCTCCCCCACACCCTCGGTGCCAGAGACACTGAGTAAGCAAGCACCTCGCTGTCCACCCCCATCCTCACTCCCCATGGGCAGGGCGTTGGCGATCCACTACTGCAATGTGCCAGGGACTGTCAGTACTCCTACCACCAGTGAGGTGGCATCCAGCTGGGAAGTGATCCAACTCCAGAGTCCCGCCTTTATAGGCTAATTTCTAGGACAACCCGGGTACTGACTGTGTTAGGTTCTTGAAGCAGAGCCTGAGATAAGGATTCTGGCACCTGTGATTGGGTGAGAGGGTGCTCTCGGGATAAGATGGGGTCGAAGTAGGCAGAGGTACAGATTCAGCATCAGCTGAGCCTCGGTCTGACCCTGCAGAGAACCCTCAAGGTAAATGACATCACAGGGTTGTTCGTCTGAGGCCAGCCGTTGTGCTCCTACCTGAGTCACTCATTGGCTGGAGGCCCCTGGGGAGAGGGTAGGCTGACAGCCTTAGCAAATAAAAATTAGGGCACTCAGTTAAATTCGAATTTCGGATAGACAACAAATCATTTCTTAGTATATGTCCCAAATTGTGCATAACATAGTGTGTTTTCTCCACTAGCCCTAGCAAGGACATAACTTCCCAGGTATTTCTAGGTGAAGTAACTTTGTAGATTAGGAGTAAGTCCCAGGAAAGGAGTCCAGCTCTTCTCCCCAACTGGGCAGCTGAGGTTAGGCCCAGGGACCCAGCAGGCACCAATAGCATCTACTACAGCATCTGAAATGAACAGGGTCATCATATACTACATACAAATGTACCCACTGCTGAGTTATTTAGGGATTATATAATTAGGTAATTGGTATTTTAAATATGTTACATTGGCTGGGCGCGGTGGCTCAAGCCTGTAATCCCAGCACTTTGGGAGGCCAAGGCAGGTGGATCATGAGGTCGAGAGATCGAGACCATCCTGGTCGACATGGTGAAACCCTGTCTCTACTAAAAATACAAAAAAAAATCAGCTGGGCATGGTGGCACGTGCCTGCAATCCCAGCTACTCAGGAGGCTGAGGCAGGAGAATTGCTTGAACCCAGGAGACGGAGGTTGCAGTGAGCCGAGATCACGCCATTGCACTCTAGCCTGGGTAACAAGAGCGAAACTCCGTGTCTATATATCTATATCTATATCTATATATAGATATATGTTACATTGTGCAGAAATCCTTGGTGGATTGCAATATTCAGAGAGTTTTGTGATATTAGGGGGATTAGATGGAGTTTTCAGATGGGCATCCTACTTTTTTTCATGTAAAACTCTAGAATATTATAATCCTAAAGAGTGATCCGGCTATCAGTAAATTAGCTCTCCAATACCTTTTCAATGCAAAGGTCATGCGTGTGATTCACCCTCCCAGGAAATCCGGAAGGGAATCTTGGGCCTGACTGAGCATGGGTGGTTGGGCAGGTAATGCTGGACGAAGGCAGTGGGTGGAATGGTTTGCTTCCCTGGGTCCCTTCAGACATAGCCCAGCCCACCCCGTCAAGCCTGTTATCTTCTATCTGATTACCAAATCTGATCAAAGGGTTCATCTATTTTATTAGCCTTTTAAAAGGATTTCTTAATCGAGTTCATTGTGCTTTTTGTTTATGTGTTTTCTGGATAATTAGTCTCTGCTTTTAACACTACCAATTTCTTTAATCTGATTTTCCTTTTGTTTACTTTATCTTCTGTATATTGAGGTTTTGAGCATAATGAGAGAAACGCTTTGCTCATTTTGTTTATTTTTTTGAGATAGGGTCTTGCTGTATAGCCCAGGCTGAAGTACAGTGGTGCAATCATGGCTCACTGCAGCCTTGACCTCCTGGGCTCAAGCAATTCTCCCACTTCAGCATCCTAAGTAGCTGGGACCTCAGGCACACACCACCATGCCTGCCTAATATTTTATTTTATTTTTTTTGTAGAGACAGGGTCACAGTATGTTGCCCAGGCTGGTTTCTAACTCCTTGGTTCAAGTAATCCTCCCGCCTCAGTTTCCCAAACTACTGGGATTACAGGCATGAGCCACCATGCCAGCCCCCATTTATTTTATAGTAAGTGCCTTTATGGGTGTAAATGTTCCTCTGAGACAGCTTTGGCTACTAGCCATACTTTTAATATTTTGTACATTCATGATTATTCATTTATAAATGGTCTATAATGCAATGCAGATTTCCCCTTTGCCTAAAATACCATTTATAGCAGTAGTTTTCTCTTTCTGAGCAGACAGAGAATATTTTGGTTTCCCCTCTGTTGTTCATTTCTCATCTACCTCAGCCTCATTTGCTAGGTGTTTCCTTGGTGTCCCTTAAGTCTGAGCCACTCAAATATTTGTGTTTTCTCCAAACACCCCTGACATTGTCCTACTGGCCTCTATCTGGAATGTCCTTCCCTTCCTGGCCAGTTCCCCCTAGTGCATCAAAGAAATCCTGCCCTGTTGCCTTCAGAAAACAAAACAAAAACAAAACCTATCAGTCTCTTTATGTTCCCAAAGACGCTGTAGCTCTGCTGGTATCCGATTGTATTAGGTTGTTCATTTGTCTCTTCTGATAGATGGTAAGCTCCCTGGAAACTAAAAACTAATCACTTTTCTAACTTCAGACTAAGCACAAATTAGGTCCTCAATAAACACTGAATAATGAGTGATCCAGTATCCCCTTCCAACATATTTTTGGTCATCGTTCTGAGTACTTGTTAGGGAACACTTCACTGCAATAACCAATACAGCAAAACATGAAATAGAGTTGCATAGTAGAAGTGTATTTCTTGGCCATATAATAGTCAAATGCAGTTCTTTATCAGCTGGGAGGTTCTCCTCCACACAGTCATTTAGGAATCCAGTGAACATAGCAGAGGTTGCTAGCAGTAGACCCAAACCCATGTCCTCTTTGTCCACTGTGATGACAATGTCGGCAACAGCTGGCCAGCTGTTCCGTAGTTCTCAGCCTCCCTTGCAGTGAGCTGTCTCCATGCAATTTCAGCGGTGCAACATATACCATTTCCATTTCCAAGTGTAGGCTCCTAAGAAGAGGGTGGCTCCTTCATGTTTTTTCTCACCTTTCTGTGGGCTAGCTGCAGATAATGATGAGGCTTTAGTGGGTGGGTGGAGCCATAAAGTAGAAGAAGCCTGGATTCCTAAATGACTGTGTGAAGTGTTCCCTAATTTCACATAATTGTTTCTTAATTTCCTGTTTGGGTTATTTGTTGCTAGTGAATAAAAATACAACTGATTTTTTGTGTTGATATTTGTGTGCTGCAACTTTGCTCAATTGACTTATTACCTCAAATATTTTTGTGGATTATATATGGTTATCTACATAAAATCATGTCATCTGAAATAAAGATAGTTTTATTTCCTTCTTTCTGTCTTAGTCCATTTGGGCTGCTGTAACAAAATGCCGTAAGTTAGCTAGCTTATAAACAACAGAAATTTATTTCTCATAGTTCTGGAGGCTGAGAAGTCCAAGTTCAAGGCACCAGCTAATTCACTATCTGATGAAGGCCTGCTTTCTGGTTCATACATGACACCTTCTAGCTGTGTCCTCACACGGTGGAAGAGGCAAGATAGCTCTCTGGGATTCCTTTCATAAGGGCACTAATCCCACTTGTGAGGGCTCTATCCCCATGACCTAGTCACCTCCTAAGGCCCTGCCTCTTAATATCATCAGACCACAGATTTAATAAATGAATTTTGAGGAGGCACAAATGGTCTTTCCATAGCACTTTCCAGTATGGATACCTTTTATTTATTTTTCTTCCTTAATCGCTTTGGTTAGAAATTTCTTCCCTAACTGCTTCACTACTCTGTTGAATAGAAGTGGCCAAAGTGGCTATTCTTATCTTCTTTCTGTCAGGAGGAAAGTTTAAGTCTTTTGCCAATGAGGATGACATTAGCTATGGGGTTTTCATATACAGCATTTATCACATTTAGGAAATTCTCTTCTTGTTTCAATGACATCAGGGTGTTGAGTTTTGTCAGACACTTTTTCTGCATCAACCAATAAGACCATGTACTTTTTTTTGTTTTATTCCATTAATGTAGTATATTATATTAATTTTTGCATGTTGAACTATCTTTGTATTCCTGGGATAAATTTCACTTGGTTATGGTGTATAATCCATAATCGTGACCTGAAGATATACTGAAGAGGCTGGGTGCAATGGCTCATGCCTGTAATTCCAAAACTTTGGGAGGCTGGGGTGGGAGGATCACCTGAAATCAGGAGTTTGAGAAAAGCTTGGGCAACTAAGCAAGATCACAACTCTACAAAAAAAAAAAAAAAAAAAAAAAAAAAAAAAAAATTAAAAATTAATTCAATGTGGTGGTTGTGCACCTTTAGTCCTAGCTACTCAGGAGGCTGAGGCAGGAGGACTGCTTGAGCCCAGAAGGTTGAGGCTTCAGTGAGCCATGATTGCATGACTGCACTTCATCCACCTTGAGCAACAGGGTGAGACTCCATCTTTAAAAACAAATTTTTTGGCCAGGTGCGGTGGCTCACGCCTGTAATCCCAGCACTTTGGGAGGCCAAGATGGGTGGATCACGAGGTCAGGAGATTAAGACCATCCTGGCTAACATGGTGAAACCCCATCTCTACTAAAAAAAAAAAAAAAACAAAAAATTAGCCGGGTGTGGTGGCACTCGTTTGTAGTCCCAGCTATTCAGGAGGCTGAGGCAGGAGAATCTCTTGAACCCAGGCGGCGAAGGTTGCAGTGAACTGAGATTGCACCACTGCACTCCAGCCTGGGCGATAGAGTGAGACTATCTCAAAACAAACAAATACAGACAGACACACACACACACACACACACACACACACACACACACACACACATACACATACATATTTTTTGATACTGAAGAATTTTTATTTGCTGGTATTTTGTTGAGGATTTTGCATCTATATTCACAAGAAATATTGCTCTGTAGTTTCTCTTCCCATAGTATCTTTACCTGGCTTCAGTATCAAGGCAATGCTGGCCTCATGAAATGAGCCAGGAAGTGTTACTTCCTCTTTTACTTTTTGGAAGAATTTGAGAGAATTTGTGTTAATTCTTCTTTAAATGGTAGAATTAGCAAGGCAGACATCTGGTCCTGGGATTCTCTTCGTTGGCAGGTTTTTTAGTACTAAATCCACTTCCTTGTTATTAGTCTAATGAGATTTTCTGTTTCTTCCTGAGTTAATTGTAAGAGCTCACGTGTTTCTAGGAATTTTTCCATTTTATCTAAGTTATCCAAGTTTACCTAAGTTAGTTCCATTTTATCTAACTTGTCTAAGTCAACAAACAATACTAAATTGTTCATAGTATTCTCTCATAATCTCTTTTATTTCTGTAAAGTCAGTAATAATGTTCACTCTTTCATTTTTTCATTTCTGATTTTAGCAATCTGAGTTCTCTTTCTCCCCTCTTCCCTGCAATTGAGAGTCATTTAAGTGTCTTGTTTAATTTGTATACATCTGTGAATTTTCCAGTTTTTCCTATGTTATTCATTTCTAGTTTTATTTCATGTGATCCAAAAGATACTTTGTACAATTTCAAATTTTTAAAATTTACTAAGACTTGTTTTGTGACTAAAATATCCTTGAGAATTTCCATGCACGTTTGAAAAAAATGCACGTTCTGCTCTTGTTGGATGGGGTGTTCTGTATATGTTTGTTAGGTTTAATTGGTTTAGAGTATTGTTCTAGTCCTCTCTTTCTTTATTGATCTTCTGTCTAGTTGTTCAATCCACTGTTGAAAGTAGTGGCCAGGCATGGTGGCTCACGCCTGTAATCCCAGCACTTTGGGAGGCTGAGTCGAGCAGATCATAAGGTCAGGAGTTTGAGACCAGCCTGGCCAACATGGTGAAACCCCATCTCTACCAAAAATACAAAAAATTAGTCGAGTATGGTGGTGTGTGCTTGTCATTCCAGCTACTTGGGAGGCTGAGGCAGAAGAATCACTTGAAACCAGGAGGGAGAGGTTGCAGTGAGCCAGTATCTCGCCATTGCATTCCATCCTGGTCAACAGATCAAGACACTGTCCCAAGGGAAAAAAAAAAAAAAAGGTAGTGTACTGAAGTCTCCAACTAGTATTGTAAAACTCTCTATTTCTCCCTTCAATTTTGCAAAATTTTGTTTCATCCATTTTGGTGTTCTGTTGTTTATAATTTTTATATTTTAATGGATCAAACCTTTTATCAACATATAATGTTCTTTGTTTCTTGAGGCCATTTTTTTTTCTTTTGCTTAAATTTTATTTGGGCTGATAGTACAGCCCCCACAAGTCTCATTTTGGTTACTGTTTTTATAGAATATCTTTTTCCATTCTTCTACTTTCAAATTCTTATATCTTTATATCTAAAGTGAGCCTCCTGTGGATAGTATATAGGTGGATAATGTTTTCTTTATTCACTCTGCCAATCTCTGCCTTTTAATTTATTTACATGTAAAATAATTACTGATTAGAAAGGACTTCTACCACTGAGCTATTTTTTTCTGTGTGTCATACATTTTTAATACATTTAAGTTTCTCAATTCCTCCATTACTGGGTTTTTTGTTTTTTTTTTTTTTACTTCTTGATTTTGTGTGTGTGTTGTTACATTTTGATTCTTTTCTTCTTTTGATGGCGACAGGAGGCAGCCAAATACCTAGGCAGATAGGGGCGGGTCCCCCATGAAACCCCACCTTTAAGCCAAAAAACAGCCTAAAGGTTGAAAGACCAGCCTGGTGGTCCCAGATGAAACCCACAATCCAGAGTGAAAACTTCTGATCCTGTTTGCCTGCCCTCTCCTGGTTTATTCTTTCTGAATAATCCCTTTTAACTAATTGAATGTTGCCTATTCCAATACTACCTATGGCCTGCCCCTCCCCCATTTTGAGCCCATAAAAGCCCTGGATTCAGCCACATTGGAGGGACTTCACCAACTTCAAGTAGGGGGATCACCCCTGCATCTCCTTTCCACTGAAAGCTGTTTTCATCACTCAATAAAACTTCCTGCCTTGCTCACTCTTTGATTGTCAGCATATCCTCATTCTTCTTGGGCACAGGACAAGAACTCACATACGGGTGCACAAGCCAGATGCCTAGGCAGCACGAGTGGGCAGGTGGTGGGCCATCTCCTGCAGCAGGTAGCATGGCCAAGTGAGGCCTGGGTGGGGCATTGCCAAAGTCCCTGGCTTGCAAAGTGACCAAGAAAAAAATTCTGTGTCACTTTCCTTTTCTCGTATTTTTTAGTTATTTTCCTAATGATTGCCTTGGGGATGGCAATTAACATCTTACTTATAAGAAGCTAGTTTGAAAAATAGTCTCAATGGCATATGAACACTCTACTCCTATACATCTCCATCCTTCTCCCTTTATGTTGTTATTGCCACAAATTGTTTTTAGACATTATATCCTCACTAACATAAATTTATAATTATTTTCTGCATTTGCCTTTTAAATCATATAGGAAAACAAGAATCACAAACAAAAACCACATTAATATTGGCTGTTATATTTACCTATGTAGTGACATTTAACAGTGTACTTTTCTGTCTTCAGATGTCTTTAAATTACTACTTAGTGTCTTTTCATTTTAGCCTCAGTGTTTCCCTTTAGATTTCTTATAGGGCAGGCCTGCTGGTAATTAATTCCCTTAGGTTTTCTTTATCTGAAATGTCTAATTTCTTTTTTATTCTTGAAGAATAGTTTTGCTGGCTATAAGATTCTTGTTAATAGTTTTTTTTTTCTTGTGCATGCCTGCACTTTAATAATAATAATAATTATAATAATTATTATTATTATTTTAGCCAGAGTCTCACTCTGTTGCCCAGGCTAGAGTGCAGTGGCACAATCTCAGCTCACTGCAACCTCCACTTCCTGGGTTCAAGTGATTCTCCTGCCTCAGTCTCCTGAGAAGCTGGAATGACAGGCATGTGACACCACGCCTGGCTATTTTCTTTTTCTTTGTATTTTTAGTAGAAACCATGTTAGCCAGGATGGTCTTGATCTCCTGACCTTGTGATCCACCCACCTCGGCCTCCCAAAGTGCTGGGATTACGGGTATGAGCCATTGCCCCTGGCTTTTATTATTATTACTATTATTATTATTATTTCATGATGGAGTCTCCCTCTGTCATTCAGGCTGGAGTGCAGAGGTATAATCTCTGCTTACTGCACTCTCTGCCTCCCTGGTTCAAGCAGTTCTTCTGCCGTAGCCTTCCGGGCGTGCTGGAATTACAGGTCCCTGCCACCATCCCCAGCTAATTTTTGTATTTTTAGTAGAGATGGAGTTTCACCATGTTGGCCAGGCTGGTCTTGAACTCCTGATCTCAAGTGATCCACCCACCTTAGCCTCCCAAAGTGTTGGGATAACAGGCGTAAGCCACCACACCCAGCCTAAGGTATAATTATTATTACAGCTGCCATTTGGCCTCCTTGACTTCTAATCAGAAATCATCTGTTAAACTTATTGCAAATCCTTGATATGTATGCTATCTGTCATTTCTCTCCTGCTGCTTCCAAGATTCTCTCTCTGTCTTTGTCTTTTGAAAATTTGACTATAAAGTGTTTCAATGTGGATTTCTTAGAGTTTATCCCACTTGGATTTCATTGAGCTTCTTGTATGTGTATGTTTGTCTTTCACCAAATCTGGGAAATTATTTCACTATTTCTCAAATATTTTTTTCTTCCTCTTTCCATCTCTCTTCTTCTGGGGCTCCCATATACTTATGTTGTTATGTTTGATGGTATCCTACTGGTCCCTTGGGTTCTGTTCATTTTCTTCTTTTTTCTTTTTTTTCTGTTCTGCAGACTGGATAGCTACAATTGCTTTTTCCTCAAGTTCACTGATCTTTTTCTTCTGTCTGCTCAAACTGGCCATTTAACCCCTCCAGTGACTTTTTCATTCCAGTATTGTACTTTTCAGATCCAGAATTTCTATTTGGTTCCTCTTTAATAAATTCTCTTTATTGTCATTCCCCATCTGTTCATACATTGCTCTCCCAAATTCCTGTAGTTCTTAGTCCATGGTTTTCTTTAGTTCATTAAGCGTATTTAAGGCAGTTGACTTAATGTCTTTGACTAGCAATTCCAATGTCTAAACGTCCTTATGGATAGCTTCTTTTAAATAATTTTTGTACTGTTATAGAGCCATTTGCTTAGTAATGCTTTGTTGAAAACTGGACATTTTGAATAGTATAATGTGGTAATTCTGGAAGCCAGATTCTCCCCCTCCTTTGAGATTGGTTTTGTTGTTTGTTAAGGGCTGCAGTTGTCCATTCGTATTTTTGCAAAGTATGTATTCTTTGTTGTGTTTGGTCACTGATGTTTCTCTTCTGGTGTCTCTGCAGTCAGCCTATGACCTGGAAGAGTATTCCTTAAATGCATAGATTTTTTTTTAAACCCAAGAAACAAAAAACCTAGCGTGTACCTTTTTAAAAATCGATGGATGCCACCAGGAAGGCTGCTGCTGCCTGAGGGGACAGAAACAAAGGCAAGCTCTACTCTGAACCCTCAGGGAACCACCAGATAAACACAAGACATTTGGTTCTACAAATTTCTGGAAGACAAAATCCTTTCCGCCAACCCCTGCTCCAGCCAGCTGCTCTAGGAACACAATTACTGTCCCCGTGGCCACAGAAATGTTGAAGAATTCAGGATGGTAGCTGGTTTGCCCACACCACTCACTTATGAGCCATCAGCATGTCTCTCCCTTCATCCACTACTCCCATGGTTGCTGCAAGTGTCCAGTCACGTTCCAGAATTCTGAAATAGTTGACTCTTACAGGATGTTTTTCGTTCCTAATATAATGTTTGTTTAGATAGAGGAACCAATTCCTGAAGTTCCCTACTTTGTCAGTTCCATGACATGATTCCCTAGTAATTATCTTTTCAGACAAACAGCGTCATTGATTTACTGTAGAACTAGCATCAAAGAGACCATGCCACCTAATCTATCTCCTTTTCAGCACACTGAAATAATCAGTATGCATTGGGGTAGGAGTTTGGCATTAGATCTGCCATAAATCAAGAGCTGGGGACAGCCCATGTCTTAAATGCTGACCCAAGGGCTAAAATCTTTTGGTAGCAACAACGGCTACAAACTATTGAACAACTTATATGTGTCAAAAGCCTTATCTGCATCATATCATTGAATCTTCTCAATAGTCCTGTGAGGTAGTAGAATTGTTACTTGCCTCTTACTGAGACCTAGAAACATTAAGGAATTTGTCCAAGGCCCTAAACCCATTGAGTGGCAAAGCCAGTCTTCAGACTCAAGCTGGAGACCTCACAGTTCTGTGCTACCCCAGTGTTATCCTGCCTCTCAGCACAAGGTCTTGGATGATTCTCCTACCCTCTCCCTGGGCAATGCAGAGGACTATTCCCTGTACCCTCACTCATGCTCTGCCCTTCTCCCCCAACAGTGCTGGCCTCAGGCTTTATCCCTGACACACAGTCCCAAACCTTCCTCCATTCTATCTGTTATCAGAGGCAAACACTGGGGCAGAACCAACCTCTGTGGCTACCATTGTGTCCACCTCCACAGGCTTCAGCTGAAGCCTCTGATCATCTCCAGCAAGAAGAAGCCCCAAAAGATATTTCCTGTCCCCCAGCATATGCTTGACCCTGAAGCTCTCCCCATCTAGTCAAGAAGACCAAACTCTTAAGAATCTTGAAGTCAGAGTGACCTAGGGGTGAATCTTAGCCAAGTTGCTTATAGCTGTTGCATCCTAGTAAGCCCCTTAACTCCCATGGGCTTCAGTTTCCCTGCATATAAAATGACAGCTTTCAGCTCACAGGCCAGTTTCAATCCATATAAAGGGTCTAGGACATTCCCCTGACATGTGGAAGCCACAGAACACACACCAGTTGTGGTCATTTCATCCTGGCATGCTTTGCTGTCTCATGGTTCTTCTCCCCTGGCCTCTCTCCCTGACGTCCTGGCCACAACCCACTGCCTAACCCCCTCCCACTCACCAGGCCCTCGGCCTGCCCCTTAGCACAAGAGCACAGCCAGTCTCAAGTCTACCCTGCTGTAAGCAAACACTTGCAACATCGAGCTGACCTCCAGGCCCGGTTGCATCAGCGTGCCCACACTTGGTGCCCAGCTGGTACTGAGGGTGTCAGGGAACAGGCCAGTGGTGAAATACTTTGGGTTCCCTGGCTTTCTGGCTCCCACTATCTTTCCCAGTGGCCTATGAGGTCTACCAGTTTGACTCATTTAAGTGTGAACCTCTATTCTTTAGAGTCTGGGTCTCCAAGCTTCTGTGCAAAATGGCAGATAAGGCTTAACCTTTCTTTTTTTAACTTGATTGTTATATATTGCTTCATTAATACACATTTACTGCAGAAAATGTGGGAAATACAGATAAGCAAAAAGGGAAATAAATTAAAATCACTTATACCACCATCAAGATCATTATTATCATGTGTTCTATTTCCTCCAACATGTGTATTATCTATATAATATATATGCATATATATGACAAAAATGGATCCTACTATGTTTCCTGTTTTTCCCCCATGTTAGTCATCTATTGCTGTATACAAACTGCCTCAAAACTTAGTGGCTTCACCTTTCCATGTATTATGATGACAGGAATGTGGTATGACACTGTCCTGTATCAGGACCATACGCTAAAAGATAGAAAATCGTTTCTAAACTTATTTGTCCTGTAATAATAAAATTTTATTTTATAAAATGCTTTTTTAAAAAACCATAGTAGCAAAACAACAACAACAACAAAAACATAGTAGGTTGAAACAACAAAACTTTGTTATCTCACACAGTTTCTGCAGGTCAGGAATTCAGAAGCAGCTTAGCTGGGTGGTCTGTCTTGGTGTCTCTCCTCAGGCTGCAGTCAAGGTGTTGGCTGGAGCTGCATCATCTGATGGCTTGACTGGGGCTGGAGGATCTGCCTCCAAGGTGGTCCACTCACATGGTTAGCAAGTTGAAGCCGCCTATTGGCAGGAGGACTCACTTCTTCTCAATGGATCCTCCCAGAGTTCCTGTGTGCATCCCTATAACATAGCAGTTGGCTTCCCCCAGAAGGAACAGTCCAGGAGAGAACAAGGCAGAAGCCACAGTCTTTTCTGGCTTAGCCTCTGAAGTCACATTCCACCATTTCTGTATTATCATATTAGTTACACTGGCTAGACCTATTCTGCACGAGAAGGGACTATACCATGGTGTGAATACCAGAAGCAGGGCAAATTGAAGGCCAGCTTCAAGGGTGACTACACATTCCCTTTCAACAGTATGTCATGAACATCTTTCCATGCCAATAGGAGCAGATGAATCTTACCATTTTTAATGACTACATATAAGTGTAGCATAATTTATTTAACCAGCCTCCTGTAGTTGGATATGTGGGTTGTGTCTCATTTTTTGATACTAGAATTAATAATCTTGAATATCCATCACCAAACCTGTCATATTATTTGCTTGTGATAAATGAAAAAGAAAATCAAGTCATGCCTGTCAAGCAGAAACCTGAGCAACTAATAAATAGGGGTACCTCCGAGACAGAGATCAGGGTCCCTTCTGACTCTGTTCTTCTCTTTCTCTCCTCATTAAATGGAGAGTTCACTATCTACTGAGATTTCCTACTTCAGAGCTGCACAGTTCTGTCTTTTTAGAAAGCTCTAAGCAAAAATAATATTCGTCCATCCTCCTCGGGACAGCCCTTGAGCTACTGAAGACTCTAAGCATGTCCTGAACATCCTCCACGAGCCATCATCTCTGAGGCCCTCCCCTTCCTGGTCCCACTTCTCTGGACAGGTTCTGGACAGGCTTGCCTTTCCAAAATTCCTGGAAAGCAGGAACTGTTCCTGCTACACTGACCCTCAGTTCCAGTGCGGTGCAGGCCTGTTGGTGTCTCCCCTTCACCTGAAGAGGAAGCATTGAGACAGGACAAGGGTGGGCACCCAGGGGGGCTGGCATGAGTCATGAGAATCTGGTCCTGGAGAATTAGCCAGTATGGGGAAGTGGAGGTGCTGCTGCCCTTTCTGCCCTCACGGATGCCAATGAACATCAGCAGGTGGCCCCCAGAAAGAAACTCTAGGGAGGGCCTGTTGCTCAATATATAGGCTAGAGAGGGCATTAGCAATTCAGCCAACCCAGGAAGGGGGCCCACTTGCCTTGGCTTCAGCCTTCGTACACATCCTCAGCCTTTCTTGAGAAGAGAATTTAGATTCTCCTCCGCTGTGCTGTGTGCTTGGCCCAGGAGAAAGGCCAGTCTCGCTGGGTAGTTGCTCCTTGGCCTGGCTGAACCAGAAGGCCCCAGTGCCACTCCAAATGTGGGTGTGAGCCCTGCCCCCATGAGCAAACAGTAGCTCAGAGCTGGGGTCTATGGGGGTCAGTGGCCTGCCACATGAGGTCTGATGAGGACATCTCTGCTCTATTTTGGGAAAGGGATCAATTGTATCAAGGGCTTTCTTGGGAATGACCACTCCTGCCATTGGCAGGAGACCTGGCGTTCTGACAAGGCACCCTCCGTACCCTGACCCACTTGCCAGCTCCAGCTAATTTTAGCAGGCTTTGGCAGGTGCCAGCAAGTACATGGCATGTGGATGTCACTCCGTGAGACCAAGGAGGGGCCTGGACTAGAGCCTGGGTGTCATGGTCTCTGCCCATGGAGGCACCTAAAGCAAGCCAAAGCTGGGACTTTGCAGTCAAAAAACTAAGAATGATAGCCCGGTTTTTTGTTTGTTTTTTGGTCAGTTGGGCATCTTCCTCCACCACCCTTTCCCCAAGTGCCATACAGACTCCCAGATTATGTGAAATGCAAATCAAACCCCTCTGCAGATGAAAAGCCACTGGGGATCCCCTTGCCTCCAAGAGCAAGTCCAGACCTGCGCTGGCATGGGCCAGGCCCCCTTAGAACCCTCCCCCTGTCCAAGGGCATTTCAGTAAGTGCTCTGTCCCAGGAGGGCCTGGTGACTTCCTGCCCGCACAAGGCTGAGGAACGGAAGATAAGTGGGCTGGCTCTGCACACCTTCTCCCGCCGGGCAGCAATCCCAACCAGATGTTCACAGAGAGTGGCTGGCTGCCCCCTGGCTCTGTCCCCATGGCGCTGTGGACTCTGACCCCACGTGGGCCTCCCCTCCCCTTCTGGCCCTGCCTCTGACACCATGGCAGGAGACAGAGTATTTCAGCAGCCACTGGCTGAGCCCATTCGGTACAGAAACCCTGGGCTGCTGGCATCAGGCAGCTCTCCATGCAGGCAGCCACTGCCGCCACAGGCAGGCCTTAGGCTCCAAGGCTGCAGCATGTGCTAGACCTCGGCAGGCAGGAGCATCTCTGCCTCGCAAACATCTACCTCTTAGTACCTCAGAGAGATGGCCATGGATGTCACAAAGAACCAGGACCAGACAGTCTTGACTCTGGTAAGGGTCACATCAAAGCCAAGGACTTTGCATTGGGAAAGCAGCCCCCAGGGGAGGGCCCTTGGTTTTGCAGATTACCAAAACCAAGGCTGGGGGCAGGGAAGGTGAGCAGGCTCTGGGTGCCTTGGAAGGAGGCACACGATCCTCGGGGGTCCTGGCTAGAGCAGCTGTGCCTGCCACTGGCCCCTCCCCACCATCTTCACTGTGGCAGCCCACTGTCCAGCCTCTCCAGGGGCTCTTGGGCACTTGCTCCTGGAACTAACAGTGACCCAGGACACTAGTGTCTGGGGCCTGGCCTGGGGCTTTTATGTGGGGAGCCAGCTGTCTGGCTCTCTGGGGAATCTGCATGGCATTTCCAGGGCTTGGTGGATGTGAGAGTCTGTCCCTCAGGAGAATGTGGGGACTAGCCCAAAGTCACTCACTACTAGGTACATAACCACCTGAGGTCCTGGGAATGGAGGGGGCCAGGCTACAGCTGGACATGTGGCACTGGGAGGGTCTTTGGAGCCCACTGGCCTGTAGCATTTGTCCAGGGACTGCCCTAATCCTTGGCTGTGTCCTGGGGGCCCACAGCTCCACCAGCTAGCCCCCCACCCCGCCCCCAGTGCTGGAATAGGCAGCTTCCCAGTCTACATCTGCCAAAGGTGGCACTAGAAAGCATCCTGCCTTTTTTACTGCATTCTGGAGGTGGCGCCACAAAGCACAGCCAGCTGTGTAAAAGAGACGGCATCCTGCCCCGGCAGCCCTGCCCGACCAGCTCCGCCTCTCCCACTGCTGTCCAACCTGTACACCCTGGTGGCCATGTCCAGGCCGGACTGTCTCCACATCTACCTCTCCAGCCCGACTTTCTACTGAACTCTGGCCTCACATAGCCAACTGCTACTTGGAACAAATCACCCCTTGGCTGGCAGATGTGTTAACACGCGCCCAGCAAGATCCCGACTCCCACAACCCAACTCCCAGATCGGGTGGAACCTTTTCTTCCCAGGCCCTCCTGTTCTTCTCCTCAGCTCCTCCCTTCAGAGTCTAGACTCTTACCCTCTCACCAAGCCTGTGCCCACCGTCCCTGCACAGGGGTTGTTCAGACAGACTGACACCCCGCTTCAACCCTGCCCCAAGATGCCCCTGCTCTGCAGCCCAGCTCCCCCAGGCCTCCCACCTTTTGCTGCTCACAGCTCAGCCTCCCCGCTCTGCTCCAGCCTCAGTGCAGGTCTCCTGCCCCCATCTCCTGGTAGCAGCTGCCCGACCTCGTCCTGCTTCATCTGCCCCCATTCCTTTACCCCGCAACCTGTCCCCAGCTTGACTAAGTGCTCTCCTGCCAATCCCCACCCTTGAGAGAGGCTTGTTTAGCTGCGGCCTCTGCTTCTGTGCCCTCACTGCTCCTGGCATTTGGTGGGCATCGCTGAAGAGATGAGGGTCAGATACCCTGCAGGGAGTGTGGGATGTCTTCAGGCAAGAAAAGTTGTACATTTGGCCATGGGCCCTGATTTTGTGTCCTGTGACCTCTCGGGCAAGGTCAGCAAGAGAAACCTCTGCAAGCCGGCTGGGGCTGCCTCCCAGAGGCTGCCAGGGGGAGGGACAGGCTCTGTCTGTGCGCTTCTTCCAAGGTGACACTCGGGGAGCGGCCAGGCAGCATCTTGGGGCTCCCCAGGCACCACCACATTTCCTGACTGCCTGGGAAAGCCCTGTAAGCTTGCACAGATACCCAGCATCAGGCTCGCCAGAGAGACACCGGTCGCTGGGGTCTGGGCACCAGGAACAGCTTGTGCTGGGACTGAAGGGTGCAGCTGGGCTGGGTGAGAGGAAAGTTGGGAGCCAGTGTCTGGCTCTGCGGGCTTGGGAAAGGGTTTGCACTTCTGTGTCCAATTTCCTCACCTATAAAAAATGGAGATAATACCAGTATCCATGTCCCAAGCTTGCTGTAGCAATGATAGGGAGGGGCGCCCAGAGCGGGTCTGGCACAGGGAAGTGTTTGTGCATCAGCCTCGGTCCCTGCCACTGGGCTTGTCCTGGGAGTCTGTGAGGCTGACCTTGGCCCCACAACATGACCCCCAGGCTTGTGAGACCAAGCTGGGTCAGCGCTTCCTCCTCGGGTTGCATGATCACCAAGTGGCAGAAGGGGGACTTCTGAGGCCCAGATGCACCCTGAAGAAGGGGCTTGCTCCCACCAAGAACGAGGCTCACCTTTGGAGGATGCTCCCCACATGAGAGGTGACCCCCCCAGGTCTGCTGGTAACTGTAGCCTCAGAACCTTACTGCACCCATCCTCCAACCCATGCCCACTGGGAAGTGTTGGCGGGGGGGGTTCTCACAGGCCCTGCGATGTGGACAATGCAGGAACCCTGCAGCAGCTAGTTAGGGCAGGGCACAGTTGAGAGCCCTGTGCCAGGAGACCCTGGCCAGTTCTGCCACTGTGGAGAGACAGGCTCCCTGACCCCACGTCCCCTGCCTCCCTGCAGCCCCACAAAGAGTGCAGACCTACTTTTACAGAAATCCAGATTTTTGTGTAAAAGTGTCTCTATTTTAAATAGATTTTAAGTGGTGGCAGCAAATTTAAGCTTTTGAGGATATTATACAGGACAAATCAGATTCGCAGGCCAGATGCAACTTTATTTACAGAAATGGGATGAGGTCCTACCTCAGGTCCCGTCTCACGTTTTCACTTATGCCTTTACGTGTCCTTCATGGGAAAGGCCACAGGAGGCCCTGCGGGAAGCGTCCCGGTGCTGATTTAAAGCCCTCGCTGGTGAATATGGGGGTCCTCACTGTTGCAGCAAGGGGACACCCCACTGTGCATCTTGGAAATGCCCACAACCCTCTGGCTGCAGAACAGATTCTTAGGAGAGAAACTGTCAGATTAAAGTTAAACTGAGAGAAACTCCAAATTGCCCTCTGAACAGATGGTATCAGTTTGACTTCATGCAATCCCAGGATTCCCCGGGAAAAACTTTCTGGCCTAGAAGCCAGCAGAGCTAGGATTTCACCTAGTCAGTGGCAGGGCCACTTGCGGGCCTGGATACAGAGGCGGAAGACTTGAGCCTCCCCGACAGCCTGCAGGGCCCGGCCTCCCAACATGTGATAAGAGCAACAACAGCTCCCATGTATCTGGCTGTCCCTGTCCTCCAAGTGCTGGTGGGGAGAAGTGTGAGGTCCCCCACAGCCCTGCAAGGGAGGGTCCCTCAAGGGCCCCAACTGTCTGACAATACAGCCACACTGTGATCAGCCGCCTGGTCACAGGCTCCATGCCACTTTTCCTCCGCCAAAACCTCAGACTGAAATGTTGGCTCCTCACATGAAGAGCCTGCGGCCAAGAGACCAGAGTCCAGGTCTGTGGCCACCAAGATAAGCCATCTGGAGAGAGGTTCAAGGGTGATGCCAGGCAGGCATGAGGGCTGGGCCTTTGCAAGAGCAGCATCCCTTTTGTTGGGAGCCCACAGGTCCCTCTGAACAGTCTCGTCTGGAGGGTTCCCCAGGAGTTCCTGCCAGTAGCGCTGTGTGCATGGATTTGGGAGCTGGCCTCGCCATGGCGTGCTGGCTGCCCGTGGCTGCACAAGTGATTTCTGTAAGCCTTTCTTCATCTGCAAGTTGGGTGCTGCTGGCACCTCCTCCCCAGTGCTGTGGTGACAGGGCACAGGGTGTGAGGCTGCTATGTGATGCACCTGGTGCAAGGCCTGGCATATAGAGGAATTCAGCAAATGGTAGATGCCCTCACAGGTAGTTCCCGGCATCCTCTACATTGGTGGGTGTAGGAAACAAATACAGAGGAGGCAAAGGTTGTAGTTATGGGGCACTGAGGACAGCCTGGATTGTTCCACAGAGCCCTGAGTGTGGAACAGGGGTGTGCTCCAGGGGTGTGCTCCGCAGGGACAGTTGGGTTGGAGGGCTGGAGGATTGGGGGTTGGGGAAAGCTTGCACTCCCGTCCCATGCTCAGAGCTGCAAAACGGCGCCGGCTCAGCCAACTCCGGTGTTTGATTCTGTGCCTTTTGACACAGACTTTATCAGCCCCATCCATCTCTGACCTTGCCTGGGTTTAAATTTGACAAGCGGGGCCTGATTAAGAGATGGTTCTTAACTAAAGATCGGGATCTATTAGGAATGCTTTGGGCTGCAGGAAACCAAACACCTGACTCGCTGTGGCATAAGTGATCCTCATGCTCCCATAACCTGCCTGTGGAAGGTGGGTCTGGCATTACTCTCTCTTCCCTGTATTCACAGTTTGCTGACGGCTTTAACCTCCGGCCTTGTTTCCTCATGGTTACAGGGAGACTGTCACAGTGCTGGTCATTACATCCTTACACAGCTGTGTTTACAAATTTGGGGAAACAGTGAAGCTCCTCCCCCTGCTAAAATCAGGCTTCCCTTCACCTGTCATTGGCCAGAACTGGGTGACATGCCCAACTCTAAACCAATCATCAATAAGAGGAGGATAGAATTTCTGTGCCTACCTTAGACTAATCATGGTGCAACGTGCTCCCCCCACCAACAAAATCTGAGTTCTAAAAACTGAGGAAGCAGAGGAAAATGGCCATGTTGCCTCCCAGCTGGGATTCAGAGCATCTCCAACCCCTCGAGCTTATGTGTAAGAGTGTATTTTTGTGGAACAGATCCATAGCTTTTATTAGCGCATCTTTCCTTCTTTTTGGTTCAAGATGAAAATATCCTTATGATTATTTTTCTTGCCACTGCCCAGAGATAACCATCGAATTAACATGGCTTTTTCTCCATGAATAGCACTAGAGTGCCCAGGGGGACAGACACATAGCTGTCCACACTCCAGCTTGCCGGGGATGCATGGGCACAGCCACAGCTACATTCACAGCCTGTCCTCACTCTGCCGGGTGGAGAGCAAGCGGCCACACCACGGGCCGTCCATGCTTACAGGAGTGGCAGATTGGATCTGAACTTTGTGTGCTCAAGCGTCTCTCATGTCAGTGCATAGGGACCCTCTTCCTTCTGTGGCCTACTGTCCCCATTTCACAGATGGTTTTGGTAGCAGACACCTCCTCCTAGACGTTCATACTCACCCCTGGCTGGTCCTTAACCCATGTGTGCAGGCTGGCCCATTTATTTTCTGGTGTAAATCCCAGAAGTCAGTGGGCCAGATCTCTCTGACAGCAATGCCAGCTGCCTGGCACCCTCCGGACAGCTGGCTCAAGCCCCAACTTTGCCAACTCTCCCAGTTAGCCCATCCTTTCCCTGACCCCAACCTGAGGGATGAAGGGGGTGCCACAGGTGCTGTGCCACAGGGATATCATCAGGGACAGAAGCCACTCTGCCCTCTGCGGCTCACACCGCCAACACGCCCTGGGCTGTATTTGCTGAGCCGCTGGTCCTGGACTCCGCTCTTCTGACTTTCCATCTGGTTTTACGTGTCATAAAGTTTGAGATGATAGGTCACTCTAAAGCAGGGGTTAGAGGATGGAAGGAGACCCACGGTGTGTGCAGGAAATGCCCCGTGAGGCCCTCCGCATGTGGGTGCCTGATGACAGCCCCTCCGAGGTCCCCAGCCTACACCCTCCCCAGTCCGGCTGCTCCCATCCCCCTCCCCATGCAGGTGGAGCAGATCCTGGCAGAGTTCCAGCTGCAGGAGGAGGACCTGAAAAAGGTGATGAGGCGGATGCAGAAGGAGATGGACCGTGGCCTGAGGCTGGAGACCCATGAGGAGGCCAGTGTGAAGATGCTGCCCACCTATGTGCGCTCCACCCCAGAAGGCTCAGGTACCACCCGGAACTGGCTCCTCATCCAGACGCAGCTATGGGCTCAGCCCTAGCTGGGAGGAGTGCCCCAGGCACCTCCAGACTGGCAGCCAGCCCAAGACAGACCTCCTGGGGAGCAATGAAGTACTGACCTGTGAAAATAGCTCACACCTGCACTCCTCTGGTTCAGCCCTGCGGCACTCTGGCTCACCCTGGAGCCAGCAAGCCTCAGGAAAACTGGCTTTTTAAAGCCAGTTTTTTAAAAGCCTGTGCAGTGGCTCACACCTGTAATTTCAGCACTTTGGGAGGCCAAGGCGGGCAGATCTCAAGGCTCAGGAGTTTGAGACCAGCCTGGCCAACATGGTGAAACCCTGTCTCTACCAAAAATACAAAAAGTAGCTGGGCGTGGTGGGGCATGCCTGTAGTCCCAGTTACTCAGGAGGCTGAGGCAGGAGAATCACTTGAACCTGGGAGGCGGAGGTTGCAGTGAGCCGAGATCGAGCCACTGCACTCTAGCCTGGGTGACAGAGTGAGACTCCATCTCAAAAAAAAAAAAAAAAAAAAAAAAAAAAAACACACAAAAAAAAAACCTCACTGCCCCATTAGGGCACTCAGGGAACCCCTAGCCCAGTTCTGCAGCTGGGCCAGTGCACCAGGTCCTCAGCTGGTCCCTGGGCTCTCGGTGACTCTGCCCAGGGCAGGAGTTTCCCATTGACTTTTCTCTGGCTGAGCTTTGCCCCTCCACGTTGGCACTGGTGTTCCCAGGTGCCCGGTGGGGGGCCCCTCGGCCAGCTCCCTTGGTCCCCTTGTGCCTTCCCTCCTCCTCTCTGCAGTACCTAGGATCAGTCACCCGGGGCCCACCCCACCCAAGGCCAGCCTGTGTGTGCCCCTGAGGCTGACACGCTTCTCTCTGTGCCTGTAGAAGTCGGGGACTTCCTCTCTCTGGACCTGGGTGGCACCAACT
Organism: Saimiri boliviensis; assembly: GCF_048565385.1. Classification (NCBI taxonomy): domain Eukaryota; kingdom Metazoa; phylum Chordata; class Mammalia; order Primates; family Cebidae; genus Saimiri; species Saimiri boliviensis. The sequence continues at coordinate 112,569,810 of NC_133458.1, forward strand.
TCAGGGTAATGCTGGTGAAGGTGGGAGAAGGTGAGGAGGGGCAGTGGAGCGTGAAGACCAAACACCAGATGTACTCCATCCCCGAGGACGCCATGACCGGCACTGCTGAGATGGTGAGCACCGCAGGGGCTGGAGCAAGGGGTGCCAAGGCCATGCAGGATCTCAGGGCCCGGCCAGTCCTGACGGGAAGTCCCATCCGTCCGTCCGGGGTGGGGAGAGCTGGGGCTGGAGGACCACCCAGCTTCAGAGGCAGCTGGAGGCCTCAGTGAACAGGAGCGGCCAAGTCCCACGAGGAGTCCCGAAGTCCCACAATCGCCATCTGGCCAGTGTTGAGGGAATGGGCTGAGGAGAGGTTAGTGGAAGGAGCCGGTGCACTCCACCCCTCCCCAAGGGCCACCCCTCGCCCTCCGCCAGCATGCACAGAAAGTGGGGTGACAGCAATCACAATGTCTGCCCAGGTAGCAAGGACCCCTGACCATGGGGAGGACTAAGGTGTGGGGGACACAGAATGAGGCCTGACGGGAGGCGGGCAAGGCCAAAGCACCTGGCTGCAGCCAAGCACATGGCCAAAGCTGGTTCCCGGAGGGGCCAGGCTCTGAGCAGGGGGCTGCCTGTGGCCGCCAATCCTCACGCCCCTATGGCTTGCTAGTCTGTTCGGGGGCTGGGCATGAATCAAGGCATGGATTCATGGGGATGGCGTGGGGACCTCCCTGGCCCCAGCAGCCAGCGGGAAGCCTGGTCAGTCAGCAGAGCATTCAGCAGTGCCCAATTCCATGGTGCGGCCCGTGCAAGCAGAGTCGGGACTGGCCTTCAGCAGGGCTGGGTGGCCAGGACGCCTGGAAGTAGGAAAGGAGACTCTGGGTGCTAGAGACAGAAATCAAGGATGTGCCTCCGTCTGGAGCCTCCGGAACAGCCAGCCAGGCCTGAGACTGAACCTCACAAGGTTCAGCTGGGAGGGCTAGGCTGACAGAGCACAGCTGGTAGGGACCAGCCTGCCCTGTGTTGTCCTGTCCCGGGGGCTACTGTCAGCAGGTCTCTGGCATGGGAGAGCCTTAGGGCCTGAGCCCAACAAGCAGCAGCAGAAGAGGAAAGGGAAACTGCGAACAGGCCTGGCATTCGGTGGCACCATCTGGTTCATGCTCTCTGAGGAGGAGCATGGCATGAGGCCCAGGGGAGGGCTGCGGGCCAGCGCCCCCGCCCCCGCCTGACGGTCACCGTGGCCTGCATCTTCCAGCTCTTTGACTACATCTCCGAGTGCATCTCCGACTTCCTGGATAAGCATCAGATGAAGCACAAGAAGCTGCCCCTAGGCTTCACCTTCTCCTTTCCCGTGAGGCACGAAGACATCGACAAGGTGGGCCGGGTGGAGGGACGGAAGGCAGCTGAGGGAGGCACAGCTTCCCCAGAGGAAATCCGCTGTCAAATGCAGCCCCCACAGCCCATGCTCTGAAGGGAGATCTGGATTCAAATTGCAGCCCTGTCACCTGCCACCTCTGAGGCTGTGGAAAAGACCATCACATTGGCTGATTCTGGCTCTGGGCCCTGTGAGGCACCAGCTGATATCACCTCACTCCAGTGGGAAGAGCAGCTGGCAGTGGAGCGGGGCTCAAACTCAGGCATCCGGGCTCCAGCTCACCTGCAGGCCACCGTCATGCCACACCGCCTCTAGCTGAGTCAGAAATGTGAAGTGACTGAGATTCCACCCTCCCTGCAAGCTACAAAGGTGGCCTGCCAGTTACATCTATGCACACACCACACGCACATACACACAAAGTTATAGATGCACACACATAAAACATGAGACCTTTGGGTCAGGGAGAAAGCCGAGTCCTCACTCACAGCAGAAGCAGCAGCCAGAGCAACATCTCATGGGTTTTTCTAAGCCCCAGTCTCTGCAGGGACACAGAGAGGGCCAGGTGGCACCTGCACAGACAGCGGGGTGCCTTGCAGGAGGGAAATCCTGATCTTACGCAGAGCTGCTCCCCCCAGGCCTTGCCTTGACTCTGGGATAACATCTCAGAGCTATGCAGTACATTCTTAAATTGGCTGGGACTCAGCCCTGAGGAAATGTGAGCTATTCATGGAGAATTGTCCCCAACACCTCTCGAAGCTCCGGAGCTGCTCTGAGCCTGTTTCCTCAGCTGTAAAGTAGGGTGCATACCCTAGTGGCCCTGGGCCAGAGGTGGTGGCAGGCCATACCAGCCTGGCCCCAGCACATGTCAGCAGCCACAAGGCCTCCCTCTCCCCACAGGGCATCCTTCTCAACTGGACCAAGGGCTTCAAGGCCTCAGGAGCAGAAGGGAACAACGTCGTGGGGCTTCTGCGAGACGCTATCAAACGGAGAGGGGTGAGGGGGCACCTGTGCCTGCCAGGGGGGTTGCCCTGGGCCCCCACCCCCAACTGCGTGCCTTTCTCTTTGGCTCCCAGCACTGCAGCCTCTGTGCTTCTTGGCAGGACTTCGAAATGGATGTGGTGGCGATGGTGAACGACACAGTGGCCACGATGATCTCCTGCTACTACGAAGACCATCAGTGTGAGGTCGGCATGATCGTGGGTAAGGGCTCCTTGCACGCCTGCCCCTTCCAGACTCCCGAGGCTCCCTGTGTACAGCAGGCTTCCTGGAGCCCTGTGGGGTGAGGACCAAAGTACTTAACAACCTGTGACACCAGAGCAGGGCCTGGTGCTGGATCCTGGGTTCTCTTGGGGTATCAAGATGGAAGGACCGTGTACAGTAGGAAGCATTTCAACGCTGTGATGCCGCATTCCTGCATCAGATGGCATGCCAGATGCACATCCACCTGGCCCATCAGGATTATAATTAAAACACTTTATCTAGTAAATTGACCAACTGGACAGATTTGTCCAAGTGGAAGAGGATAAGCAAAAGATGGTCTTTCCACAGGCCTGCCCCTGCCCCTGCCGCCACCCAAAGTGAAGGCAGGTACTAGGAAAGGGAGCAGCAGCCTGCTCCTCCCAGCAGAGGGGTCGTCCCCACCAACTCGGATCTTTCTCAGAAGTTCCAGAGGTTATTATAATAAGCCTTCAGTGAGGAGCAATCCAATCAGATCAGCTATCCGCTGTGCGCACGGGCGTGTGGTTCTATACTTCTCTTACTTCCATTCTCCCCTTTCAGAAGGAACATTGTCTTTAAATCTAGCATCTAAATGTGAGCCTCAGTCATCCCTGGCTGTGATTCCCCCAGCCCTTTCTGCCCTCTCCTCTGGAGCTCCCTAAGACTCTTCCACATGAATACCCACCAAGCCAAGCCGCAGCTGCTCGGCCCAGGCATAACCCCTCCTGGGGCAGAGGTGGCAAGGGGTGACCCGTGGCTCACATCTGCCCCACATACACTCTTCTTGACTCTGCTCAGTGTTTAAAAACATGTTTATAACAATTACCAAGATCTAAAAATTAGGAGAATTCACATCAAAGTCTACATTTCTGTTTGTTTACAAAAAGCTAGAAGGTGGCCAGGCAAGGTGGCTCACAACAGTAATCCCAACACTTCGGGAGGCGGAGGCAGGCGAGTCACTTGAGGTCAGCAGTTCAAGACCAGCCTGGCCAACAAGGTGTAACCCTGTCTCTACTAAAAATACAAAAATTAGCTGGATGTGATGGCGCATGCCTGTAATCCCAGGTACTCAGGATACTGAGGCAGGAGAATTACTTGAACCTGGGAGGCAGAGGTTACAGTGAGCTAAGATTATGCCACTGCATTCTGGCCTGGGTGACAGAGTATCTCCAAATAAACAAACTGGAAGGCTGGGCATCACTGAGCCCTGATTCCTGCATGGCAGCTTGGCTGACCAGCATTATAGTTGCTGTCCCTGACAGCTTTGGGGGTGTGCAGACCACACATTCATGCTAGCTTGAGGCTCTGCTGTCACCAGTTTGAAATTCTTAATAACTTGTGAACAAAAGACTCCATGTTGTCACACTGCACAGGGGCCAGCAAATCACAAAATTCCACGTCTGGTCCTGCCCACAGGAGCCTCTGGGAGGCTCCCAAGGGCCCACATCATGCCTTACTCACTTCGGGGTGCTATCCAAACATGGCTGAGGACACGGAAGCTCAAACATGTGCACTGGCAGTGCTGTAAAACAAGGCTGGTGCATACACAAAAGAAAATGATAACATCCAACATCCGTTTCTTTGATACACGCTGCTCCCCTCAATCCTCCCAACCACCTAGGTAACAGGCAGGGAAGGTGTTACTGTTTCCTGATAGGGAAGAGGACAGCCCAGAAAGCTGTTCCTGGCCACTGAGGCGATCCAGGTCTTCCACCCCAGGGAGAGTTGCCTTTCCATTGCTCCAGGCAAAGCAAAGAGTCAGGCATGGGGGGCAGGAGGGGGCGTCCTGTGGGCAGGAACCAGGCCCTACCAGGGGACTCCCCAGGGCAGTGCAGCTCTCGCTGACAGTCCCCCGACCTCCACCCCAGGCACGGGCTGCAATGCCTGCTACATGGAGGAGATGCAGAACGTGGAGCTGGTGGAGGGGGACGAGGGCCGCATGTGCGTCAACACCGAGTGGGGTGCCTTCGGGGATTCCGGCGAGCTGGACGAGTTCCTGCTGGAGTATGACCGCCTGGTGGACGAGAGCTCTGCAAACCCCGGTCAGCAGCTGTAAGGATGCCCCCCCTCCCTCACAGCCCAGGCCCTGGGCCGCTCTGGCACAGCGGCAGATGGGAGCTGGCCACTGCAGATAATGGGCTTGTTTTTAAACAACTCTGGGGAAAAGCAAACTGACAATCCTTTCGTAAGCTCCATCCCTTCTGCTCAGTCATGACCTGCCCCTGTGAAAGGTGAAGGGTTACCAGTTGTGATTTGATAAGCCCAGATCTCTCCTTCCGACAGGTGATCTTGTGCATAGAGGAGGCTCTGAGATGCCCCCAGCAAGGTTTCTGGGTTTAACCCAGTGTTCCCCAAAATATATATTTGGCCACATTCACAAAAAGAGTATTAGTCTTTTGTGGAATGCTTCGGGTGGGCAGTCACAGCCAGGAAACTAGCCCACACAAAGCTCGTCATTAATCATAGCTGTCACTTGTTGACCGCCTACTGTGCCAGGCCTGAGCTAATTACTTTATTAGCGTCCTCTCTCTGCCGCTCTCAGGGCTCTATTATTATAGGCCAGTAGTATTCCATTTATTTAAGTTAAATACGGGTCATAGATTAAGCATGAAAACGCCAGCAACGTGCTGCTTGCCTCCGACCAGGCACTAACCCTCCAAGCCTTAGTTTTCCCAACCATAACTGGCCAATGAACAGCAGCTCCAGATGCAGCTTCAGCTCCTAAAGGAGGACTGAAGCTATAGATCCTGTGCTCGGTGCAGGGACCCCTGCAAGGAAGGTTTTGGAGGGACTGGACAGGGTCTTTGCTGTCTGTCTCCCATTACTGCAAATGGGCCCAGGGGCAGGCCAAAGTTGCTCCTGTGATTGAGCTGAACATGCACGTTCCTAATCCCTGACGTTTCAAAAGCTATGACTCATTAATAGTGGAAAAGAAGTGGACTGGATGGGGGAGTAGGGATCACGGTGCCCCACGTGGCCGCCTCGTGACCTCAGTGGGGAGCAGTGGGGCCGGCTCCCGGCTTCCACCTGCACGAGGGGCCCTCCCTCGGGCCTGCTGATATAATGGAGCTGCCCTGTGTCCAGGTATGAGAAGCTCATAGGCGGCAAGTACATGGGCGAGCTGGTGCGGCTGGTGCTGCTCAGGCTTGTGGACGAAAACCTGCTCTTCCACGGGGAGGCCTCGGAGCAGCTGCGCACACGCGGAGCCTTCGAGACGCGCTTCGTGTCGCAGGTGGAGAGGTGTGCGGAGGAGTAGGACCAGTGCAAAGGGCAGGGGCTGGGGACGCCAGGGCACTGCAGACTTGGTCTTAGGACGAGGCTGAGTCCCAGGCCCAGGGACGTAGGGGCGGGAAATTATGGCCTGGAGCGGGATTGCAGGCGTGGGCGTGGCCCAAGGTGGGGAGGTGCAGGGGGCGGGGCGGGGCCCAAGGCGGGGCGCTCGAGGCAGGGCGGGGCAGGGACGCGTCCAAGGGCAGGAGGCTGGATCAGGACCGGGATGCAAAGGGAAGTGTCGGGGTCCCGAGACGGCGCAGAGGGCTGGCCCAAGGGCAGAAGGCGGGGTCCGACGGGGATGCCAAGAGCAGGCATGAAGGCGAGCCTGCTTCCCGGCAGTGGGCCCCATCCGTGAGTCCCCGCGGCGCTCCCTATCCGTCGTGGACCCCCCTCTCACCTCACGCACAGCCCCGAGGCGCGGCATGGTTGACAATCCCACGTTAGAGCGGAGACCCTGGGCTTAGTTAGAGGAAGTAGTGCTGACCAGGTGACTGCTGGTCCCTGGCTTAACCGGGACCCGCTCTCCTCCGGAGCCCAAGCCCCAAACGCTTCGGCTGGGTGAGGTGAGCAGGATCACCCCCATTTCTCCATGGAGGGGCCCCGCCTCAGCCAGGGAAAGAGGCCGCTGCTTAGGGGACGGCTGGCCGGGGCCCCTTCCTGGAGAAGGAGAGGCCGCCGCTGGAGGGGGACAGACTGGCGGAGCGAGACTCAGCGATCGCCCTACCTACTCCCGCCCCGCAGCGACACGGGCGACCGCAAGCAGATCTACAACATCCTGAGCACGCTGGGGCTGCGACCCTCGGCCACCGACTGCGACATCGTGCGCCGAGCCTGTGAGAGCGTGTCTACGCGCGCGGCGCACATGTGCTCGGCGGGGCTGGCGGGCGTCATCAACCGCATGCGGGAGAGCCGTAGCGAGGACGTGATGCGCATCACCGTGGGCGTGGACGGCTCAGTGTACAAGCTGCACCCCAGGTGAGCCCGCTCAGGCCCCTCCCTGGTAAAGTGGGGCCCAAAAAACGCGCGCTCCGAGGTTCCTTGTGGCTCCCAAGCTCCAAGAATTCGTAAGCCTCTTCTCGGCCCCCTTGACCTAGATCTGGGGGAAGGGTCGACTGCCTTCAGGGTGCCCGGTGATGGCTGTGGAGGATGGGCTGGGAGGAGGGACGGCAGCCCTGCTTCTCTTCTGCCCAGCTTCAAGGATCGGTTCCATGCCAGCGTGCGCCGGCTGACGCCCAGCTGCGAGATCACCTTCATCGAGTCGGAGGAGGGCAGTGGCCGGGGCGCGGCCCTGGTCTCAGCGGTGGCCTGTAAGAAGGCCTCTATGCTGGGCCAGTGAGAGCAGAGGCCAGCACAGGGAGGATGCCACAGTCGACGGCACCCCGGATCCACGGGGGAAGTGCTCCCCACACGTGCTCCCAGCCTGACAGGGCAGGAGGCCGGGCCTTGTAAAGACCCTGGCCGCCTGCCATCCCGCTAGGGAACCCTCGGTCATTCGGTGGGACAGCCCCAGAGCCCTAACAGGGGTGCGGCAGGAGCAGGGACAGAGACTCTGGAAGCCCCCCACCTTTCTTTCTGGAATCAACTTCGCAGGAGGGAGTTGCTCACTCAGGACTTTGTTTCATTTCCACACTGTCAGAGCTGTTGCCTCGCCTGGGCCGGGCTCTGAGAAGGGAGTGCCCTCTGGACCCTGCTATGGCCTGACTTCCCTGAGAACTCATCCTGTGTGGAGAGGCAGCTCCAACAGCTTGACCAGACCTAGACCTGGGCCAACAGGGCAGCCAGGGGCTGCTGATCAAGCAGTCCTGGCCGTTTTCTTGCCTGAGGCTCAAGAGGCCCAGGGAGCAATGGGAGAGGGCTGCATGGAGGAGGCGTCCCAAGCTGTGATTACCCCCAGAGACCTTTTCTCTCCCATACCCCCATCGCTGAGTGGCTTGTGGCTCTGGAATGGACCCTCACAGCAGGTGCAAGAGACAGAGCCCCCAAGCCCCTGGCCCAAGGGGCCCATGAAGGGGAAAAGGGCCAGCCCTGCATCTTCAGCTCCCACAGCACTGGCTCAGGAAGAAAACCCAAGCAGCGTTCAGCACACCCCAAGGGACCACCCAGACCCCATCATATGACATGCCACCCTCTCCATGCCCAACCTGAGACTGCGTGGGTTTTTTAATTAAAAATTTTAAAAGTTTTAAAACATGGCCTGTCCACTGTTCTTTGACTTCTGTGTATAAGACTGTGGAGACAATATACAAAAAGTCATCATTGCGGGCATGAAGACACTTCAGTGGGCTGAGGTGTATCTTGGCCGTGCCTTTCAGACAGCTCCTCTGGCCAGCTGTGCCCAGGGGAGTGTGAGGAGCGACAGACCAGGCTGTAGGAACAGGAATGGGGTGCCATGGGGAGTGGCAGAGCAGTGGACAGTATGCTGCCTGGCCCAGGTTCCCGTTTTCCTGCCCATGGAATGTGTGCCAAGGGAGTGCCAGGCCAGGTGCTGGTCCTGCTGCAGGTCAGTCTCAGCACTGTCCTGTCCAGTCAGAGTCACAGGTTTGACAGTGAGTGGGGGCCCAGATATATGTTGGATTTTTTTTTTTTTTTTTTTTTTTTGAGATGGAATCTCGCTCTGTCGCCAGGCTCAAGTGCACATCATGAGGTCAGGAGCTTGGGACCAGCCTGGCCAACATGGTGAAACCCTGTCTCTACTAAAAATACAAAAATTAGCTGGGCGTGTTGGCGGATGCCTGTAATCTCAGCTACTGGGGAGCCTGAAGCAGGAGAATCACTTGAAGCCTGGGAGGTGGAGGTTGCAGTGAGCAGAGATTGTACCACTGCACTCCAGCCTGGGCAACAGAGCAGCAAGATTCTGTCTAAAAAATTAATTAATTCTAAAAAGAAAGAAGAAAAACAGTGGGCAAGGTGGTATGCACCTGTAGTCCCAACTACTCCAGAGGCTGAGGCAGGAAGGAGCGCTTGAGCCCAGGAGATCATCTGCAGTGAACTCCACTCATGCCATTGCACTCCAGCCTGGGTGACAGAGGTCAGAGGCTCACACTGGTAATCCCAACACTTTGGGAGGCTGAGGCAGGCAGAAAACTTGAGGTCGGGAGTTTGAGACCAGCTTAGCCAACATGACAAAACCTACTTTAAAAAATACAGAAATTAGCTGTGCGTGGTGCCAGTTGCCTGTAATCCTAGCTGCTTGGAAGGCTGAGAAATGAGAATCACTTGAACCTGGGAGGTGGAGGCTATAGTGAGCCAAGATCATGCCAGTGCACTCCAGCCTGTGCAAGAGTGAGACTCTGTCTCAAAAAAAAAAAAAAAAAAAGAATTTAAGAAATTTAAAAGAAAACCCTTGTATAAAAAGGGCATTGCGTCTGACAGATGAGAGCTCTGGCCCTTTACCAGCCAGCTACTGATAGACATGGGTCTGGCCCCAGGGGAGCTGGAGTGGCCAGTGAGCCCAGCCTGGGGTGGCCCGCTCCTGCTGCCTCCAGGATGTCCCCTGCTTCACCAGCCCTTCTGTGGTGCCCTCAACCCCAGAAGCTGGTGAGGCTGCTTCTTGGAATAGCACCATGCAGGCCTGCCTATCTGCAGCCCGCTGCGTACCAGGCCTTCTGGGGATGCAGGGGACAACCCGGCTGGATGCTCAGGAGGAGCACAGAAGCCAGAAATGACAAACACAGCAGCCACCAGGCAAATGGGAAACATGCTCCAGAAGCTCCCCACTGAGGATGTTAGGAAGAGCTTTTTAAAAGAGTGTGATTGAGATGGGGCTTGAGAAAGGCAAGGCTCCAAACAGCAGAGCAGACTCGGGGCCGGGCAGACTGCATGGGAGGGCAGCTGATGGAGCTCCTTCACCCTGTAGAACTGCCCCAAAGCCAAGCAGTGTTCTGCCTGGGGTCACAGCTAGCTCAGGGATGCCTTCTGCCCCTTGGTCAGAGTGGGAAAGGACAGAGCTAGGGTCACCAAAACCTCTGGGAAACCCTTGGGGGGTCTCAGGCCACAGGTCTTCAGAACTACCCGCTGCCCTCCCAAGCCTGGCGGGCACCGTGGACTGGCCCTCCCCAGCTGTCCTCTTGCACTGGCTAGTGTTCTGACTGGACCAGCAAGGAAGGGTAGTCAGATATGGGGGTAACTGGATCCCTTCATCAGCACCCAGGGTGGTGAGAGCGAGCCTGCTCTGCTCTGGGCAGACGTTGCACTTAGCCCTGCCAGGATGGATAGATACCAGGATGCTACACATTGAGGACATGAAGGTCATCAGGAATGTGGCTGGAATCTATTAGGGCCTTCGTCCACCCCCAGCCCACGCAGGGGCTGCCAAGTTTGGGCCTGTCCTCTGTTCCTCTCCTTATTTGGACCTTCAGGTGATAAGGCCGAGACATAAAGGAGGCTGGCCCCTGCCCCCACGACAGCAGCCACACCTCTGCAGAGAGAATGGTGAGTGCCTGCCAGGGAAGAAAGGCTGGTGGTCTCCCAGGTGCTGGACTTTGGGCTGGGGTAGCAGAGTTTTCTGTGCTTACACTGGGTTCAGGGTGGTCCCCAGAGAGAGGAAGAGGATCCTGACCCTGACTCTTCTGGGAATGCTCTGGGGTTGTGCATGATGGGTAGGGTGGGGAGACTTTAAGGAGTTGGGGAGAAGACCCCTCCCCAAGCACGGTGTTGCAGGCCAGCAGGAAGGCGGGGACCCGGGGCAAAGTGGCAGCCACCAAGCAGGCCCAACGTGGTTCTTCCAACGTCTTTTCCATGTTTGAACAAGCCCAGATCCAGGAGTTCAAGGAGGTGAGTGCCCACTCCCAGCAGCCTCGTTCCCCGTCCTGGGCCCCCGACCCCACCCCACATACACACTCCACATACATACCCCACTTCTACCCTGACCTTGCCCCTCACATCGCCCAGGCCTCTTCCCCGACTCCCACCTTCCCTAGAGCTGGGGGCTGCTCCCTCCTGAAGGCCCCCATCCATAGGCCTTCAGCTGCATCGACCAGAATCGTGATGGAATCATCTGCAAGGCAGACCTCAGGGAGACCTACTCCCAGTTAGGTGTGTGCACCCACCTCCTACCCGGCCCCACCCTACACACTGGGGCCCTTGCTTGGAGCTGCAGGGTGGGTGGGAGTAGCTGAGGGGACAGCACCCTGGTCCCCTGCTTCCCCTCCTCCCCATCTCCTCACACTGCCTTTCCCCTTTTGTCACACCTTCCTTCAATTTCACCTCCCCAGGCCCTATGACCAGGAGGGAGGGAGGGCAGCCTGGGCCCTTCTGGGGAACACCCAGGGTCTCTGTGTGCACCTCATTCCCCACCCCCACCAGGGAAAGTGAGTGTCCCAGAGGAGGAGCTGGATGCCATGCTGCAGGAGGGCAAGGGCCCCATCAACTTCACTGTCTTCCTCACGCTCTTTGGGGAGAAGCTCAATGGTGAGCCTGGGACAGAGCTGGGCACCCTTAGCCATGCAGCAAGTCTGCACCCTGCCTGAACCCCATCTGAACCCTAACCGAACTCTACTGGACCCACCTGGATGCTTCCTGGCCATGGCCCATTCAAAGCATGTGGGTCCCGCCCCTGCACATCCTCTGCCCCAGAATCTCATGTGCACTGGTCACCCCAGTGCTGACTTGGGGCCAGGAAATGTGCCTTCAGCCTCCACTCTCAAATTCCAATCTCCCGGCCAGGCTGCCCGCCTCGGGAGAATGATTATTCCCCACCCCACAGATCCCCGAGAAACAATTTATATTAGGGAATGGCCCTACCTCTCCTGGGATGTGGGGCAGGGGTGCGGTGGGGGGGGCTCCTCTTACAGCCCTGTTCCTGCTGGGTGGGACCTGGAATGGAGGACACATGGATGCTCACCTTCCTGCCTTGACCTCCCAGGGACAGACCCCGAGGAAGCCATCCTGAGTGCCTTCCGCATGTTCGACCCCAGCGGCAAAGGGGTAGTGAACAAGGATGAGTAAGTGTGGGCCCAGCATGATGAGGGGCACAGTGGTGGAAGCAGAGAGGGGAATGAGGCCCCTTGTGAGGGGGGCTGCCGGTACTTCGGGGCCTTCACTGCTCCCTGGGGTGCAGCCAGCTCTTCCCTGCACCATGGGAGCCTCCGTACCCACCTTCCCTGTGCAGTCACTCCCCTGCAGTCTCCTCCTCAGACCCTCCTCACTCCCCCCAGGTTCAAGCAGCTTCTCCTGACCCAGGCAGACAAGTTCTCTCCGGCTGAGGTGAGGCTGCCCAGTGCCTTCAATACCCATCCCCAGCACCTTCTCTGGGCCCTCACCCATAACCAGTACCAGTGAGGCAGTTGCTGAAAGGGTGACCCAGGGGGACTTTCTGGAGGAGGTGCCATCTCTGTTGAGACCTAGAAGGTAAAGATGTGGAGTCAGAAAAGAGAGCACGGTGTGCTGCTGTCCCTGCAGGCAGGGAGACTGTGCATAGCCCTGGGGGTGGGGGTGGGAAGCACATTAGGAGAGGTTTCAGACACTTGGGGTGGGCCTGTGCCTGTGGCTGGAGGGACGCTCTTTGCCCCTTGGCCCTAGTTTGTACGGACTCCTCACTCTGCCCAGAGTCAGCCAACAGAAAAACCGTAACGCAGAGTCTGGAGTCTGGGGTTGAAAAGCTAAGGCATACAGCACAGGTGCAGAGGGCAGACAGAAGGGCCGCAAGACTCAGGGTAGGTCTCTGCTGGGCTGGGCCAGGAGCCAGGGGGAGGCCCCTCACCAGTGCCTCCCCCAGGTGGAGCAGATGTTTGCCCTGACGCCCATGGACCTGGAAGGGAACATCGACTATAAGTCCCTGTGCTACATCATCACCCACGGAGATGAGAAAGAGGAATGAGGGCCAGGATCAGACCCGCAGGGGCGCCTCAATAAACTCTGTTGCCGAACTGGAATTGCCGTGATGTCTTGTCTGTGACAGATGGACTGGGGACCAGCCAAGGGGATCCCCGGGTCCCAGTGCAGGCATCGTCCTGATCATGGCCACTGTACACCTCCCAGGAGCCGGCCCCTCGCCAGCTCACCTTGGTTCACCCCGATGCTGCCAAGTGCAGTGTGAACCATGATCATGCCCAGTTTACAGATGAGGACCCCGAGGCTCACAGAGTGTGAGCATCTCGCCAAGGCCAGACCTCTAGAAGAGGAGATGGTGGGATTTACACCACCTCCACCAAGCCCAGGAATGAGCCACAGGTGGGCACTGCCTAGCTACTTGGGGCTGTGCAGAGAAGAGGCTACTTGCTGGGTGCTCAGCAAACTCTCCCCAACAGCCCAGTGGGTGGGCAGTGGCCCTGGGACAAACCCCCAACCACACAGCCTCCCTGGCCCACTGCCTGCACCCCATCTTGGCACACTGGCTCAGGTGCCTCCCTGCATGGGCCCTTTGTGAAAGGCACAGAGGTACCCATTTGAAACACAACAACTTCTCATTGCAAATATAGGCAAGGCAATAAGACACGAGCAATATGGACATTGAAGGCCAGGCCAGGGCACATGCAAAGTTCTAGAGGAAATGCCCAGAAACTGGCATCATGGAAGTGAGTGCCCACTCCCAGGAGCCCCAGACCCCATCCCGGCCCCCAACCCCACCCCACATACACACCCCACTTCTTAGCCCCTCATGTGCCATGAAGGGTAAAAGGGTCAGACAGCTGGAGGGTGAGGAGATCACTTCTCAGGAGAGAAGAGTGTTCCCATCACCCTTCATCTGAAAACCCAGGAGCCAGAGGAGAGGGTGATCCTTATCATGAGTTCCAGAGGAGCAGCAGGGCACGTTCAAAGCACCAGAGAGAGACAGAGACAGGGACAGAGAGACAGGCAGCGACAGCTCAAACCTCGGCCAGACCCAAAGTGTACAAACTCCTCGTGTAGTTGTCTGATAAGAGCTCTCAGCCTGCCTCCTCCCCTCCATTCAAGCCCTGCTGCAATCCCTGCAACTGGGGGTCAGTGGGGAGGAGCTGAGCAAGAAAGGAGGGGCACCCCTTCCTGAAGGCCCCAAGAGGAAAGGCGTTTTCTTTTTTTTTTTAAGACAGGGTTTCACCATGTTGGTCAGGTTGGTCTTGAACTCCCAACCTCAAGTGATCCACCCGCCTTGGCCTCCAAAGTGCTTGGATGACAGGTGTGAGCCACCATGCCCGGCTGAGGAAAGGCATTTTCACCCAGAAAGGTGGTCAGTTTTTATTTTATCTGGGGCCTGACAATTTAATTACTAAGTTGAAACTTGAGACTTAAGGGAATTAAAGTCTTTTCTGTTGCTTAGAAGACATTACAAAAGTCATGAACTGCCTGAGTTTCCACCCCAAGAGCAGGCCACCAGCCCACTCCACTGAGCATGCTAGGATAGTGGGTGAACAAAATCAAGTACCAGTAGGATTCTACCATGTGAGTCTGCTTGTTCAACAAGCTGACTTCATAAAGTGGGGGATCATGTTATAATCCAACCCCTACCAGATAAATTGTGAAAGATTGAAATGAACCAAAAAGATCATAGGTGTCCAGTTATTTGATTTGATGATTTGATAGGGTATCTGCTCCTTTCATAGTCTTTGAGCTGTTTCACAACTCTGCCAATTATTATTATTATTATTATTATTTTGAGACAGAGTGTCTCTCTGCTGCCCAGGCTTGAGTGCAGTCGCATGATCTCGGCTCACTGCAACCTCCACCTCCCAGGTTCAAGTGATTCTCAGGCCTCAGCCTCCTGAGTAGTTAGGATTACAGGTATGCACACCATGCCTGGCTAATTTTTGTATTTTTAGTAGAGACAAGGTTTCGCGGTGTTAGCCAGGCTGGTCTCGAACTCCTGACCTCAGTTGATCCACCCACCTCAGCCTCCCAAAGTGCTGGGATTATAGGCGTGAGCCACCAAGCCCAGCCACAACTCTGTAAATTATAACCAATAGCGAGGCGATGGTTCTTCTCCATAGACATGCAGTCAAATGTTGTCCAGTGGAAGCACAGTTGATTTTTCCCCTCTCTGTGGAAGAAGCCAATTTTTTCATCTATTAAGCAAATTCATCTCAGCATTCCTGACTGTCTACACATGCACTGGCTCTTTGAATTCTTCTCTGAACCGGGCCCAGGAGTGAGCCACAAGACGGGCACTGCCCAGCTCACTGGACTGTCACATCTTATTGATTACTACATGAATTCACAACTAAATAAAATATTTGGCAGTTGTCCACAAGTGTGCAAGTCAAGATTTTGCTTTAAAAATATTATCCTTTCACACTCTGCTGTAGTTGTCTCATAAGGTTAGCCCTTTCCACACCGAAACTGTCTGTATTAGTGTTATTTGGAATAAACTGAGAGTAGAATGTGGTGTGTGTGTGTGTGTGTGTGTGTGTGTGTGTGTGTGTGTGTCAAAAGAGAGACAGAAGGATAGAGACAAACAGATGGGCACAGACCCAGGACATGAGTTCTGCCTATGCTGACCAACGTGGTAGCTGCTGGCCACTTGAAATGTGCTAAGTGTGAGTTGGGATACACTACAAGTGTAAAGTGCACATAATATTTTGAAGATTTTATACAAAAAAAGAATGCAAATACCTCATTAATAACTTTCTATAGATTATATGTTGAAATGATATTGTTTTGGGTATTGGGTTACTACTAGAATTAATTTCACCTATTTCCTTTCACTTTTTAAATGTGGCTACTAGAATATTTAGAATTCCATAAGTGGCTTACATTTCTGGCTTTCACTCCTGTTGGAAAGCACTAAGTTAGACTGCGTAGTATGTCTATTTAAGTCTGCAGTTTCCAGGCCAGACACAGTGGCTCATGCCTGTAATCCCAGCACTTTGGGCGGCTGAGGCAGGCAGATCTCCTAAAGTCAGGAGTTCGAGACCAGCCTGGCTAACATGGTGAAACCCTGTCTCTATTAAAAATACAAAACTAAGCCAGGTGTGGTGGCACACACCTGTAGTCCCAGCTACTCTGGAGGCTGAGGCAGGAGAATCTTTTGAACCCAGAAGGTGGAAGTTGGAGTGAGCCAAGATCAAGCCACAGTAATCGAGTGTGGGAGACAGAACAAGACTCCGTCTCAAAAATAAATAAACAAATAAAAGACTGCAGTTTCTGGGAGACTCCAAGGCAGACACCAGCTCTCTCTGCAGAGAGTGCTGGCAGCAGGGAGCCGGAGTTTTGATGTACTCAGAAGGAGCCAATTTCGTCTGGGTGCGGTTGTCTCTGAGTGTTCTGGCAGTACAGACAGAAAGGAGAGAAGGCTGTTTCCAGGAAGCAGAGATCATACAAATTATTTGTGAGAACAGGCTTTTTCCTCAGTTGAAGCTGAGGCATCCGTTATGTGTAGTGTCTAACAGTCTACACCTGCGGATGTTGGACAGAAGGTGGTACGAGGTGGGCATGGCTGGGGAGAGCTCTGGGAGGGGGGAGACCAGCTCCATGTTGTCCACCCACTGAAAGGAAAGTTCCCTCTGGGGGAGGTGGATGCCCCCTGGCCAGGCCTGCAGGTCTCTGCTCACTGTGAGTACTGTGTGGTCCTGGTGTGGATCCCACCAGCCATTGCCAGGCAGCAGCTCCTAGTTGGATAACAGACATAAATACAACAGGTAACCAAGCATGATGGCTCACGCCTGAAATCCCAGCTACTTGGGAGGCCAAGGCAGGAGGACTGCTTGAGCCCGGGACGTTGAGGCAGCAGTGAGCCAGGATTGTACCAATGCACTCCAGCCTGGGTGACAGAGCAAGACTTTATTTAAAAAAAAAAAAAAAAAAAAAAAGACTGGGCACAGTGGCTCACACCTGTAATCCCAGCACTTTGGGAGGCCAAGGAGGGAAGATGAAGAGCTCAGGAGTTTGAGACCAGCCTGGCCAACATGGTGAAACCCTATCTCTACTAAAAATATAAAAATTAGCTGGGCATGGTGGTGCATGCCTGTAGTCCCAGCTACTCAGGAGGCTGAGACTGAAGAATTGTTTGAACCCGGGAGGCAGAGGCTGCAGTGAGCTGAGATCGCACCACTGCACTCCAACCTGGGTGACAGAGCAAGACTCCATCTCAAAGAGAGAGAGAGAGAGAGAGAGAGAGAGAGAGAGAGAGAGGGAGGGAGGGAGGGAGGGAGGGAGGGAGGGAGAGAGAGAGAAAAATGCAACAGGACCAGGAGCGGTGGCTCATACCTGCAATCCCAGCACCTGGGGAGGAAGAGGACGGAGGATTGCTTAAGACCAGGAACTCAAGACCAGCCTGGGCAACATGGTGAAAACTCACCTCTTCAAAAAAAGAAAAAAAAATTAGCCTGGTGTGGTTGTACACACCTATAGTCCCAGCTATTCAGGGGGCTTGAGCCAGCTCCAGGCTTCCGTGAGCCATGATTGTGCCACTGCACTCCAGCCTGGGTGACAGAGTGAGACCTTGTCAGAAAGGAAAGAAAGAAGGGAAGAAAGGAAAGAAGAAGGGAAGGAAGGAAGGAAGGAAGGAGGGAGGGAGGGAGGATGGATACAGGACCCAAGGGGTCTAAATGCCCCCACTGTGCCCAAGTTCTGTGTGACTCAGGCCCAGCCTCCTCCATGCTCCTGTCACCACAACCCTGCACCCCACTTGTTCCTGGGGGCCCCCAAGGGGAGCCTCACCAGAAGGCTGCTCATAAACCCACCGCCCCTCATCCTTCCTGTCTTTCTGGAAGCCTCATAAACCTTGCTGCTCTAAGAACACCTAATCTGAGCCAAGGCACTCGCTCCCGATGTCCCAGAGCTCCTGGTCCTGGGTGTCCCTGTCCCACATCCCCCCATGTAGCCCTGCTCAGGCTTAAGCCCCCTGAGTGTGCAAGAGGAGGTCCCCACGCCTCTTGCCCTCCCTGGAACCGTCCAGAGCCTTCCCATATCACTGGAGGGACTTCCATCCGTTTCTGCCCCTCCTCCTCTTCTGCCAAGAACTCACATGCAGTCTGATAGCAAAAGCATCACCTGGTACCCTCCTGAACAGAAGCCAGAGTGCCTCCTTTATGGGTTGGTCCCTGGATTTTCCCCACTCTCTCCCCATTCGGCCATGCTGATGGCAGAGAAGTAAGAACTTCCAGCCCATTTCTCTAGGAAGGGGAACTTGTCATCTGGCTCTGCAGAGAAGGCTCCACCTTACACTCAGTACATGATCTTTACTATGTGCTAGGACATCACACTGAAAAGGACAAAAAAGGCCAGGCAGTGGCTCATGCCTATAATCCCAGCACTTTGGGAGGCGGAGGCGGGTGGATCACCTGAGATCAGGAGTTCAAGACCAACCTGATCAACAGGGTGAAACCCCGTCTCTACTAAAAATACAAAAATTAGCCGGGCGTAGTGGCATGTGCCTGCAATCTCAGCTACTCAGGAGGCTGAGGCAGGAGAACGGCTTGAACCCGGGAGGCGGAGGTTGCAGTGAGCTGAGATCGTGCCACTGCACACCAGTCTGGCGACAGAGCGAGACTCCATCTCGAAAATAAAATAAAATTAAAGGAGGAAAAAAAGAAATGTAAAAATAGTTGAAGGGGCTTGTATTATAACATTAATAGGATTGACAGTACCTGCTTTCCAGGCTGAAGTGATTCGTTCATTATTCTAGACTGCTGTAGTCCTTTGCAATTTCTGGCAATTATACTTTTTAACATTAAAAAAATGTATAAAAATAAACGCAAAGAAAAAAAAAAGCATCATCCCATTAATCTGACCTTCCTTCCCCTCCTCAATCCCTTCCCCAACACCCCTGAAGATCTGGATGCAAACAAAGGCCCCAGGGAGCCTCTTCCCTGCAGTGTGGGCCTCACCTGGGGCTGAGTCAGAATCTGCATTTTATTCCCCAGGACAGCCTCTAACCAGGGCAGGGGCCAGCTGTGCTGCCCAAGTGCCCGCACCCCAGCTTTGAGGCACCAGAAGGCCAATGCAAATTAAAAATGAGAAAAAGTTTATTCTCCTTGGTGCAAAAAAAGAAAGAAAGAAAGAAAAAAGAAAACAGAATGTCCCCTCTCCTTTTTCGTCAGAAAATCTGTAATTGCAAGTCCTTTCCTGGCCGTTTCTTAATGTAGATCTGTGCAAAAGCTAAATAAGCCTCTTTCAAGTTTCACATCCCAGGAATGTCTCCTTAAGGACCTGAGGGCCAGCATTTGAAGGGTAATCACCGAGGGAGATACATCCTTATCTCCAGTCTCCCTGGTCAGAGAGGAGCCTAACTTTAGCCTAGGGCCTGGCTCAAATTGCAAACACATTTCCAGTCTTTAACAAATGAGTTAATTGTTTTTTCCTTTAAATAAAGGCAATTAGCAAACCCAGGTGGCCATCCCAGTTACCTGGGGATTTACAGAGAACCGTGTGTGACCACTGGTATTGTCAAGTCCTCCTACCTGAACAGCTATGACGTCTCCCTTGAGAACTCAGAAGGGATGGGTTGCATCCGGTTATATACAAGTGTGAAACTTCTTTCTGCCTTTGCAGCTTCTTAGCAGATTGTCTGTGATGAGCATCTCAATCTATTTAATGCCTATTCAATAATTAAACTTTTCTTTCTCTTCTTTTGCGGAAAGGTTTTCTGGGTTAGCAGATTTTTGTTTTTGATTATTTCCCCAACATGTCCGATGTTCCATCCCTCGAGAGCCTCAGCCTTGCCCGGGGAGGGTGTGGGGGTGAGTGGCCTCTCCCATGGACAGTGCTGGCCAAATTGACCCAGGTGCACAGCAAGAGCTGCTCCCAAAAGGCTCGATCCCCATCAGCATGAGTCGGGCCCCTGTTGTATGTCCTCTCTTTTTTGCAGAGATCAAAGGGGTCCTGCTATGTTGTCCAGACTGGTCTTGAACTGGCCTCAAGGGATCCTCACGTCTCAGTCTCCCAAAGTGCTGGGATTACTGTGTCCAGCCTTGTGTTGTATTTTCTGATCTTATCCTGCAATCCCTTTAGCCCTCAACCTGGGCCCCAGTCCCTGCCCTGCCCCAGCCTGCCAGCCCTCCCTCTCTGCACATTCTTTCTTTAGCTGAGTTAACACCACTGATAAGGTTAAAGACAGGCTCTTAAATTTCTGCCCTGGCATGAGAAATATGTGACCCACATGCCTCTCCAGCTTAGCTGTCCAGTGTAACTGTCAGGGACTGATGGGTGCCTGCCGGCCCACAGCCCACTCGCCCATGTCCGTCCTGACCCTCCCCAACAGGCTGAGAGAGGCCCCAGTCTGAACCTGGACTCCTGATGTTCTGATTTTCCTGTACAAGAGTGCAGGGGCCTGGTTAAGCTGGAGAAACAGAAGGAATAGGTAGGTCTGCACACACACTTGCCTCCTTTGCAGTGAACCTTCTAGATTCTTCTAGATGGAAAGGCTGGGAGTGTGGAGGTGCAGGGGTAGGAGAGCTGGGGGAGGCCTTGGCCAAGGTCAAAGAGTAGGCCCAGTTTCCATCTCTGTGTGCCTGTCTGGACTTGATTTCCTGTCTGTGAAGCAGGGCTGGACTGGATGCTGACAGCACCTGACAGTTATTGAGCTCCTCTGCCCCAGGCACTCAGCTGCTGGGCACAGTGCACACATGGCAGTCCAGTGCCCTCCCACGCTCCATGGTGACTGAGTTTGTAGTTATACCCCTGGCCCCAGAATAAAGACTATACTGTCAGCCTCCCTCACTAGCAGGTATCACCAGTGTGACGGCAGTTTTCTCCTTAAGAGAAAGATGTTTGTGCCTCCCTCTAACCCTCTGGCTGGCACCTGCCTGGCACACAGCCTCCTGGGGGTGTGAAAGATGAGGGCCACAGCCCCAGGATGGGGGAGCTGTGAGCCAGGTCTGGCTGGGTCTCCGACGTATGGGGCATCACACACCACCTCCACCTCCCATCAGATCCTGCATGAAGAGAATTCCACCTGACGGAAGCTGCTGTTGTTTGGAATCTTTCATACTCACAGCAGAACCTAATCCCAACCAATACAGTATGAGTATTAGCCCCACGTGGTTAAGCAAGCTGTTCAAGGCCACACACAGCTCAGAAGTGGCAGAGCTGGGTTTGAGCCTGCTATTGACCTTCCTGCAGACAGACCTCAGAGCAGAGTACAAGGCAATGAAGCTGGTCTGGGGCTTCCTCTCCAGGAGAATCAACTGGCTGCACACAGCCCCAGCGAGCCCTTGGGCAACCTGAGTCCTTGCACCTAGAAGCTTCTGTGTCCCACACGTATCCAGAAGCTTAAAATGAAGATGTCTGAATTACACAACCTCTTGATAGCACCAACCCAACCCTCCCAGCCTCCTCTTTTGAGGTCAGCCCAGAGCAAGCCCTCTACAATGCTGATTTAATTCAGAACCACTGGGCACGCCCACAGGGTAGTGACCCTGCAGCCCTTGATTAAATGTGCAGATGGACTTGGGAGGAGGACCCCAGATGGCCTCCTCCTCCCAGGGTGGCAGAGCCCTTGGAAGCCACAGCCCTGTGTGCACATCCCTAGGGAGTCATCACAGGATACTTCAAGAGTGCAGTGCCAGGCAAGGTGGCTTATGCCTGCAATCCCAGCACTTTGGGAGGCTGAAGCAGGGAGATCATCTGAGGTCAGGAGTTTGAAACCAGCCTGGTCAACATGGCAAAACCCGGCGCCTACTAAAAATACAAAAATTAGCTGGGTGTGGTGGTGAGTGCCCATAATTCCAGCTACTCAGGAGGCTGAGACTGGAAAATCACTTGAACCTGGGAGCCAGAGGTTGCAGTAAGCCGAGATTGCACCACTGCACGCCAGCTTGGGGGACAGAGTAAGACTCCAACTCAAAAAAAAAAAAAAAAAGAGTTCAGTGTATCATTTAATGTGGAGCTGCCCCCATCATGAGGCTGAGGCTGTTTCTCTGCCCCCTAGATCTGGGCTGGCCTGTGGCTTGTTGACCCTGAGGTTTGCAGTTCTCGCTTTCCTGGAACCCGAAGACCACCATTCGACATCCGTAAGACAAAGCCCAGGATAAAAGATCACTGGAGAGACAGGCCTGGCCTGCCACCACCCCGAGGCTGGACCCCTGGGAAGGAGACTCTGATGGACCTCCAGCCCCAGTCAAATGGCCACTTCCAAACTTGGGCAAGAAGGGACAAAGAGCCGCCAGCTCAGCCCACAGCATCTGAGAAATAAGAAACGCCTGCGTTTTTTGAGCTGGCTAAGATCTGGCAGGTTTGTTTTGCAGCAATAGATGGGTGGTACCTCATCTTAGCCCATGTTCTGATGAAAACAAACAGAAGCATTGACAAAGTTTTCAGAAAAGTTAACCAAAAACTGGGATTTTTTTTCTTCATTGGACCCTTTGCTACAAGAAACAGAGGCCACCCCAGCTGGCTCACGGCTCACTGGTACCTGAGTGCCTGTGAGACTCAGTGGGAGTGACCTTCAGACCAGCCCTTCTGAGTGGAGGCTGCAGGGTGCTGAGGTCAAGTTGAGCTCAGTCCAGCCTGAAAGGAGTGCAGCTCTGTCCAAGCTGTCAGAGCCGAGGCCTCCCCAAGAACCTCCTATCCTGGAGTGACTCCGGCCCCCTCCAGGCTTTGCAGCTATGGCTGTGTGAGGAGAGTTGCCATCCCAGCCTCTGGCTTCCTTGCCTCCAGCCCCTCCCCAACCTCCATGGGCTTCAGGCTTCAGTCACCTCCTCCAGGAAGCCATCTCCCAATGCAAGTATGGGTGATGTTCTTCCCAGCCTTGCCCAGCCCACCTGCTCAGTCCCACGCTATGGCTTTCTGTGAGCAACACAAGGACAGGAACACCTCTGTCCCTGGCACAGAGCAGATGCGCTGGAAATGTCTCATGAGTGAGTGAAGGCCCATGACGAACCTCCAGACTTGTGGAGGCTGAAGGCCTAGAGCCTTTATGGATGCTGTGGGGCTGAGGAGTTTGCCAACTGCAGCAGGTCACACCCAGAGGTTTCACTCTGGGTAGCAAGGTACGTCTCACACCAAGGGCCATCGGCATGGGGTCCACCCTACTGAACTGAGGCAGAGCATAGCAGAGGCCAGCTGTAGT
Source organism: Saimiri boliviensis (assembly GCF_048565385.1). Taxonomy (NCBI): domain Eukaryota; kingdom Metazoa; phylum Chordata; class Mammalia; order Primates; family Cebidae; genus Saimiri; species Saimiri boliviensis. Next base: position 112,592,576 of record NC_133458.1, read on the forward strand.
GAGAAGGAGCCCCTCCTCGGCCACCTGTCTGTTGCCATGTCTTTAGGGGTGTGGACACAAGTGTCTGGTGTGGAGGGTGTTGTCCAGTGTAACTGCCATGTCACACACACACACACACGCATGTGTGTGTGTGTGTGGGTGGGGGGGGTTGCATGCATGTGTGTGCATGGAAAGGGAAGACTCCCTCTTTCTGGCCCCTCTGCTAGCTGTCCCCCTCCCTCCTGTTGCCCACACACCGTCTGCCATTCACTAACTTTTTCCTTGGGACTCATTGCTCTGTCTCCACCGTCCCAGGTGTCTGGAGCAGCTTCTGACCTTCATCTGCCAATGTACTTCAGCCCTGCCCCTCCCAGCTGTGGAATGTCCCCCAGGATGTGCCACCGACAAGAAGAGCCACACAACTCCAAAATAGAATCTTATCTCCCCCGCTGCCCACTTTGCTGTCAGCAACACCTCCACCATGCTTCTCCCAGGAACCCCCTTGAACTCTCTGCTTCCTCCCACATCTCCACTGCACCTCTGGCCTGCCTCAGGACTGGCCAAGACAGCCAAGCCAATCTGGCCAGCCCTTCCGACTCCCCACAGCCACATCTGGCTGAGGTCCAGCTGCTTCCTTCCAGCAGGGCTGCCTGTTTGAGTCTCCCACACATACACCCCCACCCCACAAAGCTCCCTGCTGGGGCTCCACTCACAGCCCCTTGCCATGATCTTCCTCCCCACTTTACCCACAGGGAAAGACAGTGGCAACCCCAGGGAGACAGGGCTCCCACCTTGGGCCAAAGGTGACTGCATTGGGTGGTCACATAGCCCAGTGAGCCTAACAGAAACTCTCTCCAAAGAGGAGGCTGAGAGACAGGAGAATGTGTGGAGCAGAGGCACAGGCCCTGAGCCCAAAAGAAAGACAGGAAAGGACCACCTTCCTGCCTTTGGGTCCTACAGGGATGTATCCTTGTATTGAAACCAACTTTATGCTTGAGTTGGATCCAGTTGGTTTCTGTGGCTTATAATCAAGACCCACACCCACCTCAACCCAGGCTCTAGAGAGTAGACTACTGAGGCTGCGTACAGTGGCTCACGCCTGTAATTCCAGCACTTTGGGAGACAGGCAGACAGATCACAAGGTCAGGAGTTCGAGACCAGCTTGGCCAACATAGTGAAACCCCGTCTCTGCTAAAAACAAAAACAAAAACAAAATACAAAAATTAGGTGGGTGTGGTGGCACTTGCCTGTAGTCCCAGCTACTCAGGAGGCTGAGGTAGGAGAATTGCTTGAACCCAGGAGGCAGAGGTTGCAGTGAGCCAAGATCATGCCATTGCACTCCAGCCTGGGTGACAGAGTAAAATTTGGTCTCAAAAAAGAGAGAGAGAGAGAGAGAGAGAGAGAGAGAGAGAGAGAGAGCAGACCCTTGTTGTTTCCTGGTCTGGGCCCACCTGGCACCTGCCAGGGTCCCAGCCTCTGAGTCAGCTCACCTTGCCCTCATCTATGCCACCTCCAGGAAGCTGTCCACAGACTGTAGCTGCTGCCCTAGCCTGGCCTCTGGGACCTGCAGCTGTCTGCTTCCATCCTATGTGGATGGTGCCTGAAAGTGAATAGGATCAGTTACCAGCCCAGTATCTGTCTCCTTCCTAATAGCACTGATTCCCATGGGGAATTGGTTTTCTCAGACTATGTATGGGTTTGGTGGGAGGGTAGTTCCTGTAACCAAACCTACAGGGTGTAGGAACCCAGACCCTCAGCAACACAACAGGCAGCAGGCTCCCAAGCTAAGTGTGGCCAGCTGGGCCACCTCTTCCAGATTCTGTTTCATGAGTGCATCATCCAAGAGCAGTGGGAACAGGTATGCATATCAGGGAATTTCAGATAGGACGTGACTGCTGTGCTCCCAGCTTCTTGGCCCTCCAGAGCAACCATATTTCCCATCTGCCCCAAAACCTGATCCTCCAAACTCCCACCATTTCTGTGCATTCCTGATATATAATAGATAACTGCCTTTCATTTACATTTGCCACAACCAAATGATACCCCTGCCCTTCACCCACTACTGAACTGCAGCTGGGTTAGCCTAACTTCAGGGCCCACATGTCATTTCAAGCCTCAGTCTTGAGTAATGTACACCATCCCACAATGTGAGGATGACCGCCACCTTGGTCTAATGCCCACGTGTGTCCTGAGCTACATTTCTCATAATCAAAAATAAATAAATAAATAAATAAACACATCACTCCAGACTGGACAACAGAGCAAGATGCTATCTCTAAAAATAAAAACAAAAATTAAAACAAACAAGCAAAACAAAAACAAAAAACCCAGCAAGCTTGGGGAAATGGGAAGCACCCAATTTCCAGAGTTTCCACATCATGAGATGCAAACGTCCAGTTTTCAACAACAACAACTAATCACAAGGCATACAAAGAAATAGGTGAGTAAGACCCACTCAAAGGAAAAGAATAAATAAGCAGAAACCATATCAGAGGAAAATCAGATGGCCTACTTACTAGACAAATACTTTAAAATAACTGTCTTAAAGATGCTTGAAGAGCTAAAGTGTATGAACAAAGTCAAGAAAATGATGTATGAACAAATGGAAATTCCAATAAAGCGATAGAAAATTTCTTGAGTTTCTTTTTTTTTTTTTTTTTTTGGTAGCAAAAAAAAATTATGAAGCTGAAGAATACGATAACTATAATGAAAAAAATCCCTAGAGGGCTTCAAAGGCAGATGTAAGCAAACTTGGCCAGGCACAGTGGCTCACACCTGTAACCCAGCACTTTGCAAGGTTGAGGCAGGAGGACTGCTTGAGCAACATAGAAAAAACCCTATCTTTTAAAAAGAAAATTATGTAAAATAAAATAGTTATAAAATTTATTTAAAAAAAGAATCAGCAAACTTGAAGACTGGACGTTGAAATTACCAAATCTGAGGAACAAAAAGGAAAAAGATGGAAGAAAAATAAATAGAGCCTAAGAGACCTGTGGGACACCATCAAGTGGACTAATACCCATTGTGGAAATTCCAGAAAGACAGTGAAGAGAGATTAGTAGAAGAAATAATGCCTGAAAACTTCTCAACTGTGATGAATGACATGATATAAACATTCAAAAAGCTCGACAAACTCCAGGTAGGATAAACTCAAAGATACTCATACTGAGGTTCATTATAATCAAACTGCTAAAACCCAAAGACAAGGAGACAATATTGAAAGCTGCAAGAGAGAAGTGACTCATCCCTTAATCTTCAAAAAGATTATCAGATATCTTGGCTGGGTGGGGTGGCTCACACCTGTAATCTTAGCACTTTGGGAGGCTGAGGCAAGTGGATCACTTGAGGTCAGGAGTTTGAGACCAACCTGGCCAACATAGCAAAAACCCATCTCTACTAAAAATACAAAGATTAGCCAGGTGTGATGGCACATGCCTGTAATCCCAGCTACTTGGGAGGCTGAGACAGGAGAACCACTTGAACCTGGGAGGCAGAGGTTGCAGTGAGCTGAGATTGCACCACCACTGCACTCCAGCCTGGGTGACAGAGTGTGACTTTGTCTTTAAAAAAAAAAAAATTGATGATCAGATATCTCATCAGAAACCTCAAAGGCCAAAAGGCAGTAGATTGATATATTCAAAGTGTTAAAACAAAAAATAAATCTGTCATCTGAGAATCCTATATCTGACTTAATCGTTCTTTTAAAATAAGTGAAAAATGAAGACATTCCCAGATAAAAAAAAAAAAGCTGAGGGAGTTCATTACCACTAGACCTGCCCTGCAAGAAATGTAAAAGAGCCTTTTAGGTTGAAATGAAAGGTTACCAGACAGTGATTCAAAGCTGAATAAAGAAGCCAGGCAAGGTGGCTCACACCTGTAATCCCCACATTTTGGGAGGCTGAGGCTGGCGGATCACCTGAGGAATTAGAGACCAGCCTGGCCAACATGGTGAAACCCCGTCTCTACTAAAAATACAAAAATTAGCCAAGAGTGGTTCTGCATGCCTGTAATCCTAGCTACTCAGGAAGCTGAGGCAACATAATCACTTGAACCTGGGAGGTGGAGGTTGCAGTGAGCTGAGATTGTGCCACTGCACTTCAGCCTGGGGGAGAGAGTGAGACCCTGTCTAAAAAAAAAGAAAGAAATTTTTAAAAAAGCTGAATAAAGATCTCATCTATGGCCATACTACCCTGAATGTGTCCAATCTCAGAAGCTAAGCAGAGTTGGGCCTGGTTAGTACTTGGAGGGAAGAAATAATGATCTCTGGTAAAGGAAAATACAGGGGCAATTAAAATATAATTAATTATGTAAAAGAGAATACAATAAAAGCTAGCATTACTGTAATTTTGATTCGTAACTCCACCAAATGGGATTTGTTCCTGAAATGCTAGAACGGGTCAACATAAAATCAATAAATGTAATAGACCACATTAACAGAAAATTTTAAAAACCCACATGAGCATCTCATTTGATATCAAGAAAGTATTTGACAAAATTCAATGCTCTTTTGAAAGAAGAAAAAGCTCAACAAACTAAGAACAGAAGGAAACTACCTCAAATAATAAAATCCATATGCTAAATCCCAAAACTCATGGCTAACCACATATTCAATGCTGAAAGCCTGGACACTTCTCCTTTAAGAACTGAAATAGGCTGGGCGCGGTGGCTCACACCTGTAATCCCAGCACTTTGGGAGGCCGAGGCAGGCGGATCACAAGGTCCAGAGATCAAGACCATGCTGGCCAACATGGTGAAACCCCATCTCTAATATTTAAAAAAAAATTTTTTTTCTTTTTTTCTTTTTTTTCTTTTTTTTTTTTTTTTGAGACAGAGTTTCGCTCTTGTTACCCAGGCTGGAGTGCAATGGCGCGATCTTGGCTCACTGCAACCCCCGCCTCCTGGGTTCAGGCAATTCTCCTGCCTTAGCCTCCTGAGTAGCTAGGATTACAGGCACACACCACCACGCCCAGCTGACTTTTTTGTATTTTTAGTAGAGACGGGGTTTCACCATGTTGACCAGGACGGTCTCGATCTCTTGACCTTGTGATCCACCCGCCTCGGCCTCCCAAAGTGCTGGGATTACAGGCTTGAGCCACCGCACCCGGCCTAAAAATTTTTTAATTAAAAAAAAAAAAAAAGAACTGGAATAAGACAGAGATGCCCACTTTCACCCCTTCTATTCAACACAGTATTGGAAGTTCTAGCCAGAGTAATCAGTTAAGAAAAAGAAATAAAAACCATCTGAATTGGAATGGAAGAAGTAAAATTATTTGCTTGTTTCAGGTGAAGGCCCAGAACAGCACAACCTTAGCAGCAGAAGTCCTGCTGTCTTTGTGTGAATCCCAGCTATTACTTACTAGCTACGTGATCTCTCTTGCCCTCCTTGCTTCAATTCCCTCATGTGTAAAGTGGGAGAATAACAATAGTGCATGCTTCAAAGGTTTTTTGTTTGCTCGTTTTGAGACAGCATCTGGCTCTGTCGTTCAGGCTGGAGTGCAGGGTGTCATTTTAGCTCACTGCAACCTCGGCCTCTGGAGCTTCAGCGATCCTCCCACCTTAGCCTCCCAAAGCGTTGGGATTACAAGCCTGAGCCACTGTGTCCGACCCAAAGGATTATTTGAGGAGCCGGCGAATTAATGTGTCAAAACCTCAAAGCAGTTACAAAGGTGTTTAAAAATTGAAATATCACATTTTAAATTCAAATATAAGGCTGGGCGTGGTGGCTCACGGCTGTAATCCCAGCACTTTGGGAGGCTGAGGTGGGAGGATTGCTTGAGCACGGGAGTTCCAGACTAGCGTGGGCACCATTGGGAGATCCTGTCTCTACACACACACACACACTTAAATTAGCCAGGCGTAGTGGTGTGGGCCTGTGGTCCCAGCTACTCGGGAGGCTGAGGTGGGAGAATCATTGGAGCCGGAGAGTTCGAGGCTGTAGTGAGCCGAGATGGCACACTGCACTCCAGCCTGGGCCACAGAGAGACGCTGCCTCAAACAAACAAACAAAAACAAAAAATTAAAATATTAAGTAATAATTAACCAGAGTTAATATCCATCACTGTGGAGACAAGACCTGGACTTAGGAAGCACGCCCAGGGAAGGAGCAAAACAGTAGCGCTAAAGGACACGTGGGCAAAGCAGGAGCCCGGGAAACTTAGTGGTGAAGCGCCTCTTGGTGGGGTGAGGAATCCTATAAACTAGTGGAGATGGAAAAAACAGCATTCCCAAAGTGGGGGACAGCACCCAGAAAGACGTGGTGTTAAGAACGAGTATGAATAACGGGGACAATGACAACGGAGATTGGGGAATGTTGGGCTGGAAGCTGGTGTGCAGCTGTGGGCAGGCTGGGGAGGACCCCGAAACCGCCCAAGCGTTTCTCGGGCGCAGACGCTGGCAGGACGGGAGATACCCCGAGTCCCCGCGCCCTCCCTTTATGCAGAGTTACTTCTCCCCTGCCGGTGTGCGGGCCTTGGGACTTCTTTCTGTAGGGATCCTTCTCGGGGGTAGCCATCGCTACAAGTGGGCGGCTCCGCGGGAAAAGCTGGGACTCTGTGCGCGACCACCGGGAGGGTTCTCTGGGCAGAGCCCGGCAGGGTGACTCAGTCAGCCCAGTGGAGGCCGACACCTCCCGCCAGCGCAACCCAGCACGCGCCGCAGCCAACCCGAGACCCGCGGCGCCAGCCCGCCAGCCCGCTAGCCCTCGCCCCGCGAGGCGTAGGAAACAGAGGGTGTGGCTCCGCACTCACTGGGCGTCCAGGGGCGGGGCGCACGGTCGTCGGCGGGAGGCGGTGTCCGGTGACGGACGTGGCTAGGAGGGCAGCGATTGGTGAGATGAGGCGATGGGCGGGAAAGGCGCGAGGGGATTGGCGAGTGGCGGCGATGGGCGGGGAAGGCGCGCGGGGATTGGCGGGATGCGGCGCGCCGCGCGGTGAGTGGGGTGCGGGGAAACCCGGTCAGCTTGGCGTAGCGGTTCCAGGCCGCGAGGTCGGGGTCCTGGAGCCGTGGGTTGGTGTCTCAGCGGACGTTCCGCAGTTGCGGCGTGGAGCTGAGCTGGGGGCATCAGCCGTGAGTGGGGCAGCCGCTGGGGCGCCCTCGGCCCCATCCGGAGCAGCGCGGCCTGGCTGCTGCCGCCATCAAGCAGGTTCGAGCCAAAAGCTCCTTCCGAGTCACTCGTTAGACACGTGTGCGGAGTCTATGTCCCAGGCCAGTGCTGTCCCGTGGACATAGATTGCAAGCCGCTACGGAATTTTTTTAGCTTTCTAGTAGGTGTACGAAAAAGTAAAAAGAAACGGAAATCAGTTGGGGTAAATCCATAAATATATCCAACATATTGTCATTTCAATTGTATTTGAAGAAATTATTGGGATATTCTTTGTACTGTTTTCGGAGATCCGTTGTGTCCAACCCAAACATCACAGTTGGACTCACCATATCTCCTATACTTCGTAGCCCCAGGTGGCTGGTGGCACTGGTAGTTCCTCCAGGAATAAAACACAAAAATCTCAGCCCTTCTAGAGCTTCTGGTCTAGTTGGAGCGGGCAGACAACACATTTAAAATATGCAGTTTGTTAGCAGGCAAATGCTTTAAACAATGACAATTGAAGTACCCAGGAGGGTTGCAGTTGTAAATCTGAAGGGCAGGGCACAAGGTGACATGTGAGTTAAGATGTAAGAACTTGAAGGAGAAGGGCAAGTGAGCCCTATAGGTATATGGGAGAGGGGCAAGCAAAAGTTCGGAGGCCCCCTGCTGTGGGGAGGGACCCAAGGTGAAGGAGTGGGAACCAGGAGGGGAGAGGGTGGTTGGAGCAGATCTCATAGGCAGTTTTAAGGACTTGGGGCTTTAGTCAATGAAATGAGGACAGTTTGGAGAGTTTTGAGCAGAGCAGTGACTGATTTATGTTTTGGTTCAGTTTGTTGTATTATTGCTTAGTAATAGGCTTATTATTTCACGGGAGGCTTATTTAATAAGGCAGGCCTCATGCCTGGAGATGAGGCAGGTGCCGGAGAGCTGGATGGAGGCAGATCAGGAATTCCATTTAGGGCACGCTGAACTTGATTGAGACTCTGATAGTTGTCCAGATGGAACAGGACACCTGAGTCTGGGGTTCAGGGAGAACTCCGGGTGGGACAAACACTCCTAGGTTTCCTTTTCTCTTTTCGGATGGCAGCTACAGGGCGAGACATCGGTATCCAGACAGAATAAATTTCCAAGTGGACACAATGTTTGGTGTCAACTACAGCTGTTCCCCTTCTTTTCCCAATGCCCTTTGGGTGCAGTGAGACACCAGGAGAGCTGCTGCTTTGGAAATAGGCAGGGGCAGCAGGAATGCCTTTGTGTTTTCACAGTGACCCTCCTTGGCCTGGGCGAAAGCTGTGTGGACCAAGTAAGCCAGGAGTGTGGCCATGTTCTCTGAGCAGGCTGCCCAGAGGGCCCACACTCTGCTGTCCCCACCATCAGCCAACAATGCCACCTTTGCTCGAGTGTCAGTGGCAACCTACACCAACTCCTCACAACCCTTCCGGCTAGGAGAGCGCAGCTTTAACCGGCAATATGCCCACATTTATGCCACCCGCCTCATCCAAATGAGACCCTTCCTGGAGAACCGGGCCCAGGAGCGCTGGGGTAAGTAAGAGTTTGGGAAGGTGCTTCCCCCACACCAGCCCAGAACTTAGAAATGTTGTGCAAGAGAATGGGAACATTTCTCTAATTGATCCCACTTCGTGTTACCTTGGGAAAATTAATCTCTTTTTCCCTCAGTTTCTTCTTAAGATAGTAACAAGAATTAAATTAAGTAATTTGTGGGTTTGAAGTTAATTTTAGTTCAGAGGCTAGTTGGAGATAAGGGCCTAGTTTTGGCAGTGGTGGCGATTATTTCACTGGCAGAGGAAAATGGTTTTCCTATCTTCAGTGCAGAGTATTCAAACGTCTGCCTGTGCCGTAGCCAGAGAGCTCCTCAGTGTGGCAAGCCTGGTGCCAGGCACCAGGAGCCAAGATTGGTGAGGATGCACTCTCTGGTCCCGAGAGGACCCCCTGTGTTCACTCACATCTGTTTGCCTCTTTTCCTGGCCCCTATATTTGCTGGCCATTATTTTTCTGTCTCTTGGGCTCTCTGTCTTTCCTAAAAAGTGGCCTGGCCAACACAACCCTTGTCCTTTGCCCCCATTTCTTCCTTGGTGATCTCACCTGCAGTTGGATTATTCTTGATGGTGAAGCAGGGACACCTGTCTCCCGCTTTGAGTTTTGGGTGATTCTGCATTCCCCTATTCCTACCACTTACATAAGAGTGGCTTTCCAGGTAGTTTTCAAGTCCATCTCCTATTATCTTTTTACACTGAGGATTTTGTAGGTGAGAGCTTGTCTTACTTGTTTTTACTGTCCCTGGCACCAGGCATAGTGGATCTCAGCCTTAATTGTACATTGGAACCCCCTGGGCAGCTTTGGGAAGCCCATCTCATCTTACACCAAGCCTAGATCAACTCTCACTATAGGCAGTCAGGAGAACACTGAGCCCAGAAATCTAGCTAGATCATGAACTTCATTAGGGATATGTATTAGTCCGTTTTCTTTTTTTTTTTTTTTTTTGAGACGGAGTTTCACTCGTTACCCAGGCTGGAGTGCAATGGCACGATCTCGGCTCACCGCAACCTCCGCCTCCTGGGTTCAGGCAATTCTCCTGCCTCAGCCTCCTGAGTAGCTGGGATTACAGGCACGCGCCACCACGCTCAGCTAATGTTTTGTATTTTTAGTAGAGACGGGGTTTCACCGTATTGACCAGGGTGGTCTCAATCTCTTGACCTCATGATCCACCCGCCTCGGCCTCCCAAAGTGCTGGGATTACAGGCTTGAGCCACCACACCCGGCCTTAGTCCGTTTTTATACTGCTATAAAGAACTACCTGAGACAGGGTAATTTGCAAAGAAAAGAGGTTTTATTGACTCACACTTCCACATGGCAGGGGAGGCCTCAGGAAACTTAACAATCATGGCAGAGTCAAAGGGGAAACAAGGCATGTTTAAATGATAGCAGGAAAGAGAGCGAGGGGACCTGCCAGACATTTTTAAACCATCAGATCGCATGAGAACTCATCATCACAAGAACAGCATGGGGGAAATCCACCCCGACGATCACTCACCTCCCACCAGGTCCCTCCATCAACACCATGTGGATTATCATTCCAGATGAGATGTGGGTGGGGACACAGAGCCAAACCATATCAGGATGTTTTCTGTTTCATCTGAGACAAAAGTGCTTTTCACCTCTCTCTCCACGGAACTGAGGGCTCCCTCCTGCGTCTCCGGTAGCTGCTCTTCCCTTTCAGCCCTCAGGACACCTTTGGCGCCTTTTAGAGCTCACTTACCACTCAGACGCAATGTCAGTACCACCTTCTAGATTCTTTTCGGCAGCACCTCCTCTGGTAGCACATTTCTCTTCCAGTTCTTGGAGCTGCCAACACAGCTCCTCAGTGATGGACGACGGCGATTTCACTGTGCCCACATGCTGGTCAGGAAACCAAACAGCTGCCACGACGAATGTGTTGATGGCGGGGCAGCGGTAGTGCTCACTCACAGGCCTGGCGGTTGATGCTGGCCCTCACCCTGAACACCTCCATGTGGCTTCTCTGTGTGGTCTGCGCAACCTCACTGAAGCTCAGCCTGTCTCTCCAAATTGGTCTTTCCACTCCCCTGGTCCCGGAACCTGCCCAGCCCTTCCTGCCATAGGCTTTACCCTTCACTTAACACGCTCTTTTTCCTTGCCTTCCCATGGCCCCATCTCAGCCCCACTGTCAGCTGAAGTGCCATGTTCTTTGAGGGGCCACCTGTAGCCACTGTGCCCGACCAGGGCCTCCATTTTCTACCTCAGCTCATCGTTTGTTCACAGCACTTGTCACAGTGTCGAGTTACTTGTTCATGGCCTATGGTCGCTCTCCCGCCTAGTCCCAGTGGGCTCGGTGGGGGCAAGTGTTGGCCTTTGTGTCCAGTTTTGATCTTGGTGCCAGCACACTGCCTGGGTGGAAGCGTGTCCTGCTGTCAGTTACAGGGATGTCATTCTGCCCCGTACTCAGGGGCGCACACTTGGATCCCAGCTGTGTGCCTGTGGGCACATTGCTTAACCTCTCTGTGCATCAGTGGGTGATAATATCTACTCCTGGCATGTTTTCAGGGTTGGCTGAGTTACATGTTCAGGGCTTAGGCCACTTGGGGGAGACGAGTGGGCTAGGTGAGGATGTGGGGTCTTTTGCATTGCTGTCTGCTGCCGCCATCCTTCTTGTCTTACTGTGAGTTACTCACCTCTGTCTGCTCCCTAGGGTGTAGATTTGAGGAATGTTCCTGGTTCTTCCCAGGCAGCAGGGGCTGGGGCTGTGCTGGAGTCAGCTGGGCTGAGGGGCTGGTCTGGCATCTGCGTTACCCCGTCACCTCCTCAGTGCTTCCTCCAGGCCTGGATGTGTGCTTTGCGGGGACCTGTTTTCCTCCCTCCTGCCCACACTGACTCTCCATACCTTTCTCCTGGAGAGTGCCAAGCCCCTCCCATGTGTTCTTGCTCTTCCTCAGGATCCCGGGAAGGGACTGGGGAAGATGGTGCCCAGGTGCCCCAGGTAAACAAGGCCACCTAACTCCACAGGGAATGGAATGGGTGGAGGGGATCTGAGGTCTACATTTTGAGTATCTCTGCTCAAAGGGGGATGAAGCATTTGGTGGGGGTGAGGGCAGGATGGAAAAATCTAAAGTGTTAAAGAAAATGGCACTTACTTGCAGGGCAGGGCTGTGTTGAGACTTGGCATGCTTCTTTTTAAGACTCAATGTTGTAATTTAGATATAAGTGAAGCAATACTTTGTATTAGCTCTTGTGGCCACTGTAACATAGCACCACAAACTGACTTGGAACAGCAGACATTTACCCTCTGGCAGTGCTGGAGGCCAGAAGTTGAAATCCAGATGTTAGCAGGATTGGCTCCTTCTGAAGGCCCGAGGGGAGGATCCTTCCTGGCCTCCTCCGGCATCCGGAGGTCACCCTGCTGTTCCTTGCCTTGTCTTCACACTCCGTCTTGTCTGTGTGTCTGTCTGTCTGTGCCTCATGAGGGACACTTGGTATCCAGGGCCCAACCACACCCAGAGTCCCTGGTCTCCTGTGGCTGACTCACCTTTTACTGTCATCCTGAAGTCCAGGGGATCCCTGCCCTTGCTGCTCTCCTCCTGGCAAGGGCCAGGGCCCTGTTACTGGTCCCTCATGGAGGGCTGGTCAGGGCCTCCGTGGCCTCTGTCAGGGTGGGGGCTGCTGCATCTCTGAGTCTGTGCCCGTCATGTCTCAGGCAGTGGAGTGGAAGTGAAGAAGCTGTGTGAGCTGCAGCCTGGGGAGAAGTGCTGTGTGGTGGGCACTCTGTTCAAAGCCATGCCGCTGCAGCCCTCCATCCTGCGGGAGATCAGCGAGGAGGTGAGGTGGGGCGCCACACAGAGGAGCAGCCAGGCAGACCCGGCCTTCCCCTAGACCACCTCCCAGGGGATGGGGGGTGGGGAAGCAGGTTCAGATGTGATGGGCTCCAGAGGGGTGGGGGCTGCAGTGCAGGCTCACCAACACCAGAGCCTTGCTGGGCTCCAGCCCCAAGACTACCTGTTGTTTCTGCATTCCAGCACAACCTGCTACCCCAGCCTCCTCGGAGCAAATACATCCACCCAGATGATGAGCTGGTTTTGGAAGATGAACTGCAGCGTATCAAACTAAAAGGCACTATTGATGTGTCAAAGTTGGTTACAGGTAAGTAGTCCAATGAGGGAGTGAGGGTGATGCGGGTGAAGAGCCCAGCAGGGATGTGTTAGAGATTATGTGAGTGGGGAGACGGGGGCATTGGGGGCGTGTGGCGTGGGCACGTATATGTTCTTGAGGAGGTAGGTAAGGCTCCAGGCAGTCGGAGGCCATCAAAATGGATGCGATCTGGCTGGGAGATGGGTCTCCCCGCCTCCATCCGTAGGCAGTGACCCCAGGAAGCAGGCATGCATCCTGGAGTCCTAGGTGAGAATTCACCAGTGTGGCTGCGGAGGACTGACTGGTTTTGCCCAGTGGAGTGACTGGAAGGATTGGTAGCACCTGGGGCTCCCCACTCAGGCCTGATGCCACTGCTCCCCAGGGACTGTCCTGGCCGTGTTTGGCTCCGTGAGAGATGACGGGAAGTTTCTGGTCGAGGACCATTGCTTTGCTGACCTCGCGCCCCAGAAGCCCGCACCCCCTCTTGACACAGATAGGTGAGCAGTGGTTCTCGGGGGCCGGAACCAGCTTACAGTCAGTGGAATCTTTGAGTCACACCTGGGAGGGACTCCCTCCCTTCTCAGCACCCTGGAGGACTCCCTTTCTCCCATAGGTTTGTGCTGCTGGTGTCCGGCTTGGGCTTGGGTGGAGGTGGAGGTGAGAGCCTGCTGGGCACCCAGCTGCTGGTGGACGTGGTGACAGGGCAGCTTGGGGACGAAGGGGAGCAGTGCAGTGCTGCCCATGTCTCCCGGGTCATCCTCGCCGGCAACCTTCTCAGCCACAGCACCCAGAGCAGAGATTCTATCAACAAGGTATGGAGCCCGCCTGGCTTCGGCCCCAGTCCGGGAGCCTGTGAGCCTGTAAGACCCTCCTTCTCCATGACAAGTTAGGGACCCTATGGGATCTTGCAGGTCAGTGGAAAGTGCCCTGCAATGACCCTGGGGCCTCCTGCACTGGGGCTTCTCGTGCCCTGGCTCTCGCTGAGGGCGGTGGGAGGCTAGAAGGGAGTGAGGGTCTATGGGACAACACCTGCATCTTCCAGCTGGTGGTGCTCTGCTCTCCTCTGAGCCTGGGACTTGCCTGGGCCTGATGGCCTCCTGGGCATCTATTCCAGGCCAAGTACCTCACCAAGAAAACCCAGGCAGCCAGCGTGGAGGCTGTGAAGATGCTGGATGAGATCCTCCTCCAGCTGAGCGTGAGTGAGCTGGTGGCTGGAGGGGTGATGGGGATTGCAGTCTTCAAAGCTGCCACCGGGCAACAGAAGGCAGGCAGGAGGGCAGGGGGAGTGGTTGGAGTTGGGGTGGGGGGCTCCTTCGGGGCCCTGTGAGCTCTTCCTGCCCTGTGCTTTCCAGGCCTCAGTGCCCGTGGACGTGATGCCAGGCGAGTTTGATCCCACCAACTACACACTCCCGCAGCAGCCCCTCCACCCCTGCATGTTCCCACTGGCCACTGCCTACTCCACACTCCAGCTGGTCACCAACCCCTACCAGGCCACCATTGATGGAGTCAGGTAGCTGGCACAGCCATACTTGAGTCTGACCTAGCCTTTTGCCTCAGGAGGCACAAAGAGGGGAGGGAGGGTCCAGGAAGGTGACAAGGCTGCAGAGGCCCACCTGGCATCTGTTTCTTGTCTCTGGGGCACCCCCACAGGATCACCAGATGAGCTCTGGGCTGAACACTGTAGGTGGCACCCTTAGCCAAGGGTCAGCTGAGCTTTGCCTTGCAGATTCCTGGGGACTTCGGGACAGAACGTGAGTGACATTTTCCGGTATAGCAGCATGGAGGATCACTTGGAGATCCTGGAATGGACCCTCCGGGTCCGTCACATCAGCCCCACAGCCCCTGATACCCTAGGTAACATGCTCAGCCACATGGGGTGGAAGCAGGGGACCGGGAGGCCTGGCAGGGCCCCAAAGTGCACAGGGTCCCCTTGTGGGTTTGCACTTGCCATTGTTGCTGAGAGCTGAGGACAAGTTCAGAGGCTTGGTGCCTGCTCTGAAAGCTATTCTGGAATCTTAATTCTATGACCATGGGCTGCCCACCCCAGTGGGTAGCGATAGCAGGGCCAAGCTGTTGTAGCAATGTCTGCAGGTGCTCCTGTTGTCACACTGGGGGTCTGCTACTGGCCTGCAGTGGGAGGTGGGGCTGTGGCCCCACATCCTGTGCAGAGTGCTCATGCTGAGGCTGGAACCCTCCTCAGAGCTGGCCCTCTCCTCTAGGTTGTTACCCCTTCTACAAAACCGACCCATTCATCTTCGCGGAGTGCCCACATGTCTACTTTTGTGGCAGCACCCCCAGCTTTGGCTCCAAAATCATCCAAGGTAATTTTTGTTTTCTGGGGGCCCAAGCCTGAATTGTCGTGAGGGACTTGCTCTCACCTGGGGACAAGGTTCACAAAGGAAAACCTGCATTGTGGAGTCCCCCTGGCCCCTGTGGGATGGACAGCAAAGGTCTGCTGCACAGCCATCATGTCTCTGTGGGAGCCAAGCTGCCTGGCCAGCTGGGCAGGGGCTGGAATGGCTCCCAGGCTGGCCTCTGGTCTCCTATTGTCACCACCCCACTGTGTGCCAGTGGGGACTCCTGTTTATTTCTGGCAGCTTCTCTTTAAGGCAGGACTTACTTGGAACCTACAGTGGGTCCTATGTGGCTTCTTTGCAGGTCCTGAGGACCAGAAAGTGCTGTTGGTGACCGTCCCTGACTTCAGTGCCACGCAGACCGCCTGCCTCGTGAACCTGCGCAGCCTGGCCTGCCAGCCCATCAGCTTCTCAGGCTTCGGGGCAGAGGACGATGACCTGGGAGGCCTGGGGCTGGGCCCCTAACTCAAAAAGGTGGTTTTGACCAGAGAGGCCCAGATGGGGGCTGTTCATTCCCCGAAGTGTCAGCATTGTAAATAAATCCTGAGCACTTGCTGATGCAAGCCTTGAGCCCCTGAGCACTCTGGGCATGGGATTCCTCAGGGGTGTCCACAGTGACCATAGCCCCTGTACCCACAGGCCAGTCTCCCTCATCCTCCCCCTCCCTGAGCCCTCAGAATGTGAGCAGTCTGTGCCATGAGCTTGTTTTATTCTAGTGACCTTGGCTCCCTCCCCTGCCCCCACTCCAACACTGCAGCAACCCCATCTCTTACGAGACTGGCAGGTGGGAGCAGGAGCCTCCACAAAGCCTCTGGCTCTTAGGTCCCAGTCATCTTTGCACCCCCTCGAAGGGTAGGACCGGCCCTTCCTGCAGTGTCCACACCAGGGCCTTCTGTGTGCTAATGAGTGACGTGACTGCGGTCAGCAGGCTTGCGAAGTGCTGCTGCTGTAGCTTGAGCTGGGCTGGTGGGGCCTTAGTGGGATCCTGGTCTCAGAAGTCCTCAAAGTTCACTGTGTAGGTCTCCACTGTTGTGAAGGGGAATGCCTGACCGGTGACCATCTCCTCCTCTTCCCCATCTTCCTCAAACTCGGGCTCCAGCTGGGTCTCAAACTCGGGCTCCAGCTGGGTCTCAAACTCGGGCTCCACCTCCGTCCCAAACTCTGTCACCACCTCTGTGTAGGTCTCGGTCTCCCACTCCTGCCAGCCAGCAGTGGTTGGGGGTACAACACCCCAGGGCTCCATGGTAGTGCTCAGGGTGGTGGCAGGGGCAGGGGGCAGCGTGGTGGGCACAGTGTGGGGGCCTAGGGTGGTGGTGGCGTTGAGGCGCCGCAGCCGCATCTGTGCCCGAAGCCGCAGCCGGTGCTGTAGGCGCCGCTGCTGCAGGCGTCGCTGCTGGGGAGTCATAGGACGCGATGGGTCTATGCGTGGGATGGGCCGGTTCCCGTTCATGGCCATGATCTCCCTGATACGCTTCCAGTTGGAGCGAGCCAGGATGAAGTTGCACTGAGTGGCCCCAATGTCATAGTCAACATTGCAGGTCTTGGCGCTCGGGGTGTAGCCCTCTGCGTGGGCTGTCACGCGGTACTCTCCGGGATTCAAGATTCGCCAGTAATCACCACCACTGGCTGCAGAGGGAGGACGAGCCGGGTGCTCCAGAGCGCCCTTCCCAGGCCCCCACCCTCCCACTCAGTCCTGCCCCCAGGCTCTGCCCTCCCCCTCTGAGTCTTGCCCCTAGGCTCTGACCCCCAGTCCCGCCCCAGGCTCCCCAGGCTCTGCCTGCTTTTGGAGTTCCCCGAGCCCACCCCCTCCTCACAGGGTCCTCCCTCAGGAAGTGGGGGTAAAGGTGTGCACACTAGGTACCTGTCTTCACGCCGTGATTAATGCCACTCACGGAGATGGTGGCGTTGGCAATGGGGATGCCTTGCTCGTCCGTCACCACCCCCTTAATGCCGCGGTGCACCTGGGGAAGCAGGTGAGGGCTGTTGGGCCTCAGGAAGATCCCATGTGGTCCGCTGCTCCCTCCCGCCTGTCCAGGGCCCCGTGCGCCCTCCTCTCCCCAGGCGCTGCCTCGGCCGCCTCACCTGCTCCATGAAGGTGAGCAGCGCCTCCTTGTTGTTCTCCCACTCGCGGGGCAGCTCACTCTCATGAGGGAACTTGTCACAGCCCAGGTAGAAGGAGAGCTCCAGGCAGTTGGTATGCAGGTAACTGAAGTCATTGATAGCTGGCCAGAAACAAACACAGACCCAAAGTCAGCTCCTCTCCGGGGCAGGCCCCGCCCACAGCCCCTGCCAGGCTGACTCACTCCCCGACCGGGGATTCCACTTGGCCCCATTAATGATGCCCATGCCGCCAGTGTAGTCCTGGGCTTGGCAGCCTCCGCGGTAGGGCTCTGTCAAGGTGAGGTGGGCGGAGGCGAAGGAGATGGCGAGCCAGCGGAAGACGGCATGGTCTGGGGTCTCCTGGGCCTCAGAGACCTCGTCCTCATCCTCCCCCCGGGCGGCTGCCATGGCTGCAGCCAGCAGCTGCTCCTGGGTAGGTGTGCGGGCCATGTCATAGGGGTAGGATACTAGCCGCTCGCCGCCGTTCAGATTTGCTCCCAGCACGAAGGGGTTCTTCTCCATCCAGGCAATGATGGCCCGGACCTCCGTGGATACCTGGGGTGGCCAGCACGTGTGAGACCAGGGCTGCAGCCTCTGGCCACCATCCCCCACCTGGCCCAGTCATTCTCCAAGAAGCTTCACACCAGTACTCGCACACTCCCCTGTTCCCCAACCTCCAGAGCCTCAGCGTCTGGAGCTCAGGCACCACTAACCCCACCCCCAAGCCCAGAACACCAGGACCCCAGGGTCCGGCTGCTCCCTCCTGCCCTGTCAGCCCGGCAGCACCTCACCGTGGCATCTGGTGAAAGATAGCGTTCAGGGATGGGCAGGTTATTGTTGGGGACCCGGTAGGGGACCCATTTCCTCTCCTCAGCTCCCCAGAGCACAGAGTTGAGATCCGGGAAGTCTTCAAAGATGTCAAAGCCCTCCTCCGTCCACAGTCCCAGTGCCCAGTTCCCAAACTCTGAGCCCTGTGGGGAACCGGCAGAGTAGGCATCGGCCACTCCACCCCCACAAGTCCCAGCGGCCTGGCCCCTGGCCAGCCTCACCCCTCAACCCACCATTTGCGCTGCCACCTCGTAGCCGTCAGGGTTCAGCGAGGGCACCAGGTGGATGCGTGTGTCCTGCACCAGGCTACGCACACGGGGGTTCCCATCGCGGTACTCGCGGCACAGGTACTGCATGAGCAGCAGCAGCAGCTCTCGGCCCAGCACCTCGTTGCCATGGATCCCAGCAGTGTAGCGGAACTCGGGCTCCCCTGCAAGGGCAGGAGCCTCAGCGAGCACTCAGTCTCCCGAGTCCCAGGGCGGCTGAGGAAGTACTCAGACCCACTTCATACCGAGGGTCTGGGGGACAGCTGGGGCTCTAGGGCCCTGCAAGACAGACCAGAATCCCCAAAGAGGCTCCAGAACAGGCGGGAGGCGGTGAGCTCTGCACATTAGCAGCGCAAGCCAGCTGTAGTGCCAGAGCCTTGCCTCCATCCCATGTGGGAGGTGAAGCTTAGCCCTCTCCTAAGCAGCACTTGGACCATGCCTCCAGGGCAGAATAATGCCCCCAAAGACCCTCACCCAGTTCATGCTCCCCAGGGTTGTCTGAGATCTCCATGGCATAGATCTTGAGGCCTCGTGAGCTCTTGCCCAGGCTGTAAGTTCGGGTGATGGTGGGGCACTCCTCGTTCACCAACTTCATGAGCTGGGGCAGAGGGGGAGGACACGGAATCGACCACACAATCCACCCCCCCCACTGACCATACCCCTTCCACTGCCAGGGTCCGCTCTATGGTGACGGAGAGGCATGACCCCTTCGGGCAACCCCAGCTGCCCTTGGGCAGCCCCCAGGTGCTGGCCTCCTTCCTAAGGTGAGGGACAGTCAACATCCCTGGAACCAGCAGGGACTGGGCCCAGTGATGGAAGCACCAGGCACACATTCCCTTGTCAGTCAGACAGGTCCCACCCCAGCCACGAGACAGCGGCTCCCAACCTGGCGCATGTCCTTGTAGCTGTGGTGCCGGAAATCCAGGTCGTCGGTGGCCACCACCTCGTTCTGTGTGTAGTAGCTGTAGACAGCTGCAAGGGAGGCAGGGTTGTCTTTAGCCAGGTGCCGGCTAGCACCCTAACACCGCACCTCCCCTCCGAGTCCCTGCCTGCTCCCACACTCACGGGCCACGGGGCACCCCAGCACCTCCAGGCGCATGCACAGGCTGCCATTCCAGGTGAGTGGGTAGATACGGATGAAACGAGCCACCACCGGCTCCGGGAGCTCACTCAGCACGGGCGTGTCCTTGTCCACATTCCCATGAAAGGTCTGGGGAGAGGCAGGCCTCAGAGCGGTACTGCCAGGCCCTCTGAGAGCCCACCCCCTGCCCAGACAATAGGAGTGGAGCTGAGATCCTGGGTGTGGTGCCCACCATTTCCTCATAGCCGTTGGTGTACATCACCCATGTCTGGCTGTCGTTGCTGAAGCCCACAAAGAAGGTGGTCACAAAGTCATCACTGTGGAGTGGACAGTGGTCAGAGCAAGGCCCTCAGGCGGCCTAAGCCTCCCTCTTCTGAGCCCCAAGAATTTAAGAGCTAGCGAGGCTGTGGCGCATGGCCCAGGGGTTGAGCCTGGGTCCTATGCCCATCACATGGCCGTGGGCAGGTGATCTGTCCCCAAACTCATGTGCTCATCATGACACAGGGGCTGACTGGCCATGGCTGAGGAGTGAGGATGGGCAGGGTCAGCCCCTCACGGATCTTTCTGGCCTTCTTTGGCTGGCTCAAGGGCCCACTGGAACACAGAGCCATGCCTGTGGAGCCAGTCGCCCCTGCCGACCGCCCATGAGCCTGGCCACGCACTGGATGCTGGAGTCTCGGCCCTGGGTGATGACGCCTGTGAACCGGGTAGTCCTCCTGGTGTCCACCTCGATCCACTGGGTCCTGGCATCATCCTCAGCACACCACGCGCCATCATAGTAGTCGTCCTCGATGGCACCGGCCTGTCCAGGGGACAGAGGAGGCTGAGCATGGGCGGAGGAGTCCCTTGTCCCAACTGGGAAATGGGCCCATCCCAGTGCCCACCTGCATGTTGAGCCGGCCGCGCTGTGCCCCCAGGCCGTGGCGCAGCATGGAGGAGGCTCGGATCTGGTTGTCCTCGATACGGTGTGACTCCATCCCAATGGGGGGACACTCTATGGACATGTACCCCAGGCTGGTATCTCACTAGCTCCATCCTTCTCTCCACCAAACCCAGAACCAAAGAGCCCAGAGCCCACTACCAGCACATCGGGGGCACCAGTCAGAGGGCAGCTCTGGTGGGCCAGTGGCTCCCTGGTGCCCTGTACCAGCCCACCTGGAATCGACTCAAACCCAGGCAAGGAGCTGCTTCTGATTCCAGCCTGTGCTTCCCCTCCCTGGGCCTCAACTGCTGCATCTGGAAAATGGGCTACCATGCCCAGCTGTTGGGGGACATGGGGCACATGTGAAATCACAGGTAGAGCTGCCCCAGGGCCCGGCCACAGATGTCATCCAGATGGGGACCTTCTGCACAATAGCCCTGCAGGGACACCTGTGAAGGTACCTGGGGTCCTCACTCCCCACCAAGGCCCCAGTCCTCCCCCTGCCACGGCCAGCCACTAGGGGCCCTAGGGAGTTGCCACCCTCTTGAAGCAGGCCAGCCTGGGGTCCTCCCTTCTGGGTCCCAAGAAGCTAAGAGTAGGAAGGGTTCCAGGGGCCTGGGTCCTGTTTATGGCCTTGGGCCTGTCACTTATCCCAGCACCCCTATCCTGTGGTCCCCCACCCCCACGCCCCTGGACCCCCCACTTACTGACTTTCTCCGTAGGCGTCCACTCCTCCTCCACCTCCTCACCCTTACGGGGCTCTAGGGACAATGAAGGGAGGACAAGGCGCTAAGAGCCGGGAGGCAATCGGGAGTCCAGCTGCTGCCCCGCAGGGACCAGGCCCCGAGCCCAGCCACACACCTTTGCGGTCCCTGCCCTTCTCCACTGCCCACTTGTCGGTCTCCTCCTTGGGGCTGCTGTCCTCTTTTTTGGGTTTCTCTGGAAGGTGCAAAGTAGGAGGGGCCTGTCAGCCTGGCTCTGGGCTTCAGGGGCCACATGGAGTGGGTCAGGGAGGCCCCAGGTGGCCTTTCGGGGCAGGCCTCATGCGGGCAGTCCTTGGTCCCACTCACTCAGCTTCTCCTTCTCTTCGTCCGTCTGGCGCTCAGCATCGGGCTTCTGGGGTGGAGGAGGCCCAAAGTAATAGTCCACTGCGGGGAGGGAGAGCCGGCTGAGGCCGCCCTGACCCTGCTGCGGGGCCTCAGCTCCTGGGTCCACAGGAGCTCAGCAGGGCAGGACCACACCACAGGGGAGGAAGACGGGAGGTGGGGGACAGCCAAGTGGGAGAGAGGGTCCTGCAGGAGTCAGGAGCAGCCTGAGCTCAGGGGCAGCTGAGCAAGACCCTGCTGAAGTCACCAGCCCGGCCTCCCCGGAGGATCTGGCCTGAGGAAAGGAGGACTCGAGGCCCAGAGCATGGGAGGGGCGTGGAAGGACCGTCGGCACTTGTGCCTGGGGTTGCAGGCGGGGGGTGAGGTAGGGGGACATTGGAAGCAATGATGGGGGCCCAGGGGCAGGGAAATGGAGATACACAGGCTGCCGCCCAGGGGAAGAGGAAACCTGAGGGCTCCAGGGACACACGGGCATGAGCCAGAGGGGGCGACATTCCTCGGGCTCTCTGAGGAGAGTGGGGCGGTGGCCAAGAGCTCGCAGGCAGCCAACTAGAGCACAGGGCTGGGAGGGCTGGAGCCCACATGGGTGACAGGGCAGAGTGCATGCCTAGGGACACCACAGTGGGGGCCACAGCCAAGGAAAGACTAGCCTGAGGGCAGAGGAGACAGGGCAGTGGCTGGCCTGGACACCCAGGGGGCAGTGGGGGCAGCGAGGTAACCATGGGCACAGGTGGGGTTGCAAGGTGGGTGAGCCAGCCTCGAGCCCCACCCACCCACGTCCCTTGGACTCTAGGGTTCTGGATACTTACTGTCATCATAGTTGGGGATCACGTAGCCATCCCCATAGTCGGGGGGCAGCGGGGGCAGCAGAGGCTTCACAGGTGGCTCTGGGGAGGCGGGAAGGTTAGGAGGGAGCCAGAGCGCCCACGCCTGCAGCACCCCACCTCTGCCCCCCATCCTACCAGTCTTCTCCTCTGGGGCTGGGGCCGGGGCCGGGGCCTTCTCCTTCTCCTCAGGGGGCTCTGGCCAGACCCGCTCAGGCCTCCTCCTTCTGCTTGGGGGTGGCCTGGGCCGCTTCTGGCGCCGAATGTACTCAACTGAGGGGGAGGCGGGCTCTGAGTGGGGCCCAAGGCTGGGATGGGCCCATCGGCGGGTCCCCCAGGCCAGGGTCCAACCCAGGTGGGGCCGGCAGGGCCCTACTCACAGTCCTCATAGTCCTCCCTCTCGATCTGGTCATTGTAGTCCAGTGTGGGCAGCTCGGTCTCCTCCTCCGGCTCTGAGGGGAAAGCACTGGTAGCTGCCTGACAACCCCACCCAGGCCCACTCTGGGGAAGCCCTCAGTCCGGCCGGGCGGACCACGGCCACTCACCAGGCTGGTGCTCCCATGCCTCCTCTCCTGGACTCTGCCAGTTATTTGGGAGGGGTCCCCCTGCAACACAGGAGTTCCAGAAGCAGGTGGGTGGGAGGCCTGCTCTGACCACCTTGGGAGCCTCAGGCCACCAGCCACCCACGGAGCCCACAGAGCCTGCGGCCACCCTCCTGAGACTGAGCCCACTCCAAGGAGGCCTGAGCTCCCCTGACCTTCAGCTCCCTGCTGCCATCCCATGGGGACAGAGAGCAGAGCCCCCCTCTTGGGGAACGCACTGTGCCACTGGAGGCCCTGCCGCAAATCCACCCCCAGCAGGAGAAGGCAGAAGGGAACTCCACAGACTCAGAGCCCAGGGATATCTGGGCAGGGGCCTGGGGACAGAAGTTCCACCGCAAGGCTGCCAAGTCCTCTCCTTACCCAGGAAAGGCTACAGTACTAAGGGAACCCACCAATCAAATTGAGAAATTCACAGCAAAAGCAAGGTCCCATCCAGCCGGGAGCTGAAGGCCTATAGGAAGCAGGGCCCCAGAAACCTGCCTCCCACTCCCTGCCTCCACCGAGCAGGCGGTCAGAGCTCCATCACCCCAGAGAAGCCGGGCACAAACCTCCCTCCTCGGGTAGTTCCTCAGGGCCAGGGCCTGGGGGTGAGGGCAGTGGCCATTCCAGGGTTTCTGAGGGAGCCAGAGTAGGGGGCCTCTTCCCTGACAGGGGCTTCTTGGTGGCCTTGGGTGGCTTCTCCTTGGGCTTCTTAGTGGCCTTGGGTGGCTTCTCCTTGGGCTTCTTGGTGGCCTTAGGCGGCTTCTCCTTTGGCTTCTTGGTGGCCTTGGGTGGCTTCTCCTTCCCCTTCTTGGGTGGCTTGGGGGACCCCTCCAGGGTCAGCTTGGGGACCTTGAGGCCTTTGTCTTTCTTGCCTTTCTTCCCTTTGTCTTTGGTCTTTTCCGGAGGCACTGTCCAAGATGCAGACTCCCGTCAAATGAACAGAGCCAGCTCTGTGCCCCCAAGGGGTCCCTCTCCAGATGCCCACAACCCGGGCACAGGGACTCTTGTCAGTTCCCAGTGAGGATCGGCAAACTGAGAGGTTAAGTCACTTGCCCAAGTGGCAAACTGCAATCTGGACCCGGGCTTTCTGTCTGCACCTCTGAGGCTGTGGGAGCCCATCTCAACCTCTCTAAAGACTGAGCATAGGGTGCCCAGTTCCCAGGGGCAGGCCCTCACCATCCCCCGACCTGCCAAAATCTCAACAGGGGCTCCTTACTATCCACTCCTCCACTGTTCTGTGCTGGGCACAGAAGGGGCAGAGAGGTGACTGAGCCATCCAGGCCTGGAGGAGCAGCTGGTCATCCCTGCCAACTGCCATACAAAGAAAGGACATGGGCCCAGGACCTTCCCCGGGTCTCCTACAGGGCAAGAAAAGCTTCAAAGGAAAGGGACATTTGGTGAGTACTGAAGCCCAAAGAAGAGGAACTGGTCCCCTTTTGAGAAGTAAGGGGTTTGGAATTGGTTGGAAGGATAGAGAGTCCTGGGGGGTTCCAGGACCACATAGAGGACTTTTGAAAGGACAGGTAGGGAGCTTGTGGCTACTCATTTCAGAGTCTGGGAGAGGGAGAGGGGGCTGGTTGTGAGGATTCCCCATGGGAATCCTGTCCGGACCCTAAGCAGGAGCTGCAAATCCTTGAGAACCTGATGAGAGGTGGGGAGCATGAGGGAAGTTTGGCAGAAACACAGGAAAGCTACCAAATGCAGAGAGCCAGGGGACTCAGGGCTGCTAGAGCAGTGACCCAGAGCCAGGAGAGCAAGCCTGGAAGGAGAGTCAGAGGCAGGAGGGGCACAGGGAGCCCAGGGTGTGGGGAGCAGCCAGGAAAGATCTAGAGCTGGGGTGGCAGGGGAGGGGCTGCTGACATCAGGAATGTTGGATGGTGCCTTGGAATCTCCTGGGAGAGAGGAATCACAAGACCCTCTGCCACCTTCCAGAGGGCCACGATGAAAACAGCTAAGATTTACTGGCTACTGCTTATGTAAGAGGCCATGGGTTAAATGCGTCGGTGATGCATCACCTCATCTAATTCCCGTACTCATGCAGGACCACCCACTGCTCACCACCACCCGGAAGCCCTGTGGGAAAAGGGGTCTTCAACAACCTTCTTACCTGCCTGAGTCCTCCTGGAGTAGGAGGGCAAAGGCAGGAGGGAGGGACAACCTGAAGCTGTGCCACCAACAGGCAGAGTGGTCCCATTAGTACGGCAGGGGATGACACAGACAGCACGGTCCCCTGTGGCTCTAGCCTAGTCCCTGTCGGGTACTGGAGGACTGGGGATGAGGGACCTGTACAACCACACCAGTCCTGGAGCCACTGGCCCCCAAAAGCAGCGCTGCTGCCAGATGCTGGATGTGCCTCCAGGCCAGCACTGACCTCGGCCTGGCACAGGGTCCCACCAGGCATCTGGGCTCGCGTGCGCATTAGTAAAGCCAGCCATTCCTCCCCGCGGCAGACTGGGGAGTGGCCAGACACTGCCCAGTCACCCTGTTCCCACCTGAGATGCCAGCCCCCACGCCCCCGCCCTGCCGCAGGCTCCTACCTTCTGCAGCCGCCCCCGGCCGCGCCCCTGGCTTGCCCCCCGCCTGGGCTTTTCGGACCCGCGGAGTGGGCTCCGGAGGCGGCGGGGCCTCCACGTCGTCCTCCCGGGGCTCAGGCGGGAACTCTGACAGGAAGCCCTCGAGGAACTCCTCGATCTCGTCGTCGGTCAGCACTGTCTGCGGGCGCCCTCCGGGGCACAGGGCCAGCAGCGCCAGGAGGCAACCGAGCACGGGCGCCCCACGCACGGCCGCCATGGCCGCGGCACGCGCGGGGGGCTCCGGAGAGGGAGCAAGGGATCAGGCAAAGGGCTGAGAGGGGATCGAGGCGGGCGAGGGAATCCAGGAAGGGGCGGAAGGGAGGATGGGGTGAGCGAGGGAATCCGGGAAAGGGCGGGAGAGTGGGCGAGAGGACCCGGGAAGGAGTGCTGGGGGCGCTCTGAGGCCGGCGGGGCTCAGGGGTGGTCGGGGCTCCCCGAAGCCCTGGCGGCTAATAGGCGATCCGGCCCCGCGTGGCGCACTCCCGCGCGGACAGCCGTCTCCAAAGCGTTGGCTGGGGCCCGGGCGGGGGCGCCGGGGCTTCCGGAGCCGGCTCCCCACCCCCGGGGAGGAGGAGGAGGAGGAGGAGCCGGGAGTGGACGGAGGGGCTGCGGGGGAGCGGAGGGCGGGGGGCAAGGGGCGGGGCAGGTAGGAGGGCGCCGCGCGCCTGGCACCGTCCAAAGCGCGAACTGCGGGAGGCGAGCGTCCCAAGCCCGGAGACTTGCTCCTAGGACAGAGGAGCAGGGGGCGGGGGCGACTAGGAAGACAGAGGCCCTCAGGGAAGAAAAGCTAGTGGGAACGGCCCGGGGTGCAAGTCTGAAGGGGCCGACGTCCCTCCTCCCTCTGCCCTAGGCACCGCCCTTAAGGCGGGATCCTAAGACCACCGGGGCACTGAGCCAGCCGCGGGTGATCAGGAACCCTGGACGACGGAAAGCCTAAGTGTCAGGCCTCTGAGACCTCTCCCAATTCTGAGGGCCACAGAAAAGCCACCCCATCCTTCCCAGGACCTGGAGCCTCTGCCCGTGGGCCCTACTGCACCCAGGGACAATGCATTCAGTCGTCCCACCAACCTCTTCAGGTCTGTGTAGGGCCAGGCCTTGTGCTGGGCCCCACGGAGGGACCACAGGGTGGGAACTCACTTTCCAGCCAGGAGGCAGGTGCAAAACTGCCCTCAGAGCGGCCAGCTGCCCTGCAGCCGGTAAGAATCCCATGTAAGGGCATGTCATCCCTCCCCTCCGGGTCCCAGAGTGGACAAATAGCTATTTCTCACCTTCTTCTTACCAGAACCCACCCGCCCCCCGCCTTTTTTTGAGATGGAGTTTCACTCATGTTGCTCAGGCTGAAGTGCAGTGGCATGATCTCTGCTTACTGCAACCTCCACCTCCCAGGTTCAAGCGATTCTACTGCCTCAGCCTCCTGAGTTGCTGGGATTACAGGCACATGCCACCACACCTGGCTAATTTTTGGATTTTTAAAGTAGAGACAGGGTTTCACCATGTTGGCCAGGCTGGACTCAAACTCCTGACCTCATGATCTGCCCGCCTCGACCTCCCAAAGTGCTGGGATTACAGGCGTGAGCCACCGCACCTGGCCCTAGAACCCTTTTTTTTTTTTTTTAAAGTATCTACAGTACCTTCAGCTGCCACGTGGACCCAAAGAGCAGGTGGATTGAGTGTCAGCTGATCCCAGGATCCATCAGGGAAGTGCACCTTGGTGCCTGGTGTTTGTCATAAGGCTTCTCCAGGGCAAATGTTGGCTGGCCCCCAGTGGCCATCACAGCTAAGGACAGAGCTCTGAGAACATTCACCCTCAAAGGAATGAGGAAGCCCAAGAAGGCTTACAGATAGCCCATGGGCCAAGTGCAGAGGAAGATATCCCTAAACCAAGGTTGTCCGTGGGGTAAAGTAGTCAGTGAAGTAGTCAGGTAGGGAAGCCTAGGAGCCTCTGGGATGATTGGCAGGGCAGGGTTTGGACCTAGGGTCAAAAGGAAAGAGAAAAAGCAAGTCAAAAAGCACTTGGGTCCCCAGAGCAGCCTTGAGTGAGTTGGAGCAGGCAGCAGCCAGGGAGGCCACAGTGGAGCCTGCTGGGCCTGGGATACGTGCCGGCTCCTGGGAGCAGGACCACAGGGAGGCCTCGCCTCCTCCCACATCTGGTCCTGCCAAGACCCTGCCTTTGCTTTCTCACTGCATCTCCTTGAAAAGGCGGTGGGACTGTGTCAGGTTCCAGCTCTGTCTCCCAGCTACCTCATCTCAGCAGGTAGCCTCAGTACCATCCAGCTGTTTCCCTGTTCTCTGTGTGGCTCACACAGGATCACGCATGTGCTGTGCCTAGCACACATTCTCAGCACTCACACTGTTGGCTCTTGGCTCTCATAATTTCCCCTTAGAGATCAACCTGAGCTCTACCCACTGGGGCCCTCAGAGCAGCCCCTGAGCCCCAACATCCAGTTCTCCATGTGCACCAGAGCCAGCCTCTGCCTACCACGTGCCCCCAGGCCAGTCCTGGTGGCAGCAAGGAGGGGCAAGCTCTCACCTTTCCTCGTCCTCTGCAAATCTCTGAATCATCTTTCTCAAAACCTGTTGTGGAAATGTGCTCCGTTGCCCCCCAGTTAAGTGTGTCAAGCCGGTCGGCCCAAGGCTGGGTGAGGCAGTGTGGCACGTCACTTCCCTGGGAACAGCTCACACATGGATTGGATTTGGGTCCAACATCCTCTGCCAGGGAAAATAGAAACCATAAGAAAACAAAGAAGGAATAGAAGGAGGCTTTTTCTCAGTCACAGTGAGTCACCAAAAAAAACATGTGCAAAAGCCCTCATGGAGAGCTGGGCTGCAAGGAGGGCCATGAGGTTGGGGGCTCTCTGCCGCCAAGAGTCTGGGCAGGTGGATGGGGGGCAGCTGCCCTCCACACCAGGTTGATGTGCCTCCCCTTGGGTGGTGGGGCTGGGACTCCCACTCTACTTGAAGACCTGCACCCAGGACGTCCTTTAGCCTTGGCCCAGGCTCTTCCATAGGGCTGGCGAGGGGACTTCTCCCTCACAAAGCCAGTTAGGGGGATGGGAGGCTTGTAGCCAAGAGCACCTAGTGGCTTTCAGTGTTCCTTACCCCTGCCATTCAGCAGGGTCTGCATCTGCTTCCAAGTGTTCCCCCGGGCTACAGTCGGGGGCTGGTAGACACTCGTGATTCGCTTCCAGCTTCCCGCATGGATGTGGCAGGGACTGCTTTGACATTTCCCTCCCCTAACACAAGTGTCTGCCTAAGGGACAGGCGCTTCGGCAGGACTGGGCTGGGGAGGGTGGGGCCTGCGCTGGGGAGGGTGCCCCCTCTCCCTTGACGCTGCTGGAATGGAAAGGAGAGTTGTTGGGAGAGCCAGAGCTGTCCGAGGGTAGAAGCTGGTGAAACTGACCTACAGAGGGGCAGGGAGAGAGAAAGCATGGCCCAGTGGGTAGGTCCTATGTAGCTCTGAGGCCATCAACCCTGCCACAAGGGCTGAGACCCCAGGAGAGAAGTTGAGGTTGGGTCAGGGGCCTAGCAGTGCCACCTGAGGAGGAGGACAGGCCAGCCTCCTCCCACTGGGACCCAAGCTGCAGCTCCTGAGCCTCCAGAGCTGCCTGGTGCCCCAGCCTGGTCAGAGATGGAAACTCACCTGCCAACAGGGCCCAGCATGCCTGAGTTCTGACTGTGGGGATCTGCAGAACACAGAGGGTTGGGAGGCCATCAGGGACAGGGGACAGGCAGGAATAGCAGGGTCTGCGAGGCCAGGAACAGACCTTCCCAACTGCCCCATGGCCTCTGTGGCCCCCAGGACCCCCATGGCAGCAACTCAGACATGGGTTGGGCCTCAGAAGGAAGTGAAGCTGCATATACCAAGATGGCCCAGCAAACCATTTCTGTGTAAACTTCCGCCACAGCCCAGCTGTCCAGCACCAGCATGTGTATCTGGGGGTGGGGCTAAATCAAAAGTCCCAGAGGCCTGGGCTCTAGCTGGCAGGCTACTGCGATCACAAGTGCCAACCCCTCTGAGTCCTGGATCTGCCTCCAGGGATCAAAGGAGAAGGGACCAGGCTAGGCTTCTTCCTTTTTGTTCTTCCCTCTTTAGGGAGGCCCCCTGGAAAAGCCCCCTTACTCTGCCACCCAAGTCCCTGGATATCACCAGTGGGGTTAGCCTGTTTGGGCCCACAAGATGGGATGGCTCCCAGAGCCATGGGACCTGAGGTCTCCCAGACAGTGTCTAGCCACACTCACAACTGGCAGAACAATTTCCTTGGTTTTCATCAACTTGAAAAACATATGTGATTTTCCACAGTCCGGTGCGCCCCAGGCCTGGCTGCTGAGTGAGCAGAGTTCATGGTGAATTCCTTCCACTCACCACAGGGCAGACAGCATGCCCTGCTGTGGGGAGACTCAGCTGGGGTGGGGGTCACCACAGCGAGGCACGGGGGCGGGGGGAGGCCAGCTTCCAGCACTGATGAGTAATTCTGCAGCCCGAAGATCTGGGAAGAGGACATGTGACAACTTAGTGCAACAATCTGCCCAGTGTTAGGTCAGAAAGAAGGAGACGTCGTTCAAAATGGAGTCTGGTGGAAAAAGTAATGTTTGGCCCCACCTCGTACCGTCCTCAAAATTAACTCCAGATTAATGAGATAGATGTTAGAAGAGGAACCAGGGAAGGGCTACAAGAAAATGTAGGAGTCTTTATTTACATTGTGAATTGTTCCTTTAGGTTTCATTTCTTTTTTGTTTGTTTTTGATATGGGGTCTCACTCTGTCGCCCAGGCTGAAGTGTAATGGTGCGATCCTGGCTCATGGCAACCTCTGCCTTCCGGGTTCAGGTAATTCTCCTGCCTCAGCCTCCTGAGTAGACAGAATTACAGGCATGTGCCACCATTCCCGGCTAATTTTTTTTTTTTTTTTTTTTTAAGTAGAGACAGGGTTTCACCATGTTGGCCAGGCTGATCTCAAACTCCTGACCTCATGTGATCTGCCTACCTCAGCCTCCCAAAGTGCTGGGATTACAGGTGTGAGCCACCGTGCCTGGCTTGTGTGCCTGGCCTGTGTTTACATTCTTGATGCCTAAATGGTGTGGAGTTCTTGCCATCCTCTTAAGGAAGGACAGAGAACTTTGGTTGCATAAAAGTTTTTACCTTCTGTACATCAAAATACACTGAAAATGAAAATAAAAAGCAAACAAAATATTGGGAAAGAATCTGCAGTCCTTAGAGGGTGGACATTCCTGGCCTCCTGTAGCTTTAGGAAGCAGCTGTGGCCTCAGACCCATCTGCTGTGAACCTCCCCTCTGTATTCACTGCTCTTCTCTCCATGAGCCTCAGTTTCTTTCCTCTGTACAGCAGAATAATAATGACACTACCGTGCCTTGCAAAAATGCCACAAGGGTTCACTGAGATAAATCTGGAGAGTCATGCCTGAAAAATAGTAGGTCTTTGGTAAAGGGAAGCTGCTATTAATAAATAAAATTGTTTACTCTTTTTCTTTTGAGATGGAGTCTCGTTCTGTCACCTAGGCTGGGGTGCGGTGTCATGATCTCGGCTCACTGCAACCTCCGCCTCCTGGGTTCAAGCAATCCTTCTACCGCAGCATCCCCAGTAGCTGGGACTAAGGTGTGCACCACCATACCCAGCTAGGTTTTTACTTCTTTTTTTTTTTTTTTTTGAGATGGAGTCTTGCTGTCCCCAGGTTGGAGTGCAGCAGCTCAGTCTTGGCTCACTGCAACCTTCGCCCCCTGGGTTCGAGCACTTCCCCTGCCTCTGCCTCCCAAGTAGCTGGGACTACAGGCACACACCACCATGCCCAGCTAACTTTTCGTATTTTAGTAGAGACAGGGTTTCACCACGTTGGCCAGGATGGTCTCAATCTCCTTACCTCATGATCTGCCCACCTCTGCGTCCCAAAGTGCTAGGACTACAGGCATGAGCCACTGCGCCCAGCTTTTTTTTTTTTTTTTTTTTTGGCATTTTTAAAGCTATCAATAATTTAACTTTGTTTCCACTTTTAATAGTGAGCTAAGAGAAATAAATAGGCAATTCACAAAAGAAGATACATAAGTGGCCAATAAGTACATACAAAAATGTTTGCCCTCATTAAAAGTTATAAAAATGTAAATAAAATATACTGAATCCAACTTTTTCTATATCAATTTCTCAAAGATTCAAAGCCTTCCAGTGTATGTGTTACTGGGAGATCGCTCTCTGAAAGCAACTAGTGGCAAGGAACTCCACACCATTCAAGCAACTTATTCAAGGTCACTTGGCTGCAAAAAAGAGAAGCCCATTAGCCAGGAGCGGTGGCTTACACATATAATCCCAGCACTTTGGGAGGCCAAGGCGGGCACATCGCCTGAGGTCGGGAGTTTGAGACCAGCCTAACCTACATGGAGAAACCCCATCTATATACAAATACAAAATTAGCCAGGCGTGGTGGCACATGTCTGTAATCCAAGCTACTCGGAAGGCTGAGGCAGGAGAATCACTTGAACCCAGTAGGTGGAGGTCTCAGTGAGCCGAGATCGCGCCATTGCACTCCAGGCTGGGCAGCAAGAGTGAAACACCATCTCAAAAAAAAAAAAAAAAAAAAAAAAAAAAAAAGAGGCCCATCAAAGCAGCTAAGATCCAGCAAGGCATCCTGCCATGCACTCATAGAAAACCCAATGGAACAATGGCTAAAATAAGATAGAAATTTCTTTCTTGCCAGGTGTAGTAGCTCATGCCTGTACTCCCAGCACTTTGGGAGGCCAAGATGGGAGAATTGCTTGAGCCCAGGAGTTTGAGACCAGCCTGGGCAACATAGTGAGACCCTGTCTCTACAAAAAAATAAAAAATTAGCTGGGCATGGTGGCACACGATTGTAGCCCTAGCTACTCAGAAGGTTGAAGCAGGAGGATCACCTGAGCCCAAGAGTTCAAGGCTGTGGTGAGCTATGATTGCAAGTTCAAGGCTGTAGTGAGCTATGACTTCACCCCATCCTAGACAACAGAACAAGACCCTGTCCTTAAAAATAGTTTTGTTTTTTGTTTTTTGTTTTTTTTTTTAATCGGGAGGGAACTGAGCCTGATGAAGCTGCAGGGCCATGAGGCCCTGCCCCTACAAATAATAATTTTTTTTTTTTTTTTTGAAAAAAAGAAAGAGAAAGAGAAAGGGGGAGAGAGAACAGGAGTCTTGCTCTATTGCCCAGGCTGGAATACAATCTAAAAATAGGTATTAAAAACCTCTTTTATGCCGATAATTATGCTTAACAGCAGAGACAGGAAGGAATAAGGGCAGAAAATAACAAACAAACAGCCAACCAATATTTTATTTAAGTCTGTGAAATGCTATGCAAATGCTGAAGAGTGATTTACTTCTAATTATGTGGTCACTTTCAAAATAGGTGTAATATGATACTGAAAAAAATGTATGTTCTGTGGACCTGGGGTGAAGAATTCTATAAATATCCACTGAGTTTACTTGCTCCAGGTCTGAGTCCAAATCATAGATGTCCTTGTTAATTTTCTATCTCGTTGATCTGTTGAATATTAACAATGTGGTGTCAAAGTCTCCCGCTATTATTGTGCGGGAGTCCAAGTCTCTTTATAAGTCATTAAGAACTTGTCTTGTGTATCTGGGTGCTCCATATTGGGTGCATATATATTTAAGATCATTGACTCCTGTTGTTGCATTGATCCTTTTATCGTTATGTAATGTCCTTCGTTTCTTTTAGTCTTTGTTACTATTAAAGTCTATTTTGTCAGAAATGAAAGTTACAACTTCTGTTTTCTTTTTTTCTTTTTCTTTTTCTTTTTTTTTTTTTTTTTTTTTTTTTTTTTGAGACAGAGTTTCACTCTTGTTACCCAGGCTGGAGTGCAATGGCGCAATCTCGGCTCACCGCAACCTCCGCCTCCTGGGTTCAAGCAATTCTCCTGCCTCAGCCTCCTGAGTAGCTGGGATTACAGGCACGAGCCACCATGCCCAGCTAATTTTTTGTATTTTTAGTAGAGACGGGGTTTCACCATGTTGACCAGGATGGTCTCGATCTCTCAACCTCGTGATCCACCCGCCTCAGCCTCCCAAAGTGCTGGGATTACAGGCTTGAGCCACCGCGCCCGGCTATATATTTTTTCTTTTCTTTTCTTTTCTTTTTTGCTCTCCATTTGATTGGTAAATCTTCCACCGACCCTTTGTTTTGAGTCTTTGTGTGTCCTTGCTTATGAGATGGATCTGGATACAGCGAACCGATGGGTTTTGACTTTTTATTCAATTTGCCTGTCTGTGTCTTTGATTGGGGCATTTAATCCATTTAAATTTAGGATGAATGTTGATATTTGTGAGTTTAATATTGTCATTTAATGCTAGCTGGCTATTTTGCCCATTAGTTGATATAGATTCTTCATTATGGAGATACTCTTTACTTTTTGGTAAGTTTTTGGGATGACTGATACTGGTTGTTCCTTTCTGTGTGTAGTGCTTCTTTCAGAAGCTCTTGTGAAGCAGGCCTGGTGGTGATGAAATCTCTGAGTGCTTGCTTGTTCGTGAAAAATTTTATTTTTCCTTCATTTATGAAGCTTAATTTGGCTGGATATGGGATTCTGGGTTGAAAATTCTTTTCTTTGAGGATGTTGAATATTGACCCCCACTCTCTTCTAGTTTGTAGGGTTTCAGCTGAGAGATCTGCTGTGAGTCTGATAGGCTTTCCTTTACAGGTAACCTGACCTTTCTCTCTAGCTGCCCTTAGAATTTTCTCCTTTATTTCAACCCTGGTGAATCTAGCGATTATGTGTCTTGGGGTTGCTCTACTTGAGGAATATCTTTGTGGTGTTCTCTGGATTACTTGAAGTTGAGTATTTTCCTGCCTTACTAGGTTAGGAAAGTTTTCCTGAATAATATCCTGAAAAATATTTTCCAGCTTGGATTCATTCTCTTCATGACATTCAGGTACACCCATCAAACGTAAATTAGGTCTTTTCACATAGTCCCATATTTCTTGGACACTTTGCTCATTCCTTTTTACTCTTTCTTCTCTAATCTTCTCTTCTCGTTTCATTTCATTAAGTTGGTCTTCAACCTCTGATATCCTTTCTTCTGCTTGATCAATTCGACTGTTAACACCTGTGCATAATTTTCGGAGTTCTTGTATTGTATTCTTCAGTTCCATTAATTCACTTATATTTCTCTCTAGATTGTCTATTCTTGTTAGGATTTTGTCAAACCTTTTTTCAAGGTTCTTAGTTTCTTAACATTGGGCTAGAACATGTTCTTTTAACTCACAGAAGTTTCTTATTATCCACCTTCTGAAGCCTAAATCTGTTATTGGAACACACTTGTTCTCCATCAGGCCTTGTTCCCTTGTTAATGAGGAACTGTGATCCCCTGTAGAGGGAGAGGCATTCTGGTTTTGGGTATTCTCAGCCTTTTTACGCTGGTTT
Organism: Saimiri boliviensis; assembly: GCF_048565385.1. Taxonomy (NCBI): domain Eukaryota; kingdom Metazoa; phylum Chordata; class Mammalia; order Primates; family Cebidae; genus Saimiri; species Saimiri boliviensis. The sequence continues at coordinate 112,627,341 of NC_133458.1, forward strand.
CTTCCCATCATTGTAAATTTATCCACCTGTCGTCTTTGTAATTACCGACTTTCAAATTAGGTCTCTGAGTGAACGTCCAACTTGTTGATTCCCAGCGCCAGAATCTGAGCAACCCACTGCGCAGGCTAAAACAGCGGCGTTAAGATTCATCACGCTTTTCTGCCCAGGAATCTCCAGTCTGGCTTCCTTCTTGAGTCCCTTTTTCAATCAGCTGAATAGCCAACTCTGCCTTCCTGGAGTTCCAAATGTCGACCAAAAGGGGACCCAGTCCCGTTTACTCTGCAGCAAGAACCGCTGCCCCTGGGAACCAGCAAAACCGCCACACCAGCCACAAGTCGCGCTGGTGACCCGTGGAGCTCCTCTGCTGGGAATCTCCTGGTCCGTGAGCAACGAAAATTCATCTGAAAGTGTGGTGTCCTCTCATTCTCTGCGCTTTCACTAGGAGCTACAATCCTGAGCTGCTAGTAATCAGCCATCTTGGATCTCTCTCAATAATATTTTTAAAGGAAATGTATTTCTTGTTCATATAAACAAAATCCAAAGGTAAGCATCTGGCCTTCCATTTTGTTGCTTCCCTAGCCTTAATGTACGGCTTCTATTTTGTGATACAACATAGCTGCTTGAGATCAGCCATCATTGCATCATCCCAGCCAGCAGAAAGGAGGAAAATGAATAGTGCAGGCGTCCCCAAACTATGGCCCACGGGCCGCATGTGGCCCCCTGAGGCCATTTATCCGGCCCCCTCCCACACTTCAGGAAGGGGCGCCTCTTTCATTGGTGGTCAGTGAGAGGAGCACAGTATGTGGCAGCCCTCCAACGGTCTGAGGTACAGTGAACTGGCCCCCTGTGTAAAAAGTTTGGGGATGCCTGGAATAGTGCAACACAATCTATTCCTTTAAAAACACTTTCTAGGCCTGGGTGCAATTGCTCATGGCTGTAATCCTAGCACCTTGGGAGACCAAAGTGGGCAGATCACTTGAGGTCAGGATTTTGAGATCAGCCTGGCCAACATGGTGAAACCCTGTCTCCACTAAAAATATAAAAATTAGCCAGTCATGGTGACAGACATCTGTAATCTTAGCTACTGGGGAGGCTGAGTAAGGCAGGAGAATAGCTTTAACCCCAGAGGCAGGGATTACAGTGAGCCGAGATTGCACCACTGCACTCCAGCCTCCGCAACAGAAACTCTGTCTCAAAAACAACAACACTTTCCAGAGGCTCACACAAAGCTCCTGGTTCATTCCATTGGCCTTGGCCAGAACTCAGTCACAGGCCACTCCCAGTTATAAGGGAAGCTGGGAAATGTAGTCTTTTTCCAAAGGCTTATGCCAGCTAAATGTCAGCTTTGTGACTAAAGAATGGATAATAGAGACTGCGGAATAATTAATAGTCTCTGCTATTGCTAAGATGATATTCCTTATACTTTTATGTCTGGTAAAAGTACTAAAGTATTAGGAAGGTGTAAAAAAAAATCAGTGTCTGGTAAAGGAAGATGTAAAAGCTGGAATCCAAGGAAAGTAAAATAATATAAAACCAATCATGGTATCAGCAGTTTCGTGGCCAGTTTCTGTGTGAGGTATTCACATTATTGCCTGTTTGTCTGTGGGTCCCGTCAGAAGCCCAGCCAAAGCCAGGCGTGGCAGCTCACACCTGTAATTCCAGCACTTTGGGAGGCCAAAGTGGGCAGATACCTGATGTCAGGAGTTCAACATTAGCCTGATCAACATGTAGAAACCCCATCTCTACTAAAAATACAAAATTAGTCATGTGTGGTGGCGCATGCCTGTAATCCCAGCTACTTGGGAGACTGAGGCAAGGGAATCGCTTGAACCTGGGAGGCGGAAGTTGCAGTGAGCTGAGATCGCAGCACTGCACTCTAACCTGGGCAACAAAAGCGAAACTGAGTCTCAAAAACTAAAAAAAAGAAGCCCAGACAAGAAAAAGGAGAGGCTGGCAGCCAGCTCCATGAGAGGAAGGGGATCCTGGCAGGCATCCACCTCCAGCGCCCCAGCTCCTGCCATTAGAGAGGAGTGCCAGAATGCTCCCGAGGCCACTGTGGACCCAGAGTTTTTAATGCTAAAATCCGTAGCTGCCCAGTGTCTATCTCTGACCTCATCTTTAACTCCCAAGCTTCTGGAAGGAGCTGTTCACAAAGTTTCAACTTCCTCAGCCCCAGGCAGCTGTTCCTGCACCTGGCACTCTGACTAGGGCCCCAGGGATTACCCAAGACCAACGGGTCTTGCCAGCCACCACGGCTCCCTTTGTGATCTCCTCCCCCTGCCAAGGTTAGGGTTAGGGTTAGGGATAGGGCTGCTCACACTTCTAAGCTGGCTTCTCTTCCTCCTCCCCCACTTACCTGGTGGGGGGGGTCCCAGGAGTGGCACCTTTCTCTTCTCACTCTGCCTCCTCTCCCTGGGAGCTGGATGAACCCCTGCTGCAGAGATCACTGCCTGCCAATGATCCCGATGTCTCTGCCTCTAGCTCAGACCTCTGACCTGTGTCTAGCTGCCCTGTCTCCATGAGTGTCCACAGGGGCTGGGCCTGCTGGCCTCCCACGTGCCTGGGGGTTTTGTCTGTCTTCACACCTCCAGTTCGCCACCCACAGGCCACCCCTGAGGACCTGGAGGGCTCCCTGTGCTCCTCAAGGAGGAAATCCCACCCTCTGAGTGGCCCCTAAGACCCTGCACCCTCTCCACCTTCCCCGCCTCCCTCCAGCCCTGGGGTGAGCCTGGAGCCCCAAGGCTCTGATACCTCACTTCCGGGCCTTAGCAACGCTCATTTCTTCTCACTCCGTAACATGGGTGATCCTTGCCCACAGCAGGCCTGGCCCCCTTCACCCTTTTTTAAATCACCCACTCATAGTCCTGCAGGAACACACCTTCCTGAAGGGTGAGGAAGTCAGACTCAGGTACTGTGTCCATAAGATTGGAACTCACCATCTAGGACCTAAAAATAACTCGAATTCTGGGAGATCACCATTCCTGTGCATCCGCGAGACAGGCCCTCAGCCCTCCTGGGTAGATCTGGCTGTGGCCTGGGGACAGGGAAGAGGGCCATCTCCTGGTTGAAGCACTTCCAGAGAGCAGCAAGCATCCAATGAATGCATTGACCATGATGATGACTTGCTCAGACGGTAAACATTCAGAGGTGTGTATAGGACCACCCCAGACCGCATAGGGAGGGCCTGGCCCCTGGGAGCCTTCTCTCCAGCAAAGGAGACAGACAGCTACAGCTCAGTGGTCAAGGGGCTCACGAAGGGCCCAACCCAGACCTCCAGGAAGAAAGGGTGAGTGGGATGAAGCAGGCACATTCCCGGAGGGCAGGGCAGACTTCCTAAGGAGTGGCACACTGTGGGGACTGGGGCAGGGCATGTGCAAGGCCTGAGGAGGTGAGCAGGGCCTCAGAGTCCACCTTGAGCTGGGGTTCCATCCTGTGGGCAGAGGGAGGAGTGGGGTGGCCTGTGCTGAGAAGAAGGTGGGACCAGCTGGGGCTGACGCTGGGGCAGTGCCCACGAGACCGGGGCCCGGGAGCTGAGGAAGGAGCCAGTGAGGCGTCTGGTTGGGAATTGGTGGGTGGGGATCCAGGAGGGGTCCAGAGAACAGCGGTCACAGGAGTGAGGCAAGGTGGACCCGTTTGGGGCCTGCCTGCAACAGCTGGTCACACATTCCTCAAAACCCAGATGAGGGTGGGGTGGTGACACCAGCCCATCCAAATTTAATGGAAAAATCAGATGTGAGGCAGTACCTGTGACTTTGCCCTACCCCCACCCCTTGAGGGGCTACTGTGCCCTACCCCTGTCACCCCCCCATCGCCAAATGAGCGTGTGCTATTGGGACCTGCAGGATCACAGGCGCATATACCCTGTGCACCTGCATGGCTCTGAGTGCCTGGCACTGGGCTGGATGCCAGGCGATGCTCTGACTTCCCTGCGGGGTCTGAATCCTGCTGGCTGTGACCCGCCAGAGTAGGCTCTGCCAGGATCAGCAGCATTTTCCCCACGGTGGGATTCAAACCTCACCTCTGCCTGCCTCCGTGATGGCCACACTCAGCTGACCCCTCCGAGCCAGTGGGTCCTTGGGCTCAGAATTCCCACCTAGCAGAAGCCCCTCTGTGGCCCATGCTGCTCATGGCCAGTGGCTGTGTGTTTGTTGACTGCTCTTCCTTTTTAAAAATTCTTTATCGCCGGGCGCGGTGGCTCAAGCCTGTAATCCCAGCACTTTGGGAGGCCGAGGCGGGTGGATCACAAGGTCAAGAGATCGAGACCATCCTGGTCAACATGGTGAAACCCCGTCTCTACTAAAAATACAAAAAATTAGCTGGGCATGGTGGCGCGTGCCTGTAATCCCAGCTACTCAGGAGGCTGAGGCAGGAGAATTGCCTGAACCCAGGAGGCGGAGGTTGCGGTGAGCCGAGATCGCGCCATTGCACTCCAGCCTGGGCAACAAGAGCGAAACTCTGTCTCAAAAAAAAAAAAAAAAAAAGAATTCTTTATTATGGCTGGGCGTGGTGGCTCATGCTTGTAATCCCAGCACTTTGGGAGGCCTAGGTGGATGGATCACAAGGTCAGGAGATTGAAACCATTCTGGCTAATATGGTGAAACCCTATCTCTATTAAAAAAAAAAAAATTCTTTATTATACAAGTTGTGTGCTCATTGTAGAAAAATAAGAAAACACAGATAGGCAAAATAACAAAACTATTATAATAAGTTTCATTAAACGCCACTGTCCCACCTCCCAGAGAGAACCATCACAATTTGTTACATAATCTTCCAGACCTTGTTTTGGAAGCACGTAGACCTGGAGAAGCCCGATGGAGGCAGCCCGGGCTCACAGCCCAGCACTGCTGTCACCAGCTGTGTGAGCCTGGGCAAGTGGCTTGCCCTTTCTGTGTCTCCATCTCCTCCCCAGCAAGATGGGGACATCAGTGTCACCCCCTGACACGAGAGTCCTGGGCATCAAAGAGTTGACACATGTCAAGTGCTTACAACAGTCTGGCAGAGAGCACAGAGTGAGGCTTGGCCTCATTATGTATTTGCTAAAGAAAACCACTTTATTATGGAAAATTTCAAACATGCAAAAGCAGAAAGATGGCATCCTGTGCTCCCTGCCCTGTCGCCCGCTCCTGCGGTTCAACCCTCAGCCCGTCTCGTGTTATCTGTGTTCCATCCTTGCCTCCTCTCCAAGATAAGTTTGAAGCAAATCCCAGACATCATATGATTCCACCAGGAAATACTTTACTGTGCATTTCTAAAAAGAGGAGGACTCTGTCCCCACCCGCCTCCCCTTCCCTCTGTCCCTCACTCTTCTCTCTTAACCTGGTATCACTCGGGCAAATCTCAACCATAATTCCCTAATATCCAGAGTGTACATTTCCTCTATTGCTTCATACATTTTATTTTTTACAGTTTGTTTGTTTGAATTAGGATCCAAGAAAGGCCCATGTGCTGCGATTAGTTCATCTCTTAAATCTGTTTTAGCCTACAGGCTCTCTCTCTCTCTCTCTCTTTCTTTCTCTCTCTCTCTCTCTCTCTCTCTCATTCTGGCAACTTATTTGTTGAAACTAGACTGTTTGTCCTTTGTAATTTCCTGTGGTCTGGATTTTGCTGATTGCATTCTGTGCTGAATATTTTAAACTTAAATAAAATGATTATATTTGTTGTGTGTGTGAATTTATCCAAAAACTAAGAATGCCAGAAATGCAACTTAATTTTTCTTTGAGTGGTTTCATTTCCATTTTGAGCACTCTGTTCCAACGCAGTCATGTGGGGTTCCTTCTCCCCTTTTCCTAGGTCTTCCAGGGCACTAGGAAGGGAGGTTGGGGTTGGGGTTGGGGCTGGAGCATCTGGTCCTGGAGGTCACCTGCATACTCAGACACCTGGCCAGCCATCCAGATCTGACTGCAGAGCCACCACTGCAGAGCCAACCAAAAGATGCCCAGGTGGTACAGAGGGTGCAATTTGGCATCCGTCAGCTCACACTGAGTTTGCACATCCACCCTTTACAAGAGCCCCAGTAATTTTATTTTACAAATGAGGAAACGAGGGTTTGGGTGGGTAAGGTGACTTGAATAACTGAGACAGAAGCCAAGCAGCACATTCAAGAGGCTAGAAGGTGAAGTGCTGTGCTCCAAAGGTCAGCATGAGGGCAGGAGGCTCCTTCCAGCCCCCACCCAACAGCAGAACTGTCTGGTCAAGCTTCCAGGGACCAGTCACTCCTCAGTCCTTATTTTTTTTATTATTTTTTATTTTTGAGATGGAGTCTCGCTCTGTCACCCAGGCTGGAGTGCAATGGCAGGATCTTGGCTCACTGCAACCTCCAACTGCCGGGTTCAAGCAATTCTCTGCATCAGCCTCGCAAGTAGCTGGCACTACAGGCACCCACCACCACACCCAGCTATTTTTTGTATTTTTAGTAAAGATGGGATTTCACCATCTTGACCAGGCTGGTCTTGAACTCCTGACCTTGTGATCCACCTGCCTCGGCGTCCCAAAGTGATGAGATTACAGGCATAAGGCACCACACCCTGCCCTTAGTCCGTATCTTAGATGACTCATCAAATATCCCATACAGTTGCTTACACCCTCCTCTTTGGAAGCCTCTCTGCTCGGTCTCTCAGACACCATCCTGACCCAGTTTTCTCCCCTCCCCTCTCGGTTTCCATCCTCTAAATTTCCAGGAGGCCCTGGGCTTAGTTCTTGCACATCCTTTGCAGGGCGCCCCTCCTTTGGCGACCTCCTTGCCCCTGACAATCCCCTCATTTATAGCTGCGGTCCACACCACTCCCACCATGCTGGCCTCTTCTGTCAAATTGGATCCTGTCTTAGTCTGTTTTGCATTGCAATAGGGAATTTCTGAGGCTGGGTAATTTATAAAGAAAAGAGGTTTATTTGACTCACGGTTCCACAGGCTGTAAAGGAAGCGAGTCAGTATGTGCTTCTGATGAGGCCTCAGGAAGCTTTCACTCATGGCAGAAGGCGAAGCGGAATGAGGCACATTACGTGGCTAGACAGGAAGCAAGAGAGAGAGGAGTCAGTTCTAGGCTCTTAAACAAAGAGAGCTCTCTGTTTAGAGTGAGAACTCATCACCCCGTCGGGGAGGGCACTTTATGAGGATCTGCCCCCATGACCCACACACTTCTCACAAGGCCCCACTTCCAACATTGGAGATCACATTTCAACACAAGACCTGGAGAGAACAAACATCCAAACCAGATCAGAGCCTCAACGTCTTCCTTTGACTTCTAGAGAGGTCTCAGGGTCACCTGTTCGGAGTCACACGCCTAAGCTTCTGCACAGGAGGCCCCATCTCAGGATGTGGCAACTTCAGCCTTTCCCAGAGCCAATCCAGGCCTTTCTGTCTCACAGGCAGAAGCTGGCATTCCTTACCTGATCTCAACACCGTCCACACTCACTTGGGTCAGGCTGCAGCCTCTTAGAGGGGCATCCCTGCCCTGGCCCTGGCCCCTTGTCTTAAAGCTCAGTGGGGGCTGGGCACAATGGCTCAAGCCTGTAATCCCAGCACTTTGGGAGGCTGAAACAGGCAGATTGCTTGAGCCTGGGCACCATGGTGAGACCCCATCTCTACAAAAAATACAAAAATTAACTGGGTGTGGTGGCACATGCCTATAATCCTAGCTGCTTGGGAGGCTGAGGTGGGAAGATCACTTGAGCCCAGGAGTCTGAGGCAGCAGTGAGCTGAGGTTGTGCCACTGCACTCCATCCTGGGTGAAAGAGCCAGACCCTGTCTCCAAAAACAAAAACAAAAACAAAAACAAAAACAGAGTGGGATCACACTCGCCTCTGCTCAGAGCCTCCTGTCACAGTCCTTTCGGTGGTGTGTGGGGCGCCCCAAGATCTGGCCCCACTTTTCAGCTGCTTGGGTTCCTTGTTCTTCCTTAAACCTACCAGGCCCAGCCTCAGTCCCTGAGGACATTCTTCCCTCCCTCCATGAGGTCACTGCTCAAATGTCATCTTCTCAGGGAGTCCTGGGCACTCCCTCCCCTTGCCTGACTCGGTCTACCCAGGCACTTGCCCTTCTCATCATTGTTTCAGTGACCCGTGGCTGTGTCACAAACCGCCCCAAAACAGACGGCTTCAAATAGCAGTGAGAGAGCATTCCTCAGGATTCTGTGAATTGGCTGCTGCACGCGGTGTCAGCTGTGGTCGCCCATGCAATGGTGGTCAGCGGGGAGCTGGACTCAATGCTGGCTGTTACCTGGGTACCTCCGTCCTCTGTCCACGTGGCCTCTCAGCACCCACAGACCAGACCAGCTTTTTCACATGGCAGCAGCTTCCAAGAGGCAGAGGTAGAAGCTGCAAGCCCTTGTAAGGTTAAGCCCACGAGTGCCACAATGTCATTTCTGCTATATTCTGTTGGTCAAAGCAAGTCCCAGCGCCAGCCCACAATCAAGGGGAGGCCTAGCCTCCTTTTGTTGGGGGGAGCATCAAAGTCACTCTGCAGAAGGGCCACAGATGGAGGGATTCCTGCAGCCATGTTTGCTATAACCAGCCACACCCAGCACAGGCCATGCCCTCCCTAGGGAATTGTCTATCTGTCCTGCCCCACAGGAATGTCATGAGGCAGGGCTTTCTGTATGTCTTATCTGCTATACTTCCTGCACTTAGAAGAAAGCCAGGCACACCACACGCATTTTTGTTTGTTTGTTTTTGAGACAGAGTCTCACTCTGTCACCCAGGCTGGAGTGCGGTGGCAACATCTCGGCTCACTGCAGCCTCCACCTCCCGGGCTCAAGCAATTCTCGTGCCTCAGCCTCCCGAGTAGCTGGGATTACAGAACCACCATGCCCAGCTAATTTTTGTATTTTTAGTAGAGATAGGGTCTTGCCATGTTGGCCAGGCTGGTCTTGAACTCGTGGCCTCATGTGATCCACCCTCTTTGGCCTCAAAAAGTGCTGGGATTACAGGCGTGAGCCACCGCGCCCAGCCTCAACACACTATTGGATGAATCGGCGGGAGGGTGGCTCTGAGGTCCAACAGCCAACGCTGAAATCACACTTCTGCCTCTTAGGATTGTGACTACTTTGGCAACGTTATTTTTAGCTTGAAACCTCAGTTTCCCTATCTATAAGATGGAAAAAAATGACAGTAGTGCCAATTTCACACAATTGGAAAAAGAATAAAAATATAATGTAATAGCCGGGCGCGGTGGCTCAAGCCTGTAATCCCAGCACTTTGGGAGGCCGAGGCGGGTGGATCACGAGGTCAACAGATCGAGACCATCCTGGTCAATATGGTGAAACCCCGTTTCTACTAAAAATACAAAAAAGTAGCTGGGCATGGTGGCACATGCCTGTAATCCGAGCTACCCAGGAGGCTGAGGCAGGAGAATTGCCTGAACCCAGGAGGCGGAGGTTGCGGTGAGCCGAGATCGTGCCATTGCACTCCAGCCTGGGTAACAAGAGCGAAACTCCATCTCAAAAAAAAAAAAAAATAATAATATATAACGTAATAAATACTTAGCAGAGTCATTGGCCTATCTCTAGACCTCCGTAAATATTAGCAGCTGTCACTTCCCAGTCCTGTTTGTCTACCCCAACTTCTGGTCTGGGCTGCACCTCTGATTAGCACTTTGGAGACTCCCTCCTTGACCATCCTCCTGACTTCCACCCCTCCTTCCTCCTTGACCTTCACCTGTTCCATGTACCAGGCAGCACATCCAGCCTCTCAGGACTCTTCATCCCAAAACCAGCATCCATGTCAACCTCGGGGCTTCCAGCAACTTTCTAGCCCAGGGCTTCTCCTTGGTGCTAATAAACTGAAACTCCTTATGTTTGGCTCTCTTTTATTTCAAGGATGACAGCAGTAAATGGGAAAATACGAAATAAATGACATTGGGTCTGTTTATTCAGGAATATAAGGACATTACAGTCTGCCCTTAACATAAATGAAATAATCCATGATGAAAACAGTGGACAATTTTGTCACCTTGCGGTAGAGTTGAGGTCAGCAAACATCCCTCTTCTCGTAAGCCTTCTCAGCCCGCTAGACCCTTCCCCATTGCCAGCCATACCTGAACGGCTGATTGAGCCTGGGCTGGTTAAACAGATGATCCCAAAGAACCTTCGTCTTAAGGACACTTCGCTCCTCCATAGGAAATTTTACAGCCATATCCCCATGGCAGGGAGCTGGGAATTCTCTGTACCTCTGGCCCGGTCATCCCACCCCAAGTCCTGTCCTAGGCTTCCAACTCCCCTCTCCGAGCAGCCTTCCCCCACCAACGCCGGTTCTTACATGGCACCCATCCAGCAAGCGGCGATGCACACACTCCTTAAAAGGCAGTAATGGTTTCTCAAAAATAAAACATCTCTTTTTGTTACATAACCAGCCAGGTCCCGTGCAAGCCACTAGCAGCGCATCTACTGTTAAAAACACAAATCCCACAGCTCTGATGGGTCTACACAAATAAAGACTGGCCATTCGTCCCAGGTCACAGAGTCCAGAGTTGATCCCCGGAAAAATGGGGCTCAAGCCAGTGGGTTAAATGGTGGGCCCCCCAAATTCATGTCCACCCAGAATGTCACAATGTGACTTTATTTGGCATAAGGGTCTTTGTTGGTGTAATTAAGATAAGAATATTGGCCAGAAGAAGCAGTGGTTATTATTAAAAGACTAAGAGGTAACCCGGCGCAGTGGCTCATGCCGGTAATCCCAGCACTTTGGGTGGTCAAGGTGGGCGGATCATGAGGTCGGGAGTTCAAGAGCAGCCTGACCAACATGGTGAAACCCTGTCTCTACTAAAAATACAAAAATTAGCCAGGTGTGGTGGGGCATGCCTGTAGTTGCAGCTACTCGGGAGGCTGAGGCAGGAGAATCGCTTGAACCCAGGAGGCTGAGGTAGCAGTGAGAGATTGTGCCACTGCACTTCAGCCTGGGTGACAGAGATATACTCCGCCACAAAATAATAATAATAATTTTTTTTTAATCTTGAAATGAGATAATCTTGAGTTAGGATAGTCTTTCAGGCAAGGTGGCTCAAGCCTGTAATCCCAGTGCTTTGGGAGGTCAGAATGGGATGATCACTTGAAGCCAGGAATTTGAGACCAGCCTGGGCAACATAGTGAGACACCATCTCCATAAAAAATATAAAAATTAGCCAGGTGTGGTGGCACACGCTTGTAGTCCTAGCTACTCAGGAGGCTGAGGCTGGAGGATCACTTGAGCACAGAAGTATGAGGTTGCATTGAGCTATGATTGTGAATGACAGAGTGAGACCTTGTCTCAAAAAAAAAAAAAAAAAAAAAAGAGAGATCCAAGATGGCTGATCACTAGCAGCTCGGGATTGTAGCTCCCACTGAAAACGCAAAGAACGAGAGGACGCCACACCTTCACATGAATTCTTGTTGCTCACGCACCAGGAGATTCCCAGCGGAGGAGCCCCACGGGTCGCCGGCGCGACTCTTGTGACCGGCGAGGCGGTTTTGCCGGCGCCTCGGAGCGTCGGTTCTTGGTGCAGAGTCAGAAAAGCACCATCCATCTTAACGCTGCCGATTTGGTCGGCGCAGTGGGTTGCTCAGATTTCGGCGCTGAGAATCAATAAGTTGGACGTCCACTCAGAAACCCAATTAAAAAGATGGTAATTATAAAGACCACAGATGGATAAATCTACAACGAAGGGAAGAAAACAGCCAAAAAAGGCTGAGAATGCCCAAGATCAGAATGCCTCTCCCTCAGCAGGGGATCCCAGTTCCTCATCAGCAACGAAACAAGGCTTGATCGAGAACGAGTGTGTTCCAATTACAGAAGCAGGCTTCAAAACATGGATAATAAGAAACTCCTGTGAATTAAAAGAACTTATGCTAACACAATCTAAAGAAACTAAGAACTTTGAAAAAAGGTTTGACGAAATGTCAACAAGAATACAAAATTTAGAGAGGAAAATAAGTGAATTGATGGAACTGAAAAACACAATATGAGAACTACGTGAAGTATGCACAAGTTTTAACAGCCGAATTGATCAAGCAGAAGAAAGGATATCAGAGGTCGAAGACCAACTCAATGAAATAAAACAAGAAGACAAGATTAGAGAAATAAGGATAAAAAGGAATGAGCAAAGTCTCCAAGAAATACGGGACTATGTGAAAAGACCTAATCTACGCTTGATAGGTGTACCTGAATGTGACGAAGAGAATGAATCCAAGCTGGAAAATACGCTTCAGGATATTATTCAGGAAAATTTTCCCAACATAGTAAGGCAGGACAATATTCAACTCCAGGTAATACAGAGAACACCACGAAGATACTCCTCAAGAAGAGCAACTCCAAGGCACATAATCGTCAGATTCACCAGGGTTGAAATGAAGGAGAAAATACTAAGGGCAGCCAGAGAGAAAGGTCAGGTTACCCACAAAGGGAAGCCTATCAGACTCACAGCAGATCTCTCAGCAGAAACCCTACAAGCCAGAAGAGAGTGGGGACCAATATTCAACATCCTTAAAGAAAAGAACTTTCAACCAAGAATTTTACATCCAGCCAAACTAAGCTTCATAAGTGAAGGAAAAATAAAGTTTTTTGTGAACAAGCAAGCACTCAGAGAATTCATCACCACCAGGCCTGCTTTACAAGAGCTTCTGAAAGAACCACTACACATAGAAAGGAACAAACAGTATCAGCCTTTCTAAAAAATACCAAAAAGTAAAAAACATCAATATAATGAAGAATTTACATCAACTAATGGGCAAAATAGCCAGCTAATATTAAATGACAGTATTAAACTCACATATTTCATTATCAATTCTAAATTTAAATTGACTAAATTCCTCAATTCAAAGACAGCCAATTTGGACAAAAAACTAAAACTGTATGCTGCATCCAGACCCATCTCACATTCAAGGATACACAAAGACTCAAAACAAGGGATGGAGAGAGACTTACCAACCAACCAGAGAGCAAAAATAAATAAATAAAAAGCAGAAGTTACAATTTTTGCCTCTGATAAAATAGTATTTAAAGCAACAAAGATCAAAAGAAGCAAAGAAGGACATTATATAACGATAAAAGAATTAATGCAACAACAAGAAGAGTTAAAGGTCCTAAATATACACGCACCCAATACAGGAATACCCAGACATACAAGACTTATAAAGAGACTTAGACTCCCACACAATAATAGTGGGAGACTTCAACATTAATATTAGACAGATCAATGAGACAGAAAATTAACGATATCCAGGACTTGAACTCAGATCTGGAACAAGTAAACGTAATTAACATTTATAGAGCTCTCCACTTTACACAAAATGTACACTCTTATCAGTACCACATCATATCAACTTAGAAGTTTAAACGAAATGTTGGTTGGCTCCTTGTTTGTTATTCTCTTCCCTCATTTTCTTTCATGTCTCCATTATTAAGGACAATTATAGGCATACCCATATTTAGACTGCATTCTAGCCCGGGCAGCAAAGCAATACCCCCATCCTCTCTCCTTCTTCCTCTTTCTCTTTCTTCCTCTTCTTTACTCAAAAAAAAAAAAAAAAAAAAAAAAGAAGAGACGCCTAAATCCGATGACTAGTGACTTTATATAAGAAAAGGAGAAGACAGCTGGGCGCAGTGGCCCACACCTGTAATCGTGGCACTTTGGGAGGCCAAGGTAGGTGGATCACTTGAAGTCAGGAGGTCAAGACCAGCCTGACCAACATGGTGAAACCCCATCTCTACTAAAAATACAAAAATTAGCTGGGTATGGTAGCGGGTGCCTGTAATGCCAGCTACTTGGAAAGCTGACACAGGAGAATCACTTGAGCCCGGGAGGCAGAGGTTGCAGTGAGCTGAGATGGCACCACTGTAACCCAGCCTGGGTGACAGAACAAGACTCTGTCTCAAAGAGAGAGAGAGAGAGAGAGAGAGAGAGAGAGAGAGAGGGAGAGAGAGAAGGAGAAGACAGACACAGAGCAGGCCCAGAGGGAAGGAGGCCATTACAGGCAGTGGCAGAGGATGGAGGGATGCTGCCAAGAGCCACAGAGCACCAGGAGCACCAGCAGCACCAGTAGCAAGAAAAGGCAACGAGGGATGCCCCCAGAGCCTTCCAGGGAGGGTGGCCCTGCTGACAGCTGGAGTTTGGACTGTGGCTTCCAGAACTGGGAGAGAATAAATTTCTGTTGTTTTCAGCCACCTGGTTTATGACAATTAATTACAGCAGTCATAGGATCCGAATACACCAGGTTACCCTCAGCCACAGCAATGTGCAGGAATAGCTCAGAGAAGGCTCAGGGCCAGCACTGCTGGGCCAACAGCCCTCAGGAGCTCGGGGCCAGCAGCATCAGCAGTTTGGCCATACACTCTCCCAAATGCTGCCGGCAAGCAGCCCAGGGGAGGGAGGAAACCAGGGTAGCGGGGCAGGCCCCCAGTCAGGGCCGAATCCTGGCCCCCAAAGGTCTCTGGACAGATCGCACACAGGTGGAAACAGCGCCAAAGGGAGCTTGGAGAGAGGTGTGCCAAGGTGGGGATGAGGTGGGAAGAGAGGGGGAAGGTCGTTGATACTGAGGTATCTCCCCGAAGGATCTCTAGAGCTGCAAGTAGGAACAGGAAACAGCTAGATGAAATTCATCTTGGAAAAATGCAAACTCAATCTGGGCAAAAGTAATCAAAAACATAAGTAAGGGATGGACAGGAATAGCCATGGGTCGGCAGGAGCAGGGAGGGAGGCTGCAGCCCCCAGGGCAGCGGAAAGGCCCAGCCTGGCCGGACGTGGTCCCGCCGTAAAGGTGGCTGTGCAGCCTTCTGACTTTCTGGGAGGCAGTGTCAGAGGAAGGAGGGGAGGCTGGGGACTTGGACTTCTGGGAACCCCTAAGCCAAGTTTATTGGAACAGCTCACCCAAAACAGAGGGCTGAGGTCTCTACTTCCTGACAGCCGCCTGTGGCCCCCATCCACCCATCCAACCCGGGCCCTGCCCACAGCTGCCCAGGACTGCCTTCCCCCTCCCCTCTCTCACAGCATTCCCTGGGCCTGTGCTCCTAGGGGGAGGCCACGGAGCAGGCTGAGCAGGCACCGTGGACCTCTCCAGAGACAACTCCAGACTCAGAGCCAGGAGCGGAGACCGGGTGTGTGTCTTGGCTCTGCCGCTCAGACAGAGGCTCCTCATCCACAAAATGAGAACGAAAATTTACATTCCCTCCCTCCCTGCCTGCCTTCCAAGTAATCCATGCCCTCTGTAGAAATTTCAGAAAGTACAAACGAAATGAAAAATGTTCAAGTCACCCACAATTCCACTAACCACTGCAGACATCTGCTTAGCCTTGCTGCCCCTATGTTTTCCATGTATGGCATATATATGTATGTTTTTACAAAACAGCCTCACGTTGTACATACAGCTGTCTGCTTTCATCAGGTAACCGTGTCAGGTCTTCTCGGGCCGCTGAATATGGCCACACAGCACCCGTTTTTGTTTTTGTTTTGTTTTGTTTTTTGAGACGAAGTCTTGCTCTGTCACCCAGGTTGGAGTACAGTGGCACAATCTTGGCTCACTGCAACCTCCGCCTCCCGGGTTCAAGCAAATCTCCTGCCTCAGCTTCCCAAGTAGCTGGGATTACAGGCACCTGCCACCATGGCTGGCTAATTTTTGTATTTTTAGTAGAAATGGGGTTTCTCCAAGTTGGCCAGGCTGGTCTCAAACTCCTGACCTCAGGTGATCTGCCCACCCTGGCCTCCCAAAGTGCTGGGATTACAGATGTGAGCTACCGTGCCTGGCCAGCACCAGTTTTTAAAAGTCAGGCTGATTGCGATATAGTTACCATATTATCAAGTTCATCCTTTTCAGTTCATAGTTCTATGAATTTGACAGACACAGTCCTGTAACCTGTAACTCCGACCACAGTCAAGATAGAGGACATTCCATCACCCCCAAATGCCTTCAAAGCCCTCTGGAATCAACATCTGCTTCCAGCCTTGCCCATCACTGGTCTGTTTTCTGTCCTATAGTTTTGCCTTTTCCAAGTTATCATGTAAATGGGATCAGAGCACATGTGGCTCCTGCCAGTTAGCATGAAGCACTGAAGACTCACCAAAGCTGCTGCATCACCAGTTCCCTTCATCTCAACATTTCTGAGCATTCCAAGGAATGGACCCACCAGTGTGTGAAGCCATTCCCTGGGTGAAGAACATCCAGAGTGTTCACAGTTTTGGGTGATTAAGAGTAAAACCTCACAGAATCATTTTTAACGGCTGCATAATATTCCACAGTATGAACACCGCAACATTTACCCACCAGCTCTTGGTCGCTCAGTAATAAGGTGGTTCTCAGCTATTACTTTTACACACATAAGCTTCTTGTCAGGGTCTCCCTCTCCCTGAAGGTTCCCCACCCTCTAGAGCAGAGTCTCAAGCTTGGCCACATCAGTCACTGGAGAGATTTTAAAACGCCCATGTTGGCCGGGTGCCGTGGCTCATGCCTATAATCCCAGCACTTTGGGAGGCTCCGATGGGAGGACTGCTTGAGGCCAGGAGTTTGAGACCTGCCTGGACAGTATAGTAAGATCTCTGCCTCTACAAAAAATAATCTTAAAAAATTAGCCAGGTGCGGCGGCACATGCCTGTAGACCCAGCCACTCAGGGTACCACTTGAGCCCAAGAACCAAGAATGATTATACTACTGCACTCCAGCCTGGGTCACAGAGCAAGACCTTGTCCCTAATAATAATAAAATGCCAATGCCCAAGCCATATCCAGGCCAATTAAACTGGACTGTTTGAGGAGGGCCTGGACAAAAATATTATCTGGAGCTCTTAGGTGTACCCCGCTCCACTGTACTCTGGAGAGGGGATGGTCTGGGCCTGGGGGTGGCCACTGCTGCCCCTCAGCCATCACTTTCCCTCCCCAGACCCACTCCTCACTGCCTTCCCACAGTGACCGCCACAGACCAGTATGGCGAAACCAGGCTCACTCCTGGAAACCCAAAGACAATTTCCAATGTGCAGGCGATAATCTAACCATCTTTCCAGTGGGATCTTTTCCATAGCTCAAGGGCCACCCTCTGAAAAAGGTAACTCCTTCAAGGTGCCTCTTGGACACACACAAGTCCTAACCTGCCCTAGGGACTATGTCTCTTGCTTAAGCTGCAAAAGCTACCTCCAGCCCCGGGAGTATTCTTGGCCCTAGTATGGCTCCCCCTGTGCCCCGCCCCCATCTTCCATCCAGTGGGACACCCTCCCTCCTCCCTTCTCCAGCAGGTATACCCTCAACATCCTCAAGTGGGGATCCCTCCCTATCCATCCTTCAGCAAGGACACACCTTTCTCCGTGTTCTCCAATGGAGACATGGTTGTAGCAGATAAAGTTTCATAATTGCAGGGCCAGACAAGCAAGGAAGATGAATGATAATTCTCAAAACCACCTCCCCCAGAATTCAGAGCCTAGGGTTTTTTGTTTTGTTTTGTTTTTTGTTTTTTGAGATAGTTTCTCTCTTACTGCCCAGGCTGGAGTGCAATGGATCTTGGCTCATGGTAACCTCCACTTCCCGGGTTCAAGCGATCCTCCTGCCTCAGCTTCCTGAGTAGCTGGGATTACAGGCATGTGCCACCACATCTGGCTAATTTTGCATTTTTAGTAGAGACGGGGTTTCTCCATGTTGGTCAGGCTAGTCTCGAACTCCCAACCTCAGGTGATTCACCTCCCTAAGCCTCCCAAAGCACTGGGATTACAGGTGTGAGCCACCATGCCTGGCCAAGCCCAGGGTTTTTAAGGGTGCTTTGGCAGGCAGGGAACTGGGGAGCTGAGACAATTGATTGGCAGAGGATGAAATCACAGAGGTGTCAAAACCATCTTCAAGCAGCTGAGTCAGTTTCTTGGTGTGGGTCACTGGCCCAGGTGGTGTCGCTTGGACTGATAAAATTCTAAATCTGGAAAATATCTCAAAGTTCTTTAGGTTTCATAATACTGATTTTTTTTTTTTTTTTTTAGGCGGAGTCATGCTCTGTCTCCCAGGCTTGAGTGCAGTGGAGCAATCTTGGCTCTCTGCAACCTCCATTTCCTGGGTTCAAGCGATTCTCCTGTCTCAGCCTCCCGAGTAGCTGGGATTACAGTCATGTGTCACCATGGCCAGTTAATTTTTTTGCATTTTTAGGGAGATGGGGTTTTACTATGTTGGCCAGGCTGTTCTCAAACTCCTGACTTCCAGTGATCCACCTGCCTTGGCCTCCCAAAGTGCTGGGATTACAGGTGTGAGCCACCGTGCCCAGCCTTTATATGAGCAGCTGGAGAAATTAGAAATCTTGCCATTTCTGACTATGTAACTCCAGGGTAGTAAGCACTATAGCAAAGCAAGCTAAGTGAGCAATGGCAGGTTGCTGTTTATGCCCTTTCTTCAGCAAAGTTCAGGCCCCATCACAATTCTAACATTGTCTTATGAATGTGTTTTCAATCTCTGAACAAGGAGGGGGTCAGTTTTCCTTGCCTTTAATTATAAACTAAATTCCTGGCAGGACGTGGTGGCTCAGGCCTGTAATCCAAGCACTTTGGAGGCCAAGGCGGGCGGATCGCTTGAGGTCAGGAGTTCAAGACCAGCCTGACCAACATGGTGAAACCCTGTCTTTAAATATATGTGTGTGTGTGTGTGTGTGTGTGTATATACATATATATATATATATATATATATATATATATACATATATATATAAAAGAAGAAGAATAAAAACTGAATTCCTCTCATAGTTATGTTGGCCTCTGCACTACAAGAAGTAAAAATAAAAAAAAAACAAAAACAATTTAGCCTGTGAGGTTAGAAGTAAGAGGGAGTCAGTTATGTTAGATTTCTCTTATGACTTATATTTTGCAAAGGTAGTTTCACCTCCACGGCAGGCCACCTCTCCCTGGGTAAAGGGCCCATCCTCGTCCTGCATAGCAGGCAAGTCCCTCTCTCTCCCCACCTCCTTACCCGATTTTGCCCCCTCTGACCCATCTTCATGACTCTTTCGACCCTATGTTGTCCTAGCAGACACTTTGCAGCAACCACTCAGAAGGCCTGGCTGATTTCTAAGCCAGGTGGTTTCATCCAGTGTCAGTTGGATGAGATTCCTTGCACAAATAGTTTTGCACAGTTGCCCTGTGTTTTAGGTACTCAGGTCTGATAGACTATTTAAAACTGCCTCTGCCTTCCTGGGAGAGAACAAGGGTTTCAAGGGGAGCCCAGGTGCTCTGGCCAGACAGAGGACATTAAGAGGAATGGAAATGGTTTTAGGTGATAGACGGCTAGAGGAATCTGCCCGGGGATATTCCAGCAGAGCCTCCTCATTGAGGAGGGTAGAAGCCAGATCCACAGATGAAGAACATGGGCTCTGACCCTGAGAGCCTGCCCATCCCTGCTGGCACAAGGGGAGGGTGGGGAGAGAGAGACCACATGCAGGCCTCCTGGCTTCTGTGAGTGGGTTCTGAGGCCCAGGAAGCTCTACAGAGCTGAAGAGGTAGATAAATTAGGAGGCTGGGAGATGCCATGTGCTCCGCTCCCCTCAGATCTGTGCTGTGAGTGCAGAGATGGGCAAGAGCCAGCCCACTAATGATGTCAGAGAGGGGCCAAAGAAAAAGGATTGGTGCTCAGGGTGTGTGGGGCTCAAGACTGAGGACCACAGGGCAGTGATGAGGAGAGGCATGAGAAAGGGCGTTGCATCTGATCTGGCCTGTCCCACCGGTTAGGCTGAGCAGTGCCACACTGCTGTAACAGAGATTACAAATGGGGTATATCTAAATAAGACAGACAGAAGACTTGATATTGTCAAGACATCAGTTTTTCCCAGCTTTATCTGTAGATTCAATGCAATCCCAATCTTGGAAAAGGAATTGCTGGATCAATGTGTATGATTTTGTTTTCATTTTGTTGGATGTGGTTGCCACATTGGCTTCCAGAGTCCATCCTACAGATTGCAAATTTCCTCATAGCATCAACATGTGTGATCAAGTTTTTTGAACGTTTGATAAACCTACAGCTGAAGACACTCTCGTTTAGGTATTCTGTAACAACTGGACAAGGTGGACACTCTGGTCATAAATTTATTGACCAGGATTTCTTCTGAGAATCATCTACTTGAGTTTCTTTGCTAATTTTTCTATTAGATTGTCATTTTCTTATCTATTGACAATTTGATAAGATTATTATGATTACCAGATCTTAATTCCAAAATATGTCACACTTTATCCCTGTGGTTTATCTTTTGACTTTAATAACATTTAAAATTTGTCTGTAGTCCAGTTTATCATTGTTTTCCTTTAGTGTTTCCAAGTTTATTGTGATACTTAGATCATAAAAACATTCACCGACTTTTTTCCAGTACATTTTTGGTTTCCTTTTTAAATGGAAATGTTTGACCCATCTGGAATTTATTTTGGGGTTAAGGAATGAGGAAGGGCACCAACTTCTATTTTTCCAAATGGCCCGCCAGTTGTCCTAATGCCATTCGACTGAAAAATCTTCCCGCATGTTTGAAGCCACCGCCCCACCAGCGCACTGGAAACCCGCGTGTCGGTCCCGCGGCCGCCGGCTTCCGTGTGACAGTCCCGAGCGCAGAGGGACCAGGCAGGACCCGCACGCGTCCAACCTGAACCTCCAGCTCAACCCTAGACCCACCCCCCGCGCCGAGGACGCAGCCCAGCCCGCCCTGCCCGGGCGTAGGTCCCAGTCCACCCGCACAGGCAGAGGACGCCCCCTTGACCCCGCCTCCTCCACCCTCTTCAACACCCTCCCCGCCCCTCTCCAGCCCCGCCTCTCCTCCCGGAGGCCGGTGAGGCTGAACAACGCTTTCGGAGAGAGTAATTTAAATAAAAGGCGCGTCCTATGCTGTTATTTGCATGGAGGCGGGGCTTCCGGAGCTGCCGAGACACCCAATCCTGTAGGAGCCCGGACCCTCCCCAGCTCTCCGATTGGCCCAGGTCGCGAGTCCCACGGAGAGGCCTCATTTGCATAGGGCGGGGCCACGTCCTCTTCCAGCCGGCGCCCGCCCGCCCACTTCCGCCAGTCTCACTGTGGCTTCCTTCCGTCTTCCTCCATATTTCCCTTTCCGTCCGTGCAGCGCTGCCGGCGGCTGTGGTCCCGATGCTCCCCAAACGGCGGCGAGCGCGGGTCGGGTCTCCTAGCGGCGATTCCGCTTCCTCCACGCTGCCTTCCACGTGCTTCCCCGGCGTCGCCATCTACCTGGTCGAGCCTCACATGGGTCGCAGCCGCCGGGCCTTCCTCACACGCCTGGCGCGCTCCAAAGGCTTCCGCGTCCTCGACTCCTGCAGGTGCGGGGCGGCGCGGCGCAGCGAGGTCTTCCGTGGGCAGCCGGGGCTTGGGAGGTCTGTGTTCAGGGTTCGGAGCCGCAGGAGATGACTTCGCTGCGACCCTGGCGTGAGGCTGGCCACTTTACTCTCGCCTGGCCCGGAAGGCCTCTTGGCCGCAGAGGGTGTTGAGATCGCAAATTGGAAATGACTTGCACCCAGCCGCCGGGGGCAGCGGCACCTGCGGTTTTGGATTTTTTTTTTTTTTTTTTTTTTGAGACAGAGTTGCCCATGCTGGAGTGCAGTGGCGGGCTCTCGGCTCACTGCAACCTCCAGTTCCCGGTTCAAGCGATTCGCTTGCCTCAGCCTCCCGAGTAGCCGGGATTACAGGCATGCGCCTCACGCCAATCGGCTAATTTTGTGTTTTTAGTAGAGACGGAGTTTCTAACTCAGGCTGGTCTCGAACCCGTGACCTCAGGTGATCCGCCCGCCTTAGCCTCCCTAAGTGCTTCCCCAGCGTCTCACAGGCGTGTCACCGCGCCTCGCCTGGTTTGGATTTTAAGTTTGCTGTGGCACTTCGTGATGTGTGACCTTTCCCTGAGCCTCTATCTCCTCTTTTGTAGAGTGGTATTAATTAGGGCCAGGAGTGTTTTAAAGGATCACTTCGAGAATCAAAACCAGAGGTCAGGAGTAATTAATCAGCAGTTGTATTTGCTAACGGCCCTTCTACCTGGGCCAAGTCCCACCTGTGAGCGAGTCTACTCAGGAGACCCAGAGCCCTCAGGCTCCTCTGTCCTCAGGCCTGAGTAGGGAGGGAACCAAGAAGAGAAAAAATGGCGGCTACAGAGACAACACCCAGAGCAAGGGAGCTGGGGGTGGCCCCTAGTTTGGTGGTTGAGAGCGCAAACGAACCCGGGGTTAGTATACCCCTACAGTTGTGTTTGGTTTTTTAATGTTATCCGGGATGAGTTGTGCACCAGACCCACTTAGGAGAGGATGATGACTGCAGCTTAGTGTAGGAGGCACTATCTTTGTATCAAACAACCCCACGGGGTTAATATGTTATCTCTGCTTTTCAGAAGAGGAAATCAAAGTATTGATACGGGGCTTGCCCAAGAGCGAAACAAGTATGTGGCAGAGCTGGGGTTCAGACCCAGCCAGGCTCCTGCATCTCTGCTGAAACCCCTGCTCTTAGATGAAGACCACCTGGTCCTGACTCCTAAGGAATTCCTTTCTCTGAGGTGGAGAGGGAGGGAGAGAGCACAAGACTGGGCTGTGCTTGTGAGGGTAGCCAAGGCAGAGAACTACAGTTCTGAGGGCTGAGTGGCCATTGTGTTCATCTACCGGTAGGAGGGGCTGTTTGCAGGATGAATGGGCACTCACCATGCAAGAATGAAGCCTTGGAGCCAACCAGAGAGGGCTCTGGGCCTCACCCTCCTCCTCCTCCTCCTCCTCCTCCTCCTCCTCCTCCTCCTCCTCCTCCTCCTCTTCTTCCTTTTTCCTTTTCTTCCTCTTCTCCCTTCCACCCTCCCTCCACTAGCTCCGAAGTGACACATGTTGTGATGGAACAGACCTCAGCAGAGGAGGCCATCAGCTGGCAGGAGCGCAGGATGTCAGCTGCTCCCCCGGGTTGCAGCCCCCGAGCTCTGCTGGACATAAGCTGGTTCACAGAGAGCCTGGCAGCTGGGCAGCCTGTACCTGTGGAGTGCCGGCACCGCCTGGAGGTGAGCTAAATGAGAAAGACTAGAGTTGGGGCTACAGTGAAAGCCCCAGTGTAGACCATTAACTCAGCTGGGACAGGTGACATTGCAGCACTGCCTCAATGTCCTTCAGAGGAGGTGGGCAGTGAGGACTCTACCCAGATCACCAGGGGCCACCTAGAAGCCAGAGGAGGAACCATAGCAGGAGCTGAGGGAGCCAGGCCATCCCAGCTTCTGTTCTCATTACTGGTGCAAATTCTGGGGTCCCCTTTTTTTTACCTTCTTGAGGCCTTTCTTCCTCACCAAGTAGATGACATGGCAACTCTGAGTAGGATGACCCGTGGATCAGCAGGAGCCTGTCCTCAGGATGCTGTAAGGCTCCTGGCCTCTGACAGATGTGGGCTCAGGGCCAGGTTACCTGTGTTTAAATCCTGGCCCACGCGGTGAGCCACAGTCATGGGACAAGCTCCCTAGCCTCCAAGGCCTCAGCATCCCGAGCCCGCTTGGTTGTGAGGATTGGGGTGATGGAGCACATGTGTCATGTGCAGCAGCAGGAGAAGTGCCCAAAGAGCTGGCAGATATGACAGCTGCTACCCTGCTGTGAGGAGCGCTGTCCACAGCCTGCTCTGCAGGGTGGCGCCTCCCTTGGCCCCATGCCTCTAGTTTTTTTGCCCACCTCTGTCCCTTGAGCTCCAGAGGGCCTGAGTTGGACACCCCAGGAGAAGCAAGGCCCGGGTACGTCCCGGCTCTCCTGCCAGCTCTGAAGCCTCACAGCAACCTGTTTATTGCACATCCCCAGGTGGCCAGGCCCGGGAAGGGGCCTCCGAGCCCAGCATGGATGCCTGCTTATGCCTGCCAGCGCCCCACGCCCGTCACACACCACAATACTAGCCTCACAGTGAGCTACTTCTGAGCCTTGGCCAGCCCTGGGGGTTGGGGACGAGGGTACAGATGGATGGTAGCTGGCTGGTTGGAGCTGCCCACCCTGCCCCTTACCTAGGGCCCCTCCCTGCAGGAGGCTCTGGAGACACTGGC
This sequence comes from Saimiri boliviensis, assembly GCF_048565385.1. Lineage (NCBI taxonomy): Eukaryota > Metazoa > Chordata > Mammalia > Primates > Cebidae > Saimiri > Saimiri boliviensis. The sequence goes on from NC_133458.1 coordinate 112,651,274, forward strand.
GGAAGCAGCGGGCTTCGAAGGCAGTGAGGGCCGCCTCCTCGCCTTCTGCAGAGCAGCCTCAGTGCTCAAAGCCCTTCCCAGCCCCGTCACAACACTGAGCCAGCTGCAGGGGCTGCCCCAGCTTGGAGAACACTCCTCTAGGGTTGTCCAGGTAGGTGCTTGCCATCCTGAGCAGGGTGTGTGGGTGAGTGGGAGGCCTTGGGGCCTGGTGAGACAGCAGAGGGTGCTGTGGGGGCAGGTGGGGACAGACATGGGTGCTAACACTGCCCTAAGGCCTCCACAAGCCACCCTCTGTGCTCAGAATCCTCCAGTTCACATCAGCCATTTACCCCCTGGGTGGCTGAGAGGACCCAGTGAATGGCGCTGCAAGGGACCTGGCAGGGCTAGGGGTGACACTGTTGTCATTGTTAGGAGTCCCAAACTGCCCTCCACAGTGGAATGGAAGAGAGCACCCTGAGCGTGAGCATCCCTTTTGTTGAGTTGTCCTTTAGCGCACTTTCATCACAAAAATACACAGTGACAGAAAATGCTTTTAAATGAAGTAGTAATGAGTTCACATGCTTTGAAAAGCAGATATTTATGTGTTTTGGGACTTACTCAACTGAGAGATGATCTGTGTTACCTGGAATCTCAGCTGTTGTAACTTCAGGCCTGAAGGAGCCTTGAGGCTGGAGCCCCAGCCTCCCAGCTGTGTGGAAGCAACTGTGGTTGCCTCTCTGGCACAGTTTCCATTTCCAGGTCGCACTGGACCCTGACCCCACAAAGCTATCTCTGCAGGGTGTTGGAGGAGACTGCCTCCATCCTTGGGCCCCCAGCCCTGACCCTAACTCCCTGCCTTTCTCTTTCTCCCCACGCCCTTAGGCTTAGAGTTCTGCTTTGTTCCCTCCCCCAGGAGCTGCTGGAGCATGGAGTGTGTGAGGAGGTGGAGAGAGTTCGACACTCAGAGAGGTACCAGACCATGAAGGTGCGTGGGGCGGGGCTAGGACCTGCCCCGGGAATGACAGCGCCGTCCACACCATGTATGGGGAGGCAAGCTGGGGCAGCTGACCCAACCCAAGGGTCAGAGAAGGTCTTGCTGAGGAAGTGGCAGCTAAGCTGACACCTGATATGCACAAGGCAGCCAAGTAGAGACAGGCAAGGAAGAAGCTTGTTTTGAGGACAGAATTTTCTAGATCACTCAGCACCATCTGGCTTTTGGGGGTTTTGTGTTTTTTATTTTGTTTTTGAGACAGGGTCTCGCTCTGTTGCCTGGGCTGGAGTGCAGTGGTGTAATTACAGCTCACTGCAGCATCAACTTCCTGGGCTCAAACCATCCTCCCACTTCCATCTCTGGAGTAGCTGGGACTACAGGCATGTACCACCACACCAGACTAATGTTTTTAAAAAGAATTTCTCGTCAAGATGGGCTCTTCGTAATGTTGCCCAAGCTGGTAACAAACCTCCATGCTCAAATGATTCTCCTGCCTTGGCCCCCAGTATTGGGATTACAGGCGTGAGTCACTGCCATCTGCCTTGACTATTTCTGATGGAATGTTCTTAAGTAGATTACACACTGTGGCATCTTAGAGCACACTGAGCCAAATGTACCCTTTGCTTGGGTGCTGCCACTGAGTGTGCTGGCCTTGCTCTTGCCCGCCTGCTGCAGGCAGGACCTTGTGTGTGATTTGCTCAGTGTTGTCAGCCTGGCTGTCTCCAAGGCCACCTCCCCTCTGTTTCTGCTCACTCCTGATCTGATAGGAAATGCTGTCCGAGCTCTTCCAAATGCATTGGATGTGCCTGCTCTGACGCCCTTCTGCCAACTGGCTTTGTAGGCGGAGGTGTCACAGTGCTGGCCATATGGAGAACTGTCAGTGAAGTGTGGCTTCCTGGGTGGATGGGGCTATGGGAGGTCACACAGAATGTTGTCAGGATTGACAGGGAGGGCTTCAAAGAGGGGAGACTTGAGCAATGTGTGAAGGATAAATGGACTCAAATATGCAGGGAAAAGGGTAAGGGGCACTGGCAGGGACAGGGGACCAGATAAGCGTGACCACTGTGGTGAGTGCGGGAGTGAGGGGCCTGGAGAGGATGAGACACCCTTAAAGTGGAGGAAGTTAGTGAGTGCTTTCACTGTCAGCCCCAGACCGGAAGGCACCTCAGCTGCCAGAAAATTACATTAGTAATTAGAAGTTTATTGACAATATAATTGGGTTAATCTCATCATTTTTAGTCGGGATTCTGTGGGTTATGAGTGATAGTGACCCACCCCACACCCTTGGTTCACAGAATCACGGAAAGGAGGGTCCGCAGAACCCAGGATGGGAGGGCTGTGGCTGGTCTGCAGGAGAACTGGGCTCCGGACCTGGGTATCACCAGGCCGCTTCTCCTCCCCTCTGCCTCTCTGCACTGTGGCTTTACCCTCTCCTGCCGGGCACCAGCTTCCTCCACCAGCTGGAAATGTGGCTACAAGAGGTGCTGGTGCTCGGCTGCCACAGGCTACAGCGTCCACCACTGTGTGGGCCTGCTTGCAGTCTCAGATCCAGAATTCCTAGGGAGGGTCTCCTAGTGGCTGACCTGAAGCAGGTGACATGCTTGGCCTGGGGCCCACCCTGTGTGGGAAGATGTGTGAGTACCCCAGCCAGCCCCGCCAGCCCCACTCCTAAATCCACCCTTTTGATTGTTAACTCCTCATTGTTTTTTGCTGTTTGCTAAGGGGAACCACAAAAATTTATTCAAGCTGCTGTTAGGTGGGAAAGGCATGGTTTTTCCAGTGACTTAGGAGCTGCTTGCGCTGATGTGTTAGGGTGATGTGTTTTGGTTATGTTGGAATCACAGGCTAGAGCTGCGTAAGGCCTGGGGAGAGACCTTTCATAGAGGAGAGCAGAGGGGTGTGTGTGGGTTTGCTCCCCGAGACAGCAGACTGGGTAGCCAGGCTCCAGGTTTGAATCCTTGCCCTGTGGTCTAGGGCAGGTTGTGAGTGGGGACAGCGCCTGCCTGGTGCATAGTGGCTCCATGGGACACAGCATCCCGGAGCTGGTGGTCATCCAAGTGCAGCCATGAGAGCTCTGCCTGACCAGGCTGTGCTCCTTTCCCTACAGCTCTTCACCCAGGTCTTCGGGGTCGGTGTGAGGACTGCTGACCGGTGGTACCGGGAAGGACTGCGAACCCTGGATGACCTCCAAGAGCAGCCCCAGAAACTGACCCAACAGCAGAAAGTGGGTGAGCCCTCCAGAGAGCCTGGGCCCTGGGCTTCCCCAAACTGCATCCTGGATCCCTCAGCACTGACTCCCTAGAAGCAAGAGAGCAGGCTGGTGCAAAGGGCTTGATGGCAGCCTTGTGTGGTAGGTTTCCTGGGGTCTCCAGGAAGTACAGTCAGGACCTAGCACAACCCTTTCTCAATGGATGATGCTGACCACAGCAACTGCCATGGCATGCCAGGGGCTTGTGTCACTACATTACCTACTGGTTAGACTTTGCACCGGGGACAGCCTGGGCCTTGGGCACCCTGCCCGGTGTGGTGCCTGGTACACAGAGGCCTGCAGAGGTGGCACCATGCAGGGGAAAGAACATCAGCTTTCGAGTTTTTGGGTTTGAGTCCTGTCTACCTTTTACCAGATAGGTGACCATTACCCAAGACTTAACCTCTCTGAGTATGTTACATTTTCTGTAAAATGGAGAAGACAGGCTGGGCACGGTGACTCACACCTGTAATCCCAGCACTTAGGGAGGTTGAGGTGGGTGGATCACTTGAGCTCAGGAGTTCAAGACCAGTCTGGGCAACATGGTAAAACCCCATGTGTACAAGAAATCCAAGAGCTAGCCAGGCATAACGGTGGATTCTTGTAGTACTAGCAACTCATGAGGCCAAAGTACAAGGATCACTTGAGCCACGGAGGTCAAGCCTTGAGGCCAAGGTGGAAGTTGCAATGAGCTGAGATCGAACCACTGCATTCCAGCCTGAGCAACAGAGCAAGATCCTATCTCAAAAAAAACAAGTGGGAAGTGACAGCATGGAATTCATAAGCTCCCCTGAGAGAGTTAGCAAGTGGCAGGTGTTTAGCAGATACTCTGCTTTCTCTGCATGGCCTGTCTGGCTACTCTGGTCACACCATCTGAGACCTCCCTCGGGTTGAGGGGTCTGCTGAAGCAATCCCACAGCCCAGCAGGCACTGCCAGCTCCACTGCCTCTTCACAGATCTCCCCCTGGGCCACTGCCCAGTTCAGCTGACAGGAAGTGAGATCTGCAGAGCTGGTTCCTCTTGATCGCCTCTCCCTGCAACAAGAGTAGTCAGGGATGGCTAGCAGCGTTTACGGAGGGCTCACTGTGCCAGGTGCTGCTGTGCCTCACATTTAAACCTTTCCTTGGCCAGGCGCTGTGGCTTATACCTTTACATAATCCCAGCACTTTGGGAGGCTGAGGCAGATGGATCACCCAAGGTCAGGAGTTCAAGACCAGCCCGACCAACATGGTGAAACCCCATCTCTACTAAAAATACAAAAATTAGCTGTGTGTGGTGCGGGAAACTGTGATCCCAGCTACTCTAGAGGCTGAGGCAGGAGAATCGCTTGAACCTGGGAGGTGGAGATTGCAGTGAGCCAGGATTGTGTCACCGCACTCCAGCCTGGGCAACAAGAGTGAGACTCCGTCATAAACAAACAAACGTTTCCTTAACTGGATGTGGGAGCCTAATAGGTAAGGAGACAGAAGTAGGCCAGAGTGAGGTGTTCACAGTGGCAGAGCCATCTTCCATCTTTTTACCACCTCTTGGTCCCACTTTATGCACTAGAAAACTGAGGCATCAAAAGAGATAGCCTGTGTCATGACTGTATCAACATCAGTATCCTTATATTTGGCTGCAAAATTATAGCTTTGCAAGGTGTTACGTTTTGGGGAGCTGAGTAAAAGGCACATGGGATCTCCTTGTGCTATTTATTTTCTTTCTTTCTTTTTTTTTTTAAAGAGACAGGGTTTCACTATGTTGCCCAGCTTGTCTCAAACTCCTGAGCACAGGTGATCCTCCTGCCTTAGCCTCCTGTGTAGCTGGGATTACAGGCATGAGCCACTGCACCCAGCTTCCCTGTGCTATTTCTTTTAACTGCAAGTGAATCTACAACTATCTTAAAATAAAAGTTTAATATTTAAAGGGGGAGAGAAAATAGTATCATGCTTAGATTGGGATCTCATTCTGTTCCCTGCCCTAGCCCTCTCCCAGTCCTGCAGCCCCAGGGTGACCACCTCAAGCTGGTGAGGGATGGGGGCCTGGCGTGGTGGATGGGCTGGGTGAGTCAGAAGGGCCGGTGCTGCCCCCAGGGCTCCAGCACCACCAGGACCTGAGCACCCCAGTCCTGCGGTCCGATGTAGATGCCCTGCAGCAGGCGGTGGAAGAAGCTGTGGCGCAGGCCATGCCTGGGGCCACCGTCACACTGACAGGCGGCTTCCGCAGGTAAGGAGGCCGGATGAGCCCCTCTGGCTTGGCTTCAGACCCCTCCCCTGTGAAGGGACCTGAGTCGGGGACCCTGAAGCAGGCCTTCCCACTCATTGGAAGGGTTGGAGTGAGCAAGCTGTGTCCCTGAGTCAGAGTCAGTCTGGCCCCCTCAGGGGGAAGTTGCAGGGCCATGACGTGGACTTCCTCATCACCCACCCCAAGGAGGGCCAGGAGGCGGGGCTGCTGCCCAGAGTGATGCACCGCCTGCAGGACCAGGTGAGGGCCTCCCTGCTCCCCAGGAGCCACTGCCGGCCAATGCCACCGCTTCCTGCTCTCTCTATGCCACAGGGTGGTCCCAGCCACACCTACCTCTCCCCACAGGGCCTCATCCTGTACCACCAGCACCATCATAGCCACTGGGAGTCCCCTACCCGCCTGGCCCAGCAGAGCCACATGGATGCTTTCGAGAGGAGTTTCTGCATTTTCCGCCTACCACAAGCTCCAGGGGCTGCAGCGGGGGGAACCCCGAGGTCCTGCCCATCCTGGAAGGCTGTGAGGGTGGACTTGGTGGTCGTACCCATCAGCCAGTTCCCTTTCGCCCTGCTCGGCTGGACTGGCTCCAAAGTAGGCAGTGTGTTGCTGGGCCACCTTGTGGGGCGGGCCCAGGCCAGCCCTACTGAGGACAGTCCCTTTCCTGCAGCTTTTCCAGCGGGAGCTGCGCCGCTTCAGCCGGAAGGAGAAGGGCCTGTGGCTGAATAGCCATGGGCTGTTTGACCCAGAGCAGGTACATCACTGGGGACTGGGGACAGGAAACAGCACCCATAGTCTGCTCCGTGACCCACAATCTGAAATGGCCCCATACCCCACCTTGGTGCTGGGCTTTGCTTCCGCTCCAGCCTTCCTCCGGGAAAGCAGTCCTGGCCTGACTCCTAGGTCACAGAAGTCCTGCTTCTGTTGCAGAAGACGTTTTTCCATGCATCGTCAGAAGAAGACATCTTCAGACACCTGGGCCTTGAGTACCTTCCTCCAGAGCAGAGAAACGCCTGAGCCTGTGGCCCCCTTTCTATTCAGGAAATTGGGCCACCCCCAACTTGGCCACTGAATGTCTCCAGGCAGATATGTTGCCCCTGACCCCCACCTTCACCCCTCCCACGTGGAGGAGCCCGTCCCCACCAGGGCCTGGCTCTGCCAGAGGTCAGCTGTGCCTGAGGGAATCAGTTGAGCCCCTGCTGGCGTACTGCAGCGGGGAGCTTTTGGTGCCAGCCTCATTGCTGCATGACCTTGGGTCTGCTCCTAGCCTCCCCGTGGTTCACGCTCCCGCCCTGGACAGGGTGTGTGAGCGGGCCCCACTTTGTGGAGCCTTGGCAGGGCCTGTATTCATGAATGGCAAGTGGTTTGTTTGCCTGATGTGCAGTGTCCCATCAGTTGCACTGCAGTTACTGTGGCTCCTGTAGGGCACCCTGTCCAGAAGTTCCCGGAAGAGAACCATGTGTCCCTGCGCTGCGTTTGAGCCATGACGTGGAGGCTGTGGTTCTTGCCCACAAGGAGCATACTGTGGAGTGTGCTGTAGGCATCTGGACAGGGAGAGGGCCGGGGTAGGAGTTAGGAGGAAGAGAATTTTCAACTCTAAGCCTTCAGTACTGTAGTGCCCAAGCCAGGCCCTTGGCTTCTGCCTTTAAGGCCTGTTCTCAGCACGATCTCAAAAATAGGTCATCTCCTGCCACTCCTGGCTCATTGCCCTTTAATGGCTCCAAACCCTAAGTCTGCACGTGGCCCCGGGCTCTGGCATTTCTGCCAGCCCCTTTCTCCAGCCCCACTGGCCCCGAGCCGCTTCCTGCCTCACAGGCTTCCTGTTTGATGCACCCAGATTCCCTCCCCTTCTCACTGCAGAAGCACTGAGGTGGGCTGGACATGGGTATCCTCCATGTCCCTCACATCCCCAGGCACGATCTGGCCTCAGGCTTTGCCCTGGCCATGCCATCCACCTGGAGTGTGCCCTCCCCTTCTTAAGGCCTTTAATCAGAAGTCACTTTGTTGGGTGAGGACTTCCCAGACCACTCATTACATTTAAAAATATTTTTAAAATGAACGTGCAGGAAGGTTGACTCTTTTGGGGGTGCAGTTTTGCACGTGTGGGACACACCAGGTCCATCCCCAGAACACTTCTCTGTCCTATTGTAGTCACATGGTTCTCCACCCCCACCCACTTAGCGGCTCTCCATCCCTATAGTTTTGCTTTCTCCAGAATGTCGTGTAAGTGGAACCAAACTATATTTAACCTTTGGAGTGGCCTCTCCACAGCCTAATGCCTTTGACATTCCTGCAGTTTGCTGGGTGTATTGATAGTTTGTACTTTATTCCATGCCATGGGTGTTACACAGTTTAGCCATTCAACTATTGAATGGGTTGTGGCTGGGCATCGTGGCTCATGCCTGTAATCCCAGCACTTTGGGAGGCTGAGGCAGGTGGATCACTTGAGGCCAGGAGTTTGAGACCAACCTGGCCAACATGGCGAAACTCTGTCTTTACAGAAAATATAAAAATTAGCTGGGCATGTTGGCTCACACCTGTATTGCCAGCTGCTCCGGAGGCTGAAGCATAAGAATTGCTTGAACCTTGTTGCCAAGGTTGCAGTGAGCTGAGATCGTGCCACTGCACTCCAGCCTGGGTGATGGAGACTCTGCCTAAAAAGAAAAAAGAATATCTGGGTTGTTTCCAGGATTTGGAGATTATGAATCATACTTCTATAGACATGCAGGTACAGGTTTCTGTGTAACACATAAGTCTTCATTTCTCTTGGGTAATAGCCAGACACAGGATTATTGGGTCATTTGGTAAGTACATGTTTATTTCATAAGAGCAAAGTTGTTCTCCAGAGTGCCTGTCATTTTGCAGTCCACCAGCAATGTGAGCACCCCTGTAAGTTAAACACTTCAGAGTAGGCAGTTGCTCTGTATCCCTGCCAGCACTTGATAGTTTCAGAATTTGTTAACTTTAGCTTTTCTAGTAGGTACATAGCAGTAAGTTCAGTGTGGTTTTATTTTGCATTTCCCTAATGCCTGACAATGTTGAGCATCTGTTCACAGGTTTCTACATCCTCACTGGTGAAGTGTCTGTTCAACTTTTTTTTGTTGTTGTTGAGACAGAGTTTTGCTCTTGTTGCCCAAGCTGGAGTGCACCTACCAGCCTTGGGGGTCCTGGCAGCCCACAGGATTCTGCCCACTGGGACTTGTGTGCCAACCTTTGTGAAGCCTCAGAATCACAGGCCTCAAGCTGTGAGCCCCACCCCAGATAGGCCAGCAGGGATGGATGGAGGCATGTAGAGGGTTTCTTGCATGCTCAGATCCAAGTCTCAGAGTGGTAGTCCCTCTGCTGGCCTCCCACCCACCCTCTCCTGCTATCACAAGTGTGGCAGGTGATAGTGTGATCACTGGGGTGGGGTGGGAGGAAGTGGAAGGCCCTGGATAGGGCCCATGCCTAAGGGTCTGGCAAAGACCCCTTCATTAGGGTCCCAACTGTGACTTTATTGCTAATGGTCTCCCCCACCCCAGTGGCCCTCATTCCCCAAACCTGAATGCAGAAATCTTGGTCCTGAATTAAACTCCATTCCACCCCTCAGCTTATGTTGTGGGTTCCTGCTAAGCTGAGCACTTACCTAACAATCAAGACCTCTGATAGCCCTCAGTCCTACCCCACAACCCCCTTGGATTTCTCTTTTTCAAGGTGGTTTCAGCTAGGAGGGTCAGTGTGGCCTTGGTGAGGGCAGACAGGGTAGGAGCATGTTGCAGGTATGGATGACACCTTGACAAAGGGACCCCACAGTAGAGATTGGGACCCTTTCCCCTCATTATCCTGGAAACCCAGCTCAGCCCCAGCCCTTGCCCATGCTGCTGCCTGGTACCTTCCACAAGGCCAGACCCCTCCCCACAAAGCTGTGGCCTGCACCAGCTCCCCTGGCTTTCCTCCTCTTTCTGCTGAGGGGCCCCTCCCAGCCTGGTTGCCAGTCACAGGAGAAAGTGGTTGGGATTTTGTTTGTGCCTCTGCCTGAGCAGAGAAGGGCTGATGGGGCCACTGAGCCTTGCCCTGGAGAGCCCCTCTGTCCCTGCTGCCCCCACCTCCCCTGGCCGACTTCTGCCCTTCATGCCTATCCCTGAGCAGCAGCCCTACCCAGGCTGGGCTGTGGGTGCCAGCTGGTTATGGACATGCCACCTGAGCCCAAGCCAGGAGCCCCTGGATTCATTAGGCTATTTTAAGCACAGCTTCTTGGCCTGCACTCCCCTGGCCCCCAGCAGCTCAGCTACTGGTCATCTGCCACCTCCTAGAATGCTGATTGGCAGTTGGCTGGGGTGGGGGCTGGGAAAACACTGTTATAAAGCTGGGAGTGTTGGGGAACAGCCGTCCCTGTCCAGAGTCGTCTGTGGTCCCTGCTGCCACCATGGCCACCCACCGCCTCGTGATGGTCCGGCACGGTGAGAGTACATGGAATCAGGAGAACCGTTTCTGTGGCTGGTTCGATGCAGAGCTGAGTGAGAAGGGGGCTGAGGAGGCCAAGCGGGGAGCCAAGGCCATCAAGGACGCCAAGATAGAGTTTGACATCTGCTACACGTCAGTGCTGAAGCGGGCCATCCGCACCCTCTGGGCCATCCTGGACATCACGGACCAGATGTGGCTGCCTGTGGTGCGCACTTGGCGCCTCAATGAGCGGCACTACGGGGGCCTCACGGGCCTCAACAAGGCGGAAACAGCTGCCAAGCACGGAGAAGAGCAGGTGAAGATCTGGAGGCGCTCCTTCGACATCCCGCCGCCCCCCATGGATGACAAACACCCCTACTACAACGCCATTAGCAAGGTAGGCTGCCTCCACTGGGAAGGCCTCTGGGAGGCTGTGGGGTGGGGAGTCGGGCAGGGGTCCGCTGTCTTGGGAGGGAAAGCAGTGTGCCTGTGTCCTCCAGGAGCGTCGGTATGCAGGCTTGAAGCCTGGGGAACTACCCACCTGCGAAAGCCTCAAGGACACCATTGCCCGGGCCCTGCCCTTCTGGAACGAGGAGATCGTTCCCCAGATCAAGGCCGGCAAGCGAGTGCTCATCGCAGCCCATGGGAACAGTCTGCGGGGCATCGTCAAGCACCTGGAAGGTGAGGCCCCCCTTGGGAACCCAGGTAGGGCGGGTAGGCGGCAGCCCTGGCTGGCTTCTCATCTCAGCAAGTGCTCCTGCTGGCCCAGGCCACTATCTAGGCATAGGGTTCCACACTGTTCACTGAAAAGGGAGAGCTGAGGAGCCATTTTTTAGTTCTGTGAAACTTTCCTCATTTCTGTGTAACTGGGACATAATCCACAGGGGTTGACTGCACTTGAAACTAGCTGTATCCGAAGGCAGACAGGCTCCAAAGGTGGCATCTGCCCAGGGCCAGCCAGCCAGGAAATGGAGGGGCTGGGCTCAGTGCATCTGGCTCCAAATCCCAACTTTCCGTGGGGCCCTGGACAAGCCACTTCCGTCTCTGGGCCTCTGCCTTTTCTGGGGTGGCAGGGAGCTCCCAGGGCTCCCCCTGGTACTGCCTCCTGATGTAGGTTTGAACCCCTTGCAGGGCCCTCCCCCATCAGGTCCTCAGAATTCCTGCATGAGCCCCACCACCCATCTCCCTCTGGACTTCGTCTCTGGGCAAAGGAAGGACCAATCAAAAGCAGGGTGCGAGACTTTGGAGTGGCCAGACTCCAGGCGTAGAGCTGGGGCTCCCACTGAAGAGCAAGGGACAAATGGGCCCAGGATGTATGGGTATAGGGTGGCCTCGCCCACAGTGACAGGCCCCTCCACTCCACCTCCCACCTTAATATTCTCAAACAGCAGGGCAGTCTAAATTAGCATCTTAATGCCCTTCAAGCTTGTTGAGTCCTGGAAAGGCTAGAAGGGTGTACCCCAAACCTTCTGCTCCTGGGGCCAATGGGCAGCTGACCAGGGCACCCAGATCGGCAGGTCCTGGAGACCGGGCCAGCCCCAAGCCTGCCTGTTCCACACATGGACACCTGGCACCTAGCACTGGAGCCAGGCAGAGGGAAGGACCAACTGCCTCCTCTCCCTTTTGGGGGCTTCATGCAGCCCGATGGCCCTCCCACAGCTTGGTATTTTGGTGGTGAATGTGAAGGGATTTCAGTGGAGTGGAGGAGCCGGACTCCCCAGAGAACATTCTCTTAAACCCTCCTGCACAGAGCGGGGGTGGAGAGGTTCGAATACCAAAGGTCGAGCTGCTATTCCCAGCTCGGGGGCTGCAGGAGGCAGGCAGGGTCGGGTTTCGGACCAGGCACTGCCTCCCTCTCCCTTCTCCAGCTCCACTGGGCACTTGCTCCTCTGTTCAGGATGTCTAGAATTTAGAGCACTTTAGAAACTAAAGGGGGAATATTCTTCCTGACCCTCAACTTTAGTCTGGCTGGAGTCACACTGGGCTGAGGGGACTGTGGACAGCACCATCACAGGTCACAGCCACTTGGGTGGGACTAGTCACCATTTCTTTCGCCACTGGGCTATTTCTGTAGGCTGCTTGGTCTAACTCAGTTACGCGTTGACCTTTAGGGACACTTCTGTGGCCTTGCTCTCAGGGCTGGGAGGGTTGGTGCCAGGGGAACTGGCTCTGTGGCCCATAAATGTCACACAGTGTCTGCTGTGTGAACAGGCTGGGTACAGAGGGGCTAAGGACACCTGTTCCTCCGGCACAGGGATGTCAGACCAGGCGATCATGGAGCTGAACCTGCCCACAGGGATCCCCATTGTGTATGAGCTGAACAACGAGCTGAAGCCCACCAAGCCCATGCAGTTCCTGGGTGACGAGGAAACGGTGCGGAAGGCCATGGAGGCTGTGGCTGCCCAGGGCAAGGCCAAGTGAGGGGTGGGCCTGGGCAATAAAGGCACCTCCTCCCAGTCTGGAGTACAGTGCAGCCGGGCACGCCAGGCTCACCCACTATCAGCTGTGGGGACTCCAGAACAAGGGGTGCAGCCATCCACCCTCCCCCACTCCATGCCTGTGTCACCAGGGGCATGAGCCTAGTTAGTACCCACTCCTAGTCATCAGGACACTGAGCCAGGGCTGCAACCACTCCATGAGTTTGCAGTCAGCACAAGCCCGTGGTGACCCTGAACCTTCAGAGCTTCTTGGTAACTATACTGTAGAACTGCCATGCTTGGGGCCCGTTAGAGAGAAGAGGCCAAGTGACCCAGGCCCCCCCCTGGGGAGCTAGGACCACAGCCAGGGCATGGCTTCCCAGTTAACTTGCTGCAGAGGACAGGTGGTCCTCGGCTGTCCCTGCAACCCCAGGGAGCACCTGGAGCCCTGCCTCCTGGCTGGGGACAGGCAAGCCCACAGGGGGCCTCAAAGCTGGCAACAGCCCAAACCTGGGTCTTCCATGGGAGTGGAGAGGAAGTTCCCTCTTCATGGGAGAGGCACCAGGAAGCCCTGGCAAAAAGGGGAAAGTACAGGAAGGCCGGGAGCAGGGTTGGGCTCCATGCAGCCTTCACCCCAGGCACCAGCAGGTGATACCGTGAGTCAAGCATGTCCGCCTAGCAGCCCTGGGGCCCAGAGGAACCTAATTCCCTGGATGCTCCGTGGGTGCCAGGTACCTCACACCACACACAGCATGCCATCCCCTGTAGGCAGAGGATCCCCGAGGCACAGAGCAGGGCGGGCCTTGGCCTCTCCCAGAGAAAATGGAAGGCAGGAAGGCTCCAACCTCAGTCCCATCTTAACATTTATGCCTCTTCCTGGTGGCTGATCATCAGCTGCAATCTCAGGGTGAGGGCGCTCACCCCAGACACAAAGCAGAGGCAGACCCCCGGCAGGCAGGGGCGGAGGGGAGCGGGGGCTGTTCCCACATAGGAGCATTCAGGCTACAGCAGGGCGGGTCACAGCTGCAAGCCTGTGTAGACCAAACTGGCAATTCATGGTCCAAAAGCATATTTGTTCTTCAGAGACATGGATGAACTGGGACAGAAAATAGGGGAAGACAACAGGCCAAGGCCACTCAGTGTTACTGTTCCTGAAGTCAGAGTCCGTTGAGGCACACACTGGAGCCAGCAGGCATCGAGTGAGCCACGTGGAGGAACACGTTGTGTCTGCTGTTTTCAATACCCAGGGTGGGAGCTTGGCCATTCCCATAGCCCAGGCAGAGGGACAGAGAAATGGAGTGGGGAGCACAGAGCAGGCTCCAACAAGACAACCTCTCTGCTGCCAAACCACCATGATCCACTCTTACTTTGGTCACTAACTCCGCTAAAAACAATTCTCTAAGTTCACTGTTCCCAAGGGTCATTCTAAGCTGTGGTGGCCACCACCCCTTAGACGCAAGAGAAAAAGAAAAAGGCAAATAAATGCAGAAGGCAGCCAGAGCCTCCCAGATGGCCCTGCTCAGGACCCGTCCCCCCAGCTTGGTAGCGGCCACTCAGAGGTCACCAGAGGGCTGGCCACAGGTGGAGCTTGGCTCAATATCCTGTCAGAGGCAAGAGCCAAGCTCTCTGGGAGGGTTGGGAGGATGCAGGAAGGGTGTTTGGGAATCACCAGGTCATTGCTGCATTTGGGGTAACGGGCAGAGTCTGCCAAGCCAGAGGGAGCCCTGAGGCCCCATCCTCACTGGGGTTCCCATTCCTGGAAGAATGCCAACTCCCAGGCCTCCTCTTCCAGCAAGAAGGAAGCCAGGTCTGAGAGGGAAAAGGCAAGACGTGCCCTCGGCCTCACTCAATGAGCTCCACGTAGTTGGCAGGGAACATGCCAAAGTGGCCGTCCGGCCCATAGCCACGCCACCAGCCTTCGTCGATCACCTCGATGCCCGTGATGAGGTTCTCAGGGTCAAAGGAGATCTCTGTATCATCAGCTGCAAAGAGGACGAGCCCAGATGCACGTCAGGGGCTCCCTCCCACATCCCACCTGCTCAGGCAGCCCGCGGCAGCCCCACCCTCCTGCAGCACAGCTCACTGCAGCTCTGGTTCCCCCTCAGAAACACCCCTGCTACCCTGCTAAGCTTTGGCCAACACTGTACCCTGTCCCAGTGCAGCTCTGGTGACCACACCCCCAGGGCACACCCTCCTACAGAGCATTCCTGAAAAGGGCTGGACACGTACCAGCCTGCTCCGTGGGGAGCCTCTGCCCCATTCCCCAAAGCCTCCACCCAGGGACGCCTGAGGAACCAGTATTCAGGCCTGGCCCACCTCCCTGTTCAGACCCCATATTCTATGACAAGGATGGCAACCGGGATTCACATCAGCGGCCAGCAAGTAGCTACGAGGAGCACGTGGGGAGGGCTGTGCTGTGCAAGACACTCCACCACAGTCACCCCCACTCCAGAGGTGCTTCTATCTCTAAACACACCGCCCACCCTCCTGTCTTCTCTTCCTGACACCCCCTGGAGCCATCCTCCCATAAAACCCCAGACCCTCTTGTCTCCTAACCTCAGGACCTTGTGGACCATGCCAGCCAGGCCAGGGCACCTTACCTGCCTGGTAGTCATACAGGGCACGAGCACAGAGCCCTTGCCCACTGAGCCCCTGGCCCTGCATGTGGTGGTCAGTGTGCTCAGAGCCGGCACCTTGCTGCTGCACCTGCCCAGGGATGACAAAGGTGTTACCCCAGACTCAGCCCTTACACCCAATCGCTGCTCTGTCCCACATGGCTCAGTTCAAGCTGGGAGTATGCAGAGGGCAGGCAGTCTACAGGCTCGAGGGCTGCTGCTGTCCCCACCCTACCAGAGTACAGAAGCCACAGGACGGTGCACAAATCCTCCAGCCATGGGCCACAAGGCCCTCTCCCCACCCAGCACCTCCTATAGACTGGTGCTTACTCTGACAATTTATAGCACAGGACTGCTCCAAAAATGCATGTGCTTTAAAACCTGGGATCTGGGGAGCATGCCCCCAGAAAACTCAGGCACCCCGTGATACGTGTTCTTGAGTATGCAGCCCTTTCCTGGCCCCAGCGCCACTGCAGAAACCCACCAATGGGGGCTCCTCGTAGAAGGTCTCCTGCTCTGGGGGTTCCTCATACACAGCCTCCTCTTCTGCCTGCACCAGACATGCAGGAGTGCTGGGCACCGGCTCCTCATGGAGATCTGCACCAGGGAACACAGTAGGTTCTCACTCCCACACATCCCCCTTCTCCACCACTGTCCTCCAGGGTCCCCATGGAGTGACAAGCGCCTTGCCTGCCCTGGGCCTTGAGACGGTGGCAGCTGGCTCTCTGCTGAAGTGAGTCTCTGGTTGGGTGAGCTGCTTTTGTAGGAAGGGGCTCCTCAGCTTGCCTGCAAACCCAAGTAAACACACACATCACTTCAGAAACACTACCTGCTGAAACACACACACACACACACACACACACACACACACACACACACACCCTCCACACTCCAACCTGGTATACTCAAGGCAGTCTCAAGGAGCTTGCTCAGGCTAGTGCAGAACAGACACCCCAGGACTATGTGTTATGTGGTGACCTGGTAGACAGTGCAGCCCAGTATCTTTTGGAGGCCAAACTGGTGACCAGCGTAGTCACTGATGAGGTCAAGGGCCCCAAGTGTGCCTCCTCCTCACTCACTCATCCCTGTCACCGATACATCTGTCACTAGGCTCGGGGGAGCCCACATAGGACCCCAGGCTCCCCCTCAGCCTGCTGCTGCCTTGTGGCCAGGCCTAGAGGGAGGTCTCACCTGGCTGAGGACTGGAGACGGAGGTGGTGGACATGGCCCTCTCCTTCTGCTTGAAAATCTCCCGTGGGTGCACAGCAGACTCCTGCGGGGAAGCACGTGTCATCCCCTGCAGTGGGAAACTTTCACCGCTTCTCCCCAGGTCACAGCTGCTTTAGCTGTTGGCCAGGTAGCCCCTCAAAGGTGAGTGTGGGGCTAAGAGGCAAAACATGTCCTCAGGTGAAAAGTCATTTAAAAATAAAAAGTAATTTTAAAAAAGAAAGTAAAATACAGAAGCTGAGAGGTTCATAGGGCCTCCTCCAGGACCAGGTGCGGTCCATGCTGGAGGCTTCCACCCTTGGCTTTCCTCTCTTGAGGTGCCCAGATGTCAACCTGCCCTAGCTGAGAGCAGGGTGGCCCCTGCCCCGGTCTGGGCTAGGCCCTCAGTCTGAGATCAGGGACTTCTATGTGTGGCCAGGACAGGCCCAAACAAGTAGAGCACCCCCATCTTACCTGCTCATCTCGGTTCCTTGAAACCACTTCTTGCTGCTGCTCCCAGGTCCTGCTGGGAAGGGCCGGGTGGGGCACAGCTGAGGCACAGCCACAGCCTCTCAGGCCACACTGCTCAGTCCTCCTCGCATCCGCGGGATGGAGCAGGTGCCCAGCAACACCCCGGGGTGGGTTCCCCAGTCCAGCCCCCACCTCTGTCTCACCTCTGGGGGCTGGCCTCGCCACCCTGCTCCTGATAGCGCTGCTCCCGGCGTGCAGCCTCACGCAGCTCACGCTCCCGGCGCTCCTGCTCCAGCTGCCGCTGCGCCTCCTCGGCCCGCCGCTTTTCCTCCAGCCGACGGTTCTCTTCCTCCTTCTGTGGGGAGAGCCACTGCCCACTCAGCCCTGTGCTAACACTTTAGCCTCATCCCCTGTCCACGACTGGGCTTTAGGCACATAGCCAAAGGCGGGCAACAGAGCCAGTCACTCGTTAGCCTTGTGCCTTCACCTACCCGAGCCTCAGTGTGACCATCTGTAATGGGCACCAAGGAGAGCAGATGCTGCATGAGCTCGCTTGCGAGGAAAGCTGAGCCACAGCAGGCAGAACACTCCCACGTGCCTGGCACGCCCGGGGCAGCACTCACCTCTGCTTTGGCCCAGAAGCTGTCTTTACCAACCCTTTTAATCTCAGACACAGCATTGGTCTTCTGGTATACAGAGCCCTGTAGGGACAGCACTCATTAGAGACCTGAACCCAGGTGGAAGCCCAGGCCCACAGGCACCAGAGGAGAGAAGTCACTACATTCGCAACAACACAGGGGAGGGCTGCCAGGACTGGACCCAGCAGTGGCAACACAGCGCTGCCCAGTGACCCTCAAGGAGACACACCCCAAGATGACCTGAAAGAAGCCCAGGACACTGCCCCAACGGGGAGGCTCAATCCCAAACACTGGAGGGGTCTCTGGTGGTCTCTGGCCCTCATAGATGGGGGCCAGGGCAAGAAAGGATGTGCCAGTGTCATGATCTTGGGGGCACCTGCCTATCACAGCCATGCATCCTGCAGGGCCTCCATTCTGACCACACAGGGTGGGCTCCAGATGAGGGCTCTGGAACAGCTAGTCCAATCCCCAGGCAAGGTCAGAGGGCTACTCCTGCTCATCTAATCAGTGGACACCCACCACAGCTCAGGGGTGACCTTCTGCAGAAACTAGGCAGGCAAGTGCCCAACCAGCCTGGTTGCTGGAAAGTGCACACTCTTGGCCCCCTGCCCTCAGAGCCCGAACAAGAAAAGGGCTGGCGATGGACAGGCAGCACTCACCACTGGGGCCTGGGGCCCCGCGTCCTGGAAGTGGCCACTCTCTTTGTGAAAGCTGTAGTTGGCACCTGAAGCCTTGGCCACCTTCTCCATGATGCACTCAGGCTCCACATCCTCCTCGGCCCGTGCGTTGATGGTCACGTGGGCCCCCTGCAGCAGGAGCAGCACTTGAAAAAAAGGCTTTGCAAGCCCAGGAGAAGAGGGGGCAAACTCCTGTCAGTCCACACAGCACAGGCCACCACTACACCACACGGGACTGGAATCAGGAAACCAGAAGGTGCCTGCCTGGCTGCTGAGAACCGAGACACAAGTTCCCCACAAGGGCTCAAACAAACCAACTTGGAGCAAACCCTTCATACTTGCCCCAGCTCATGTGGGACTCTTGCCCTCCATGTGATATCCAGTAGTTCCTTCTATAGCTGTATATATTCCCTGCTGCATATCAGTAGATGACCCAGGCATGATTTGCATCAAAGGCTTTCCTTCTAATCAACGAAAACTAATTTTAAATGCCACCTGGAAACCACAAAAGACCCTGAATAGCTAAAGCAATCCTAAGCAAAAAGAACAAAGTTGGAGTCTTCATGCTACCTGATTTAAAATTAAACTACAAAGCTATAGTAATCAAAATAGCACAATACTGGCATAAACACACACACAGAGAACAATGGAAACTAACAGAGCACCCAGAAATAAGTCCACACACTTACAAGAATGCAAAGTAGTACAGCCATTATAAAAACTGTGTCTTTTTGTTTTTTGGTTTTTTTGAGACGGAGTCTCACTCTGTCGCCCAGGCTGCAGTGCAGTGGCACAATCTCAGCTCACTGCAACCTCCTCCTCCTGGGTTCAAGAGATTCTTCTGCCTCAGCCTCCTGAGTAGCTGGGATTACAGGTGCCTGCCACCACGCCTGGCTAATTGAATTTTTTTTTAGTAGAGATGGAGTTTCATCTTGTTGGCCAGGCTGGTCTCAGATGATCCACCCGCCTTGGCCTCCCAAAATGCTGGATTACAGGCATAAGCCACCACGCACAGCCAACAGTATAGTTTTTAAAACAGTATTTTCGTTCTACTAAAAATATAACTACCATATGATCTAACAGTCCCACTGCTGGGGATATATCCAACTCTGGTGTTCTGCACTATTAACAACAGCCAAAATATGGAATCAACCTAAATGTCCATCAGTGGATGAAAGGGTAAAGAACATGTAGTATGCAAACATGAAGGAATATTATTCAGCCATAAAACAGAATGACACCCTGTCACTTGCAGCAACATGGATGGAAATGGAGGTCATTATGTTAAGGGAAATAAGCCAGGCACAGAAGACAAATATTGCATGTTCTCACTCATAGGTGGGAACTAAAAGAGTGGGTATCCTGGAGGGAAAGAGAATGGTGGTTACCAGGGGCTGGGAAGGGCATGGAAGAGAGAAAATGAAGAGAAGTTGCTTAACAGATATAAAAATACAGTTAAATAGAAGGAACAAATTTTAGTATTCAATAGTATAGAAGGTAAATTACAGTTTGTTTGTTTGTTTGGAGACGGAATTTTGCCCTTGATGCCCAGGCTGGAGTGCAATGGCGCCATCTCGGCTCAGCACAACTTCCGCGTCCTGGGTTTAAGTGATTCTCCCATCTCAGCCTCCCGAGTAGTTGGGATTACAGGCATGTGCCACCACGCTTAGCTAAGTTTTTGTATTAGAGATGGGGTTTCTCCATGTTGGTCAGTCTGGTTTCAAACTCCCACCTCAGGTGATTCGCCTGCCTCAGTCTCCCAAAGTGCTGGGATTACAGGCATGAGCCACCACACCCAGTGGGAAATTACAGTTAACAATAATTTATTGTGTATTTCAAATTAGCTAGAAGAGAAAAACTGTAATGTTCCCAACACAAAGAAAAGTGTATTACTATACAGGTTGAGCATCCCTAACGTAAAATTCTGAAATCCAAACTGCTCCAATGAACATTTTCTTTAAGCATCATGTCAGCACTCAAAACATTTCAGATTCTGGAGAATTTCGGATTTTGGATGCTGAACTGGTTAAGTATATAATGCAAATATTCCAAAATCTAAAAAAATCCAAAACATTTTTGGTCCTACGCATTTCAGATAAAGGATACTCAAACCTCTATACTCGATAAGCTGGGAATTCTCTTATCAGTTCCTAGATGGAAACTGAGGTATAGCTGAAGAAATGTCGGCAGAACCAGATATCAAAATTCTGAATCTCCTTTGCCAAAAGAAATGCAATCAGAGAAATGCAAAAAGTTACCTGACAAGTAACCAGTAAATGCTTTTGCTACAAATATTTTTTAAAATTTAAAAAGGTTCTATTATAGGACTGACACGAATCCATGTAGAAATGGGCTGGAAAGGAATGCATCAAAGGGCATGTGCGTGCTAAGGTGGTGGGCGCTCTCCCCTTCCTCCAAATCCTGATGGTATTACTAAGCTGTTTAGAGGGATCATAAAACAAAACAGAACCAGGGCCCAGCCTTCCCACTGCACCAGCTCCATCATGGTCCTTCACCCTGCCCCGAGGCCAGCCTGTAGCTGGCTCTGGCCACATCCTGACCTCTCATGCACTTGCTGATCAAGAGTGAAGCAGCCTCCGGTGACGCCCTGAAGGGCAGCAGAGAGCATTAGTCATGAGCACACTCCTGACTCCAGTTCTGATTCCCGCTCGCTCACACCCAGGAACCTGGGAGACGTCAAGCCTGTGAGGCCTGTGCCCAGTGGAGCAGGCCTTGCCTGGCCTCACCTTCAGGAAGTTGGCCATGGTACTGACGTGGCTGGCACAGGCTCCTTTCCGCACATCATTCACACCCTCGCCTGTCTGCAACACAAGAATGCCCAGAATGACCCAGGCCTCCCCCAAAGCCACTTCCCTCCCCTGAGAACCCAGTATCTACCCTGTGTCCCAGAAAAGAGAAAACTGAAACACCCAAGGCAGAACCTATTCTGACTGTGTCACACAGGTAAGTTCCCATGCCTCCAAGGGGCTCATGCACACTCTCTGAGCAGGATTGCTACTGGCTTCCACTGCAGAGGGGGTTTCATGAGTTTTTTGGGTTTTTTTTTTTTTTTTTGGAGACAGAGTCTCACTCTCTCACCCAGGCTGGAGTGCAGTGGCACAATCTCGGCTTACTGCAACCTTCGCCTACCGGGTTCAAGCAATTCTCCTGCCTCAGCCTCCCAAGTAGCTGGGACTATAGGTGCGTGCTGCTATGCCCGGCTAATTTTTTGTATTTATAATGGAGTTTCACCACGTTGCCCAGGCTAGTCTCAAAACTCCTGAGCTCAGGCGATCCACCCACCTCGGCCTCCCAAAGTGCTAGGATTACAGGCGTGAGCCACTGCGCCCGGCCTTCATGAGTCTTCTTGATCTCCACCAAGGGATCAAAAAGGCCCTGTCCCTGCACTCCCAGGCTCCTAAACACTCCCTCAGGCTCTCTACTCCATCAAAACAACCACCCTCAAGAGGACGGGGCAAGGACTCCCTGGGAATGCTTTTACTCCATTTTGTAGAAAGAACTCTAGGCTTGGAGGGTGAATTCTGCATAGCAAAGCCACAGTTATTCCTTGGACCACAATGACTCTATCAACTACTCTGCTCATTCACCAGCTCAGAGCTGTTCTGTTGATAGTAGATCAAAGTCATGCCAGTAAAACACTCTGTTCCTGACGTCAAGACAAAACAGGAAAGAAGACGATGGGGTTTCCTGGGTCACACCTAGATGAAATGGGCTCTACATACCCAGTTGATGAGGACAAATTTGGGTAGTCCAGAGTTGGGGTCCTTCACTCTGCAGAAGGCGTACATCACCTTCCCACTGTTGAGCTCCTCCACCATCTCCTCCAGACCTCCCTCTGCAGCAGAGTCACAAGGAAGGTAAGGCGTGGCCCTGACATTCCCTGCTGGCCCTTGTCCCACCAGGAAGGGAAGCCGAGCTGCCTTTAAACCAGGGCTTCTCACCTCTACCTGTATCAGAATCTTTCTAGGAGTATGTTTAAAATCAGAGTCCTGGGTACCACCCCCACTAAACCGACTGATGAGGGCTGGGTGGGACCCAGGAGTCTGCAATTCTGACAAGCACCTCAGGTAATTTTTTTTACCCACACTCGTTTAAAAACCACTTCTCTAAATCCAGAGGTAATTCTGGAAAGAAAAATAGGGTCATTTCCATGGCAAACCAGTCACCAGTCTTCCAAATGGAGGATCTCTATGTCAAAATTTTATAGTTGCCTCAACCTTGCAAAGGGGACCCAAATAGCAGGGCCTGTGGAGTCACCCCTCCCTGCATCTGTGTCTGCTCAGGCTCCAGGCCCGCCCAGACGGCCAAACCAGATGGAAAGCCCTGCAGTGGTATAACTGGCTCAGCCCTCACAGACTCTCAGACAGAAGAGAGGGTGATGGGAGCGGGGGGAGCACTGGAGTGGGCAGCTCTAAACAGTTCTCCCCTGCCACTGAGGCTTAGCCCCCACAAGCTTTCCCAGGTTATAAGGAGGAGGAGCTGATGAGGTGTTCTAGCTACAGGGCTCTGTGCATGGAGGCGGTCATGAGTCTCCACTCTGGGGACAGCAACTTGTGGAGTTTGTGGCAGAGCCCTGTCCTACGCCACTGGGAATGGTGACAGGAAACCTGAGTTGCTGATCCCTGCAACTCCCAGTCACCTGATACACCACATGTCTACTGTTCAATGGTGATCCTTCTAGAAACAGTACACCTCCTGAAAAGGTTGTGAAAGGAAGGGGCTTTCTACCAACAACAGCCACCAAACCGTGGCGAAGACACTCTGAGCACTCATTGAACAATGAAGCCGTGTCCAGCTCAGGACAGAGGAAGAGCAGTCAGGGGTGTCAGCTGGGGGCCCACAGGTCACACTCTGACCCAGCCTATCCTGACAACCTCTGCCCTATGCTGGCCAAGAGTCTGTCCTTCCTGTAGAGACCCCCAGAGCCTCTCCTGTGACTATCTGTAGCGATACTGCCCCTCCCAGTGGGGATGGGGGCCCCTGCAAGCACTTGGCATTCAGCTCTCCCCAAGTAGACACAGAGAAAGCACTTCCCTGCACCCTGAAGGGAGGAGAGCCGAGGAGGAGTGTTTTCATTTACACATATCTGAAACCTAAAGCCTGCCAGAAGTTGCCAGTGAGCACTGGAAACCCCATGTGGCTTGGTGGACCAAAACAGCTGAGTGCTCTGGCCCCGAGTCCTGCCAGCTCACGTCCTGATCAGGGGGCCAGGGAATCCCCAGTGGAGTTAATGCAGGGTGGGTCTGCAGGAGGCAGGCTCCAGCCCACTTCCCACCCTCAGTGGAAGAAGGTGTTGAGCTACTGGCAGAGGCCACCAGTGTGATAAGAGTCCCCTTCTTCCTGTGCAAGAGGTGAAATGCCAGCTGAGATGGACTGCTGATGGTCACAATCCCCTCTCCTTTGCACACCTCACCCCCTACCTCCTGGTGTCCCCAAGTCCATTTGGAGTCATACTCACCGCCTGTGCCAGCCACGCGGATGTCATTGCTATTGCCTTCATAGGTAAAGAGAGCCCTGAAATGAAACACAAGTGAGTTCTGTGGCTAGCATCTTGGGTTCCGTCTCTCCACACTGCACCTACCATGGCTTCCCACTATACCCCAAAGAGCTTGGGCTGACACTAACACTGTGAGCAGACATGGGCCTGTTCTCGATTTGCTCTGACCCACTAGGCAGGTTCTCAGTAGGCAACTATGCAGCCTTCTCAGCTCCGCAGCTGGCATGATGCTGGCCTGACTTACCATGGGGTGGGGGGAGCACACATCTACTGTGAGGAAAACATGAGCTGTGGAGTTTCGCAACAACAGCTATACAGTCATGTGTCAAATATTCACCTGGCCACCAGGTATATGGATTTGAAGAGACAAAACATACATATTCCTGAACCCAGAGCATCCATAAGGAGAAGCAAGTTGGAGAATACAAGCACTGGACCCCTTGGAAGGCTGCCCACCACTCCTGTGCATGTCTGCCCTGGCTCCAGTGAAGCCTGGCGGGTAGGGTAGTAGGTCCTTCCAGGCTTGAGACTCTTTGGTAAACACACACTTCTACAGGTTGTGTTCATCAGAAACCACAAGGCAATGCCACAACATGAAATCACACAGTTAAAACCATGAACCTGCCAAGCCCTTCACAGACAGGTCCCCATGAGCAAGTTTTCTATCTAGCAGAGCCTTATCTCTTCATGGGTGACATGGGGCCATGGCTTTCTTTTTCTGTAAGATTAATTATTCCTAAGAACTCTGGGCCAGGCATGGTGGCTCAGGCCTGTAATCCCAGCACTTTGGGAGGCTGAGGCAGGAAGATCGCATGAGCCCAGGAGTTTGAGACCAGTCTGGGCAACATGGTAGGACCCTGTCTCTACCAAAAATAAAAATCAGCCAGGCATGGTGGCACATGTCTGTGGTCCCAACTATTTGGGAGACTGAGGTGGGAGGATTGTTTAAGCCTGGGAGGTTGAAGCTGCAGTGAGCCATGATGATGCCATTGTACTCCAGCCCAGGCAATAGAGCAAAACTCCAACTCTTAAAAAACAAAACAAAAAAAACCTTGGAAAAGATTCATTCTGGTTTATAAACTTGTGCCCCAGCGGAAAGAAGTGGTCTCTGTAAAAAGTAATCTGTGTGAGGGGTTCCCTGTAGTACACTTAAAACCAGCTATTAGCACAAACCTTGCAGCAACTCAACATCCCCAGCAGGGTTGCTGGACATGGGTTGGGAGCACTGACCCACTGAACTGCAAGTCAAAGGCAAAACCCAGTCCGGTGTGTGTCATCTCCCCAGCCTCTAAAGCACAGGCCTGCTGAGGCGGGCCAGACAGAAGCTCCAGTCCGACAGGAACCAAATCAGCTTCAACTTGGCTTCCCTAGGGCTTTGCCAATGCCACTGGGTAGAAATGCTTATGTCTGAGAAAGATGGAAGACATTAGACCCAGGCCCGGTGGATATGGTTGGGAAGGAGGAAACAGGCCACCAGGAAAGAGCCACTGCTGAACCGGTGAGGAGACGGAATACAGAAGGAGAGAAACACTGAACAAGAAACACTCAGAGAAAAGGAACTAGAGAAAAGACCACAGAGAAACAAGAGAAAGATTTGAGAGATGGCACACTACCAGCGAGAGCCGGTGGAACTCCCTGGAGGAAAAAAGCCCATTCCTCTTGATGGTCACAAAGCCCTGGCTGCCAGAAGACAGTTGAGCTGGCACAAGCAGCAGGGAACAGAAGATGGCAGCTCAACCCAGCTCTTGCAAGAAGGGACTCAGCCAGCTGTGGTGGCTCACGCCTGTAATCCCAACACTTTGGGAGGCTGAGGTGGGCAAATCAACTGAGGTCAGGAGTTTGAGACCATCCTGGCCAACATGAGAAACCTTGTCTCTACTAAAAATACACAATTAGCCGGGCATGGTGGCGCACACCTGTGATCCCAGCTACTCGGGAGGCTGAGGCAGGAGAATCACTTGAACCTGGGAGGCTGCAGTGAGCTAAGATCATGCCACTGCACTCCAGCCTGGGCAACAAGAGTGAAACTCCTCTCAAAAAAAAAAAAAAAAAAAAATGGGGAGGACTCGGCAGCTAATAAGACCCAAGCTCAGTGCCTGCCACCTACCTCTCTGATTTCATTACCCTCTACCCCAGGCCACCTTTAAGAATGTTCCCAGCTGCCAGGCGTAGTGGCTCACATCTGTAATCCCCACACTTTGGGAAGCCAAGGTGGGCGGATCACGAGGTCAGGAGTTCAAGACGGGCCTGGCCAACATAGTGAAACTCAGTCTCTACTAAAAATCCAAAAAGTTAGCCAGGCATGGTGGCAGGCACCTATAATCCCAGCTACTCGGGAGGCTGAGGCAGGAGAATCGCTTGAACCTGGGAGGCAGAGGCTGCAGTAAGCCAAGATCTCGCCATCGCAGTCCAGCCCAGGCAACAGTGCAAGACTCCATCTCAAAAAAAAAGTAATAATAAAATAAGAATGTTCCCAGTTCAGAGGCTCTTTCCCACTTCAGAGGCCCTTTGAAAGAAGGGCAAAGGAAGTTTCAAATCAACATGAAAAAACATGGTGCACTGGCCTCTGAATAGCAAGGAATATGGAGTGTCAAGCATTTTATAATTCAATCATTCCTTCCGAAAATAAGTACGTGGAGCCTACTGCTTACTAGAGACAGGAATGAAGCTATGAACAATCCCTAAAAGGTCTTGCCCAAGGAACTTACTCTCTAATGAAAAAAAAAACACACACACACACCTAGCACTAATATACTATCAGAGAGTGAAGCAGGTGCAGGAGGTGAAACATGAACCAGGTGAGAACAATAAGATCCAAGACGGAGAGCTGATGTCATGGCGGCTCCCCACTCTATATGGCCTTTCCAATGCCAGCACTGTGTGTGTGTGAAACCTCTTATGACCCACCAAATTAGAGACCACCTCTTCTTCCTCTGATACCTCTACCACTTTTTCTGTACGACTCTCAGTCCACCCTTCATCTAAGCATCTGCTATACATAACAACTGTGCCTCAGGCACCAAGGACAAAGAGAAGGCCCACCCCTTCTAGTAAGAGATAAAGGTGACAAGAAAAGTCATAAGGATTTCCAGCATGTTGTGTGGGTATGTCTCTGAAGGAAGTCAAACAGAAAGATGGGAAAAAGTGCCTACAGACAGGAAGCTAAGAATCAAGAAAGGCCTGTCTGAGAAGGCAACCTCAGAGCAGCCAAGAAGTGAAGGCTGGGGAGCTACCTGGGACCATGTGGAAGACGTGTGCTCTATGCAGAGGACACAGCAGAGCGAGGATCCTGAAGAGGAACCAGCTTGTAAGTTTGAGGAAGAGAAATAAAGCCAGAATGGTGACAAACAGGTGTGGCCACAGTGTGGTAAATGAGAGGGGTGGTAGGTTCTGGGTCATCAGCAGAGCAAGGAGTCTAGGCTTTATTTAATGTGCAACAGGAAGCCACTGCAGAGTTACAGGCACGGAAGTGACATGGTCCAGATATTTTTCCGCAGTGTGCGGAATATGCCACACAGTATCTGCTGAGTAACTACCTTAATGGCTGTGACAATGCGGATGGAGGCCAATGGGTTATGCTGCTGAGTGACACAACCTATAGTGGTGCAGGAGCCTGGAGGTAGGGAGGGGGCAGGGCATGGCTGTCTGGGCAGATGAGTCCAGCGACAGGTTCTCCATGCACAGGCACTTTCAGTTAGGTGCCTCTTCCTCAAATCTTACAAGCTGGTAGGTTCTGACTTTGTGAGGGCAAAGAGGCTCCATTACCCTCATGAGGGACAGAGAGTAGATGGGGTGTGTTTAAATGTGAAGCCAGGAGCGGTAGCAGACAGCTCCGGTAAGCAGTCCAAAGAAAGGCTAGGAACACAGGAGGTCTGAAGAGGGAAGCCCAAACTGCCAGATGGGCTGCGAGGCATCATCCCAAACCAGTGATGGTTCCTGAGAAGACTGATGATGAAGAGAGACCTAGAAGGGAAATAGATCAGGAGGGCCAGGAGGCTCCTAGGTAAGTTGGCAAGGGCAAAGAGAATGATCAAGAGCATGTAGAGAAGCAAAATCTTTAATTGGGCAGGGCTGGAGAGGGGCAAAGATTCTTCTGGGTTCTAAAGCCAAAAGGTATCATGTGGACATGAAAATGGAGCACTCACTGCAGATACCTTTGACTGGGTTTGAAGTACAGAAGGGGTCTAAGAGAAACAGAAACAGGAATAGGAGAGAGGCAAAACAGGGGGTTGACATCTAGGGACTCTCCTTAGAAAAAGAACAGTGACTGACATGTGGGTAAATTTTCTGAGGGATTATAAAGCTGGCAGAAAACCCTACCAAGGAAGTGATGAGACACGCTTCTTTAGATGCCTCCCAAACAGAAGATGTGCTGTTTGGCACAAGTGCCATCCAGGGACCCCAGACCTGATAGGAGAGTCTACAGAGACCCCACAGACCCAAGCAACTGGTGTTCTAAAGCTCTTCCCCTAATGGCCCCGGGGCTGAGGAAAAGGCACAGCTACAACATCATCAGTATCACAACAGTACACTGTATAAAAGCTGCTCTGTGCTGGGCACTGGGGAAGTGCAGAAGAGACGAGAAAGCACTTAGAAAAGTGGAGATGGCCCCCACACAAGAGGAAGACTCAGTCGGGAGGGCCTCAGTGCTGACCACGGCGTGGCCCCTCCACGACTCTGCCTCCAATGCCCAGTTTCTATTCCCCAAAGTTGGTCACCTTAGCCCACCATACTCAGCATATTTCTCAGAACTGGAATTTCCCAAAACCGTTCACTAAAAACAATTAAGCAAAGGGGAAAGTGAGGATATACTGGGTGGCGGGGGGAAAATGGGACCTTTTCCCAAATAGATAGCAAGCCTCCTACTTTCGTACATCTTCCCATGGCTCAGGCACAGGGAATAGTACACTTTTTGGAGAAACGGAAGTTCTGAAGTCCACGTTCACAAAGAACCAAGAACCCAGATCCCAGAGCTCCTCATCTGAAGCCCTCCCAGAGCAAGGCTCACGTTCCCAGCCCGGCTGCCAGACCGCTCTCAACGTCCCATCCCTGAACACAGCGTTTGCAAGAAACCGGACATGGCTTCCGCCTTCTTAGGGAGGGCTGTGCAGGACCCCCTTCTCCAGGGAAGTCCCAAGGCTGGAAAGAAGAGCCTGGCGAAGCTAGCAAGCACAATCAGGCCGAGGATCCAACATGGAAGCCCGCGGAGCCCACACTGGGTGGCGAGCGGCAGGGGGAGGGGCAGGACTCACTGGGTGCCCCCCAAGCCGGGTTTAACCTGTCCACAATCGGCGGGGCAAGGGGTGACGAAGGTGAGACAGCACTCCCGCTGCGGCGTGGAGGGGAGAGCCAGGTCAGCCCCCGGCCACCTGCGGCGGCGCCACTCCGCGCTGGAGCTCCGGCTCCCCCCGCGTCCCCGGTTCGCCCCAGACAGACCCACCCCCGTGGCAGCCCCGGCCCGACCCCGGCCCGCCTCGCCGCCCACCAGTCAGTTGGGGACTTCTCGGTGACCACCCGCACGTAGGCCTCCTGCAGCGCCGGCCCGTTCCGGCTTAGATTCGCCGCCATGGCCGGCCCGGCTGTCTCCGCGCCGCCGCTGCCGCTTCCGGGCCGTACTGCCCCTTGACAGCAGCAAAGCCTCGCCTCCAACAACCGGAAACCGCCCCCGCCCCATGGCCGGAAGCGGAAATGGCAGGGGCCGGCTGCACTCGCGGGTCCTCGCTGGGTGCCTGGACGGCGGATCTAGCATCCGGGGCCCGCGAACGCTGAAGGACGAGAGGGAAAAGAGGACCCTGCCTTCCGCTTGTCCTCAGGGAGGGATCCTGGGGCGAGGCCTGGCGCGTCTTCTGGTCCCACCCAGCCGGCGACTCGACTTGGAAGCCTGGCGGAGGGGACCCGGTTCAGCCCGCTGGTAGCTGCTCTCACAGCACTGTGCTCATTCTTTTCTAATACTTCTTACGTCAGTGCGCTTATTTGAGAGATCTTGGGTTCACTGCAGTCTCCCTCCAGACGACATCTTCAGCCTGTTTGTGGACCCTCCGGTTTGATCTGTGATTTAAACATGCATAAATGTATGAATACACGAATAAATGAGTGCTAAGTGACGATCGCACCGATACAGACCTAACCGAAAGTGTCTTTGTGCCTTCTCACTCTCACCTGAGTTTCTCCCTCTGCAGTTTGATCGAGGCCAGGGTAGTGGAGGCATGAAGAGAACCTGTCTGTGCTTCACCAGCACATCTGGGATCGTCACCCCTAGAAGGTGTCAATCTGCTTCCCTCCTCCAGGGAGCACCAGTTGTTTCCATCCACAAATCTGCCAAATCTACACTGACTGAACTAGCTGCTTACCTGCGTGATAGGGAAATATGCCAAAGCCCAAGGCAGCTCACAGCTTCTTTCACTGCCATGGAGAACAACCCCCTACCTCCTTAAAATACAAATCCACAGTCCCTTAAGCCCAGATGTGCTTTGGAATTCAATCTAAGATTTCAGAAAAGTTATACCATGTATGTCCTGTATACTCTGTAAGCCCTTATCACAGAATCTGGAGCAGGAAATGGTAATCAGACATGTTCATACTTTTGCTGTGATAATGTGTGAATAATCAGCTAAGTGGAATATAAGACTCTAAATATTCTCATAGCAATTAAGGTTGGTTTTTGCTACCAAATGAACCACCAAAATCTTAAGGTGTTTGGGTCTGGATGGTGCAGATAAAGTCTTGTGGATTTAATTTGAACAAAAATGTTCATTTGTTATGTCCATTTTTCTTTCTGTTGACATCATTGTTGCTTGTTATCTTGTTTGTTTTGTGCTGCTATAACAAAGTACCACGGACTATGTAATTACATAGAACCGAAATTTATTTCCTCACAGTTCTGGAGGCTGTGAAGTCCAAGATCATGGCACTAGTATCTGGTGAGGGGCTTCTTGCTGCATCATAATTTGGTGAAAGGGCAAAGAGGATGAGAGAGAGACAAAAAGGGGCCAAATTCATTATTTTATAATAAACAGGAGAATATGGGCTGGAAGCAGGGAACCTAACGCTGACTTACACTAATCTAGAACCAAATTAAAAGAAAAATGCCAACTTAAGGACTAAGTAACAAAAGGACTAGAGGCTACTCCCTTTGTGACTGCCCCCACGTTTTTCTGCATGGCAGATGAAAAATTGAAAGTGCCTTTAATTGGTCCCCTCCTACAACCAGTTATGCTCCTCATAGGCCAAGTCTTCCTTTGCATAGTAGTGTAACTTTGTAACTTCACTTCCGCCTTTCCACAATCAATCAGAAGTTTGCGTAGGGCGTAACTTTCTAATTTCACTTCAGGGGCTGATGTCCCTACTCTCAACCAATCAGACTGATTTGGGGCCACTACTTTATTTACACTGGATGTACACCAAATAACCAATGGGAAACCTCTACAAGATATTTAAACCCCAGAAAATTCTCTAACCAAGTTCTTGAGCCTCTTGCTCAGGCCACTCCCACCCTGTAGAGTGTACCTTCATTTTCAGTAAATCTCTGCTTTTGTTACTTCATTCTTTCCTTGCTATGTTCATGCATTTTGTTCAATTCTTTCTTCAGGACACCAAGAACCTGGACATACTCCATGGGTAATAAACCCACTCCCAAGATAACGGCATTAATCCATTCATGAGGGCCTAATCACCTCCCACCTCCTGCCACTCAACACCATCACATTGGAGATAAGTCTCTAAGACATGAACTTTGGTGGACACATTCAAACCATAGCACTTGTCTTACAGGCAGAAGCTCTGACATTTCCGAGAGAACAATAACTTCATCCCAACCTGGAGAAGTCTCAGGTTGTGACAAGATATCCTTTCTCTTCAGGAGTCCATTCTGCAGCCTTCACCCCTCCTTTGAATTCATCCTGGATCTTCTTTTCAATCTTTTCTCTTTTCCACAGTGCAGGTCTCCCTGCTTCTTTACTCTGACTTCACTACTGTGTTTACATCAGAAAAAGTGAATTTGCATAAATAGGGGCTCTCCAGGTCTCCTAAATTTCAATCTTTTCCCCCCTTACTTCGGTAACATCTCTGCTTATTTTTCCTTCGGACCAGGCCCTCAGGTGACTTTCTGGCTCCTAGTACCTCTGCCCCCAATCTCCATATTCTGGAGGAGTTTGGCCATCAGTCTTATGGTTCTTCTACTCTCTTCTCTTTGGGGAACATGTCTTTTTTTTCTTCTTCATCTGGGGATACTCCTAGTTAATCAGCTTCCTGTTGTCGGGTTCCTTTACCCACTTGGCCACCAGTCCCAGGTGGAAGCCCTGGGAGGTCTGGGAGCACTTTTCAAATTTTAGTCGACCTGAGGAGAAGCTACCCTTACCTGAAACCAGGTCGTACAGGCCGAAGACGCAGGTCTCTGTGTTCTGGAATCAGATCAGCTCAGTGAGGTGAACATGCTCCTGGTAAAGAAGACTATGAGGAGTCATCTCCGGTGGTGAGAAGGTTAAGGAATCAGGATTCTGCTTCCTGTTGTAGTGTGTGGAAACCTGTTTCAGCTTGATGGGCCAGGGAAGCCTCAGAAGAAGTAACTAACCCTGGAGTAGAGACTGGGTTCTGAGGTAGGAGCCAGCCTAATTGGTCTGAGAAATGGGACACAGGGAGGAGAAGCCAAGGGAAAGGCTTTGGGTTTTATTCTAGGTGTAATGGAATCCCTGATAGGTTTTAAAGAGGAGAGGATGTGACTTGTGTGTATGTGTGTGTGTATATAAATATGTATATATACGTGTATATATATATGTATATATGTGTGTATATAAATGTATATATAATTGTGTATGTACATATATATATATATTTAATTGTATTTTTTTGGAGACAGAGTCTCACTCTGTTGCCCAGGCTGAAGTGCAGTGGCACAATCTCGGTTCACTGAATGAAACCTCCACTTCCAGGGTTCAATTGATTCTCCTGCTTTAGCCTCGTGAGTAGCTGAGACATGCCTGGCTAAGCAAGGCTGTATATTTTAATTGGGAAGTTTAAACTCTTTTTTTTTTTTTTTGAGATGGAGTTTCGCTCGTTACCCAGGCTGGAGTGCAATGGAGCGATCTCGGCTCACCGCAACCTCCGCCTCCTGGGTTCAGGCAATTCTCCTGCCTCAGCCTCCTGAGTAGCTGGGATTACAGGCACGCGCCACCATGTCCAGCTAATTTTTTGTATTTTTAGTAGAGACAGGGTTTCACCATGTTGACCAGGTTGGTCTCGATCTCTTGACCTTGTGATCCACCCGCCTCGGCCTCCCAAAGTGCTGGGATTACAGGCTTTAGCCACTGCGCCCGGCCTGGGAAGTTTAAACTCTTTACATTCAAGGTTGTTATTGATGAGTGAGGACTTATTCCTATCATGTTGTCAATTGGTTTCTGATTGTTTTATATGTCATTTGTTTCTGTTTTCCTCTTGAAAAAAATTTTTTTTTTAATTTGCTTTCTATTCTTTTCTTTTCCTTTTTATTGTAAGAGACAGAGTCTCACTACATTGCCTTGGCTAGTCGTCTCAAAATCTTGACTTTAAGCAATTCTCTCACCTCAGCCTTCCAAAGTGGGGGATTACAGGGATGAGTCACCATGCCTGGTCCCTTTCTTCTCTTATCTTTTGAGATTTGGTGGTTTTCTGCGATGATAATGCTTGATTTCTTTCTCATTTGTGTATCTAGTCTATCAGTGACTTTTATACTTTTGGATGCTTTTTTTTTTTTTTTTTTTGAGGCGGAGTTTCGCTCTCGTTACCCAGGCTGGAGTGCAATGGCGTGATCTCGGCTCACCGCAACCTCCGCCTCCTGGGTTCAGGCAATTCTCCTGCCTCAGCCTCCTAAGTAGCTGGGATTACAGGCACGAGCCACCATGCCCAGCTAATTTTTTGTATTTTTAGTAGAGACGGGGTTTCACCATGTTGACCAGGATGGTCTCGATCTCTCGACCTCGTGATCCACCCGCCTCGGCCTCCCAAAGTGCTGGGATTACAGGCTTGAGCCACCGCGCCCGGCCTTTGGATGCTTTCTTTCCATAATTCCCTTTTCCTCCTACCATATCTTGCATATGGCAAGGTCTCAATCAATGCTTTGATACCACTTAACATAACTGGAAAGTGATTGTGATAATTGGCTAGCTGCAAGTCTTTCTCAGAAGACCAGCCCTTTGAGCCATTGTGGGTGGGCTAGGGGTTAGCAGGGTTGAGAGGCCAGCTACAAATGGCTCTGCTGTTGCCCTCCAACATGGAGCCCAGCTGAGCATCTGCCTTCAAGAGGAGATCTGATGCAGGTAGCTGGATACCAGCAAACACACCTGTCTGGGGGCATGGGAGAAGATGAGAAGGATGGGAAGGAAGTAGATGTTTTATTTATTTATTTATTTAAGATGGGATTTCACCGTATTGTTCAGGCTGGTCTTGAACTCCCAACCTCAGGTGATCTGCCTGCCTTGGCCTCCAAAGTGCTTGGATTACAGGTGTGAGCCACCACGCCCGGCCCAGTATATGTATTTTTAAAGAAATCATTGACTTCTGATGGGTGGTTGGCAGATTTTTTGTTTTTTTAAGATGGGGTTTCACCATGTTGGCCAGGCTGGTCTTGAACTCCTGACCTCAGGTGATCCACCCATTTTGGCCTCCCAAAGTGCTAGGATTACAGGTGTAAGCCACTGCGCCTGGCATGCAGATTTTTTTTTTTTTAACAGCTTTTTTGTTTTTTGTTTTTGTTTTGGTTTTGGTTTTTTTGGTGTTTTTTTTTTTTTTTTTTTTTTTTGAGACAGTTTCACTCTTGTTGCCCAGGCTGGAATGCAATGGTGCGATCTCGGCTCACTGCAACCTCCGCCTCCTGGGTTCAGGCAATTCTCCTGCCTCAGCCTCCTGAGTAGCTGGGATTACAGGCACACGCCACCATGCCCAGCTAATTTTTTGTATTTTTAGTAGAGACGGGGTTTCACCACGTTGACCAGGATGGTCTCGATCTCTCGACCTCGTGATCCACCCGCCTCGGCCTCCCAAAGTGCTGGGATTACAGGCTTGAGCCACCACGCCCAGCTGTTTTTTTGTTTTGTTTTGTTTTGTTTTTTGTTTTGTTTTTTTCAGAAAGTTTCTCTGTCACCAGGCAAAGACCAGGAGGGTGGGAACAGGAAAACCAGAAAACAGGTCAAGGGAGAACAAGTCCCTTTTCTTCTCACCAGTGAACAGCAGGTGAGGGAGCAGCCTCTAGGAGGAATGCTACTCAGGATGGGCTTGCTGCCTGCATGGCATGAGGGTGCTGTCTTGCAGGTGCTGGCAGCCACAATCTCCATTATGGCTAGATTCAATACAGGTCCAGACCTTTCCTGACACTGCTGGAGAGGAAATGTGTGTCACGGTCTGAAGAGACAGCCATGGGGAATGGAAGCATGGGAAGAAGGGGTGGGGAGAGGAGGAGAGATAAGTGGTTCTATGCTAATCTTAGGGTTCCTTCTCTACACTTTTGGGTACCAGGGACAAACCCTATCAAAGGAATTCTGCAGACAGTCTTGGAAGCACCTTCTCTGACACTTAAGGCTTTTTCCTGAATTTCAGAGACAGAAACCTACCCATCCTTGAGCAACTGCAGTGAGGCAGTGTGGAATTCTGTGCTGATATACTGCTCAGCTGTGAGCTACCAGGTCGGTTGGAAATTTGCATTGACATTTTAATCCCTTATCCTAAGATTTTGGCTCATTGCTATGTTCTTGGAACTCCTGGATCTTTCTGGATTCCGATAGTGGATCAAAATCTCAGCTTCATTCAGCAAACCCAGAAGCTTCTGGGGGAGAGTTAACGGTCATTTGTTCATCATGGATCAACTGTTTAAGATCAAGCACCTTTCTGATCTCTGTGGTACACAGAGAAAAAAACACATTACTCTGCAGTTGGCTTCTCAGATCTTCTATCTAGTTGCCAACCTGGGACTCTCCTTGGAAGCATGGCTTCTGCACACATTGGTTACAGTGGCTTACATTGACTGTACC
The DNA here is from genome assembly GCF_048565385.1 of Saimiri boliviensis. Lineage (NCBI taxonomy): Eukaryota > Metazoa > Chordata > Mammalia > Primates > Cebidae > Saimiri > Saimiri boliviensis. The sequence goes on from NC_133458.1 coordinate 112,686,669, forward strand.
ACAGTGGCTCCTAAAACAAGGTTTTTGACCTCAGGAGCCTGTTCTTCAGGCTGATCTGAGCCCCTTGAAGGTATGGCAAGCAGGTGACATTACTGCCCAGGAGATTTGCTGAGAGCTCTGGAAGGTACAAAGCACCTCAGGCTTCAATGGGTGTGTGAATCTTTACCACAAATCCCAAAGGGCTGATTTGACTTTCTCTATTACATATATCCAACAGAGACAGCAGGCTTGGGAAATTTTGACTGGACTCAGAAAATTCACCAGTTTCTTGGGAGTCATAACCTATTACGCTTGAAAGACTAGAGCATGGTTATTCCCCAACACCAATTTGGGCCTGAATTTTCCCATCTGACCTGTCTGTAACAAGTGAATCAGTCCCACCTTCCTTGATCACATGAGTAAAGTGTTCTGTGATGCTTGGCTGCAGGTGCACTGTGACAACTGTCTTCATGAAGCACATGATCTCAGGCTCCAGATGGCATTGCTGCTCAGTACAGCCGTATGCTGACAGCCCTCCTAGAGGACACCGTGGAAACAGCATTCTCCCCAACTATTAAGATTTATTGTTTTGTTTAAGCAAAGACCAAAGCAGCAGCGAAGATACAAGAATTAAAAAGGCAATCCTTGCTGGACGCAGTGGCTCATGCCTATAATCCCAGCACTTTGGTAGGCCAATGCAAGCAGGCTTGAGGCCCGGAGCCTGGCCAACATGGTGAAACCCCGTCTCTACTAAAAATACAAAAATTAGCCCAGCGTGGTGGCACACGCCTGTAATTTCAGCTACTTGGAAGGCTGAGGCAACCCGGGAGGTGGAACAGTGAGCCAAGATCACACCACTGCACTCCAGCCTGGGAGACAGAGAAAGACTCTATCTCAAAGAAAAAAAAAAAAAGGCAATCCTTTTTGGTGAGATGGAGCCACACCCATAGGACCCCAAAAGTGGCCTTATAGTAACAGGAGGATCCTAAATGTGGACCCTCCCAAAGGGAATGCTGCCCAAGTTCAAAGTGCTTCTTCCTTTGCTAAGAAAGTGATTATGCTAATAACCTCAGTATCCTTAGTGGGAGAGTATCTGGCAATAAAGTTGTAGCCACAACTTGGAAGTTTCTGGAGGAAATCAACCTCCCATAGCCACCTTTGGCTGACTGCAGGTGTTAGGTCTGCAGAATTCCTTTCAATCAGCCTGCAAAGGCCCCATCTGGCCATTTGGTCACAGTTTTACTGCTTCTTCACCTCTTGTTGTTATTCAAGCATCACCTCCTGGGGGGTAGACCAGCTTTATAAGCAACCTAGAAAAATCAGGTCGAATTTGGCTTTAGAGATCTGAAGCTCCTCAATTTTCTTCCCTCTTTGGAAGTTTTATTAGAATAATCCCCACCCTTTTCTGTCCTCTTCCTAGCTAACCTAATCTCAAGGCTCACAGCTTTAAGGGCAAACCTTAAAGTGGGCTGCATCAGAAAGCCAAGACAGAAAGCCAGTGACCCAACAGGCAATTCTAATTCAAGGCTCCAAATAACTGTTAAAGTGTGTATCTTCTGTTCTACCTAGAAGAAAAAGAGACTGAAATGTCAATTATCATTTAGAATTATGAGTGAATTTTTATTTACATTTAAGAGTCTCCCTCCTTGTGTTCTAGTCTGTGAATGGCTCACACTTGGACTTAGTGTAGGCTCCTAGTGGGAGGGGCGGGGGTAGTGAGAATCCTCATCAAATGGAGTAACATAACCCAAATCTCTAGAGGTTTCATAATTTTTCTCTTGCTTCTAAAAACATAGTCATCTCTTACGGGATGTTATGTGCTTTGTATCCTGAAATTTTCCACTTGCTGCGTCTTGGTGTGAGGGAAGAAATGCCAGCACATGGCACTGCAGGAGGAGACTGGTGGAAGCCTCAGGGCTAGGCCTTCACTTCCCAGTGACGCTGTCCCCAGTTCCCTCCAGGATGAGTGGAGATTCCTCAGGTTTTGCAGCAGATGGGTGTGAGGAAAGCCTGCTCTGCCTTGGGCACCCGGGATGGCACTGAGTTCTAAAAGGCAAAGGGTATGTGGTAAGGGGCCAGGCTGAAGCCCTGGTATGGTACCATCATGGGCAGCAGCACCATTTGAGGCCAGGTAGGAGAGACGTGCAGGGTCTGGCCCCCCAAGAGACCAGCAGATAAACTAGGGTGGCAGAGACAGAGAGATTCCAGTGTAACCAGGAAGGCTGCAGATCATAACAACAATGGCTGCTGATTTGGCCGCAAAGAGGTGGCACTGTCAAAGCCATAACCGCTGAGAATGGCACCAACATGCTGCAGCTGGAGAGAGTGGAGACCAACATTTGTTTGAAGAACAGATGACACTCTTTGAATGGCTCAACCAATAGCCCAAAGTTTTAAGGGAAGACCTCTCTGCTAGCTTCTCTTGGACAATGTCTCCCGTAAAATCTCCGAGGCACTTACATAGCATATTTTTGTGTCCACTCTCTTGCTAGTCTGTTGTACCTGGAAGAAAAAAGCAGAGGGAGTGACACCCTCACTTGAAATGGTCACCTCCCTTCACTATGGTGCAGAGAACAGGACTGATGTGGGGAATGCTGCTGCTGCTGCTGCTGCTGTTGTCAAACATCTAGGGCTGATGGGTGAGTTGAATAAAGGCTTTTCCCAGACCAGGAGCATATCAGACATGGCTGTAACCCCCAGCTTGGGGAACCCCTCATGTGCAAACTCCAAACTGTTGATTCTCCATAACTATCTGCTGTGGAAGATTTAATCATGTAACAGACTGCCTCCCTTTCTCTCTCCTGTCCTAGAATATGGATGCAGGGAGGACAGAGAAGAGACACACAAAGGTCAGTCTGTACTAGTTACAGGCCATCCAGCACACAAACTCCAGAACAAGGACTAGGGAACCTGCCCAGAGTGTGAATTAGCACCATCCTCAGCAGCTGTTCTGCCCCTCTGTGTGCTGGATTTTTTTTTGATTTCTTGCCATGGGGAGAGTATCTGCCTTGTGTGCTTGTGGGGAAGACTAGACAAGCCTGTATGTAAAGCATGTGGAGCAGGCTGGGCATCCACTGAGGGCTATGCAGGTATGTGCTCTTACTCTCATCATTGTAATGAGATCTGATGCCATGAGACTATAAATTAGAGAGATTTATAGTTACAAGAGGCACTAAAAAAAAATCACTTTGGTATGTCTAAAATATCTCATAATGTGTTAAAATAAACAAGGATTAAGTTAAACCTCAGTCAATTAAAAAGGTTGAATGTTATTGAAGAACTCCAGTGAGGGAAATAATAAGATCTATAAAGGTCTTAAGAAAAATAGAATTTGAAAAAATGATGTGGCTGAATGAGTACAGTGGCTCACAGCTGTAACTGCAGCACTTTGGGAGGCCTAGGTGGGCAGACTGCTTGAGCCCAGGAGTTCAAGACCAGCCTGGACAACATGGCAAAACCCTGTCTCTACAAACAATTAGCCAGGTGTGGCGGCACATGCCTATAGTCCCAGCCTCTCAGGAGGCTGAGACAGGAAGATAGGTCGAGCCTGGGAGGTGGCAGCTGCAGTAAGCCATGATCGCACCACTGCCCTCCAGCCTGGGCAACAGAATGAGACCTTGCCTCAAAAAAAAAAAAAAAGCGGGGGGTGGGAAACATGCTTCATTCCAATCTCTTCGGACAGAAAAGAAGTAATGAATAGGCCGGGCACGGTGGCTCAAGCCTGTAATCCCAGCACTTTGGGAGGCCGAGGCCGGTGGATCACAAGGTCAAGAGATCGAGACCATCCTGGTCAACATGGTGAAACCCCGTCTCTACCAAAAATACAAAAAATTAGCTGGGCATGGTGGCGTGTGCCTGTAATCCCAGCTACTCAGGAGGCTGAGGCAGGAGAATTGCCTGAATCCAGGAGGCGGAGGTTGCGGTGAGCCGAGATCGCGCCATTGCACTCCAGCCTGGGTAACAAGAGCGAAACTCCGTCTCAAAAAAAAAAAAAGAAGTAATGAATAATGAGCTGAAGAACTCACTCACTGAAGATGCCTTTTAAAAGGGCCAGCAAGGCCTTCCTTGTAGGCCCACAACTGAGATTCACACCACTCACGGGGCGGCGGCCCCTGCCACACCTGGCCCTTTCTCAGAGTGCTGTCAGCACTCAGAGACTAACACACGGCGATGACTCCTCGTGCCTGCCCTACCAACTGCAGACATCCTCATGCTACAGTGCATGTGGTTGTGACTGGCCTACGGGGAATCAGAATTTTACAGTTCTGGATTTGTTTGTTGGTGTTTCAACAGAGAGCTGGCAGTGAAGTTCTGCTGGTGAAACGGCAACACACTGCTGACCTCTGAGCCTGAGCCAGCGAAATGAACACAGCAGTGTTTCCCACCTTGACTGCCCTCAGCCTCACCTTGGGTAGAGCCAAGCAGACATCCCCTTGTCTTAGGCTATAAACCTTAGAATTAAAATCAGAATTTTCTTGTCAGATTCTTCTGAGTCCATTCTTGGCTGACCACTGATTTTGCTGGCCTCAAGGGCAGGGCTTGGCAATGCTTTCGTAAGTAGTAGCAGCAGCTAATGAGTTATCCAGGAGGATGAACTGCTTTTATCTCCTTCTCCCTTCTTAGACTCAAAGGACATGTTAGTGAGAGAGCCAGGAGTCCAAGCCCAGGGCACACCTGCTGCGCGCATGGCTCAGCATGGGCAGGAAGATGTCCACGGGAACCTGTAGCCCAGAAGCACCAGCTCAGAGCACAGGTACTGCATGGAGCTGCCTGGGACAGCCATGGTGCAAAGGCAACCCAAAGAGGACGCGTACTTCTCTCTGTCGGCCTTGTAGGTGTGAGCTATCTCTGGTACCAGAGGGTCATCGGGGTTGGGGTCGCAGAGCAGTGAGCAGATGGACAAGAGAACTGGGAAGAAAAGGAAAGGTTGGTCAGCTGCAGCCATGAGGTGGCTAGGTCACCCCAGGGTGAACCTCCCTGAACTCACATTCTATATTGACCAAGCAGTTGTCTTCCCTTCAACAGCCCAATCTAAATTGCTTCATGCACTACTTGCTCTGTCCCAAGGATCAGCCGAGGAAGTCCTCACTGTGTGGCCTCAGACACGCTATGCTAGGACACTTCCCTCGTGGGTGCATCCTGGCTGTCATTCCCCTTCTCCACTGAAGCACCCTATCTTAGTCTCAACTGCCCTCCCATCCTTGTGTGTACCCCACATCATGCATCTCTGGTGTTTAGTCCCAAGAGTCCTGTTTATTGGCAAGGAAACAAGAGTTCAGAGCATTCAAGTAACTTGTCCAAGGTTACAGACTTGGAACATCCAATAAATGGGCAAAAATGAGATTCTGAACCAGGTCTAACTGTAAAGCAGATGCCAGCACCGTCTCTAGGACGTGCACTCAGCGTGGCTCTCAGTAACTCTAGGGGAAGGGAATCACCCACTAGGGCTGTGGTGCGGAGCAGAACTGTGGTGCCTGGATTCTTGGGGTCCCAGACGGAAATGTGGACTCTCATCCCTGGCTTTGCTTTCAATTCACCATATGATTCCAAACAAACTGGATTCAGTGAGTCCATCAAAGTCCTGACCACAGTTCCCCACATGTAAAACTACAAATGACAGGGGCAGGTTTGCCTTTCTTAAGATACTTGGCTGGGCACTGTGGCTCACACCTATAATCCCAGTGCTTTGGGAAGCCAAGGTAGAAGGATTGCTTGAGACTAAAAGTTTGAGACTGGCCTGGGCAAAAAAGACCCTGTCTCTACAGAAAAATTCAAAAATTAGGCTGGGCTCTGTTTTTTGTGGGGAATTGAGTTTTCACCATCCTACCCACACTCCACCTGGCAGGATACTGCACCGTCCACATTCAGGTCTCCTGTGCACACACAGCCCATGCTCAGCCCGTCTTAGTTCAGAAGCAGTATCTGCATTTCTAAGCTCAGTTTAGACTGGTTTCTTCAACTTCAACCACAGACATGGTTTATTATGCTCAACATCATTTATTTTGTGAAGGGAGGATTTCTCCACCAACTTCGAGGCCCTGGGAGCATGCCCTGTATCTCTTCCTTCAGGGCTGACTCACAGTCCGTGTTGTGCTTATTGGATGAATAAATGAGGGAACAGAAAATGTAATGTAATATTTGCCTTTCTTATTTTTAGATAAAAAAATCTAAGTAGAATCAATATTTTCTTTTTGCACCCATGTGACAGTCTTGAGCACCCCTTGGCAATTGACTGCTGAGAAGCGCCTTGGCACAAGGCACAAGGTTCTGCTGGTGCTGCCTCCTGGGGGGTGCAAGGATATCCACTTATGGGCACAACTGTGGACAGGGCTGTGTGGCCTGGGAAAAGTGCCTGCTCTCTCTGAGCCTCTATTTCCACTCAGACAGTGCTGGGGTAAAAACACGTGTAAGAGACAGGCACACAGAGCATCCCAACAGCGTCTCTACCTTTTGACACAGTCAATGCTGGAGACCACTGAGACCGCAGGATATCGAGGCAGATGTTGCCATTGCTGTTGATATTAGGGTGATAAATTTTGGTTGTGAAAGCGACCTGAAAAGACAGGATATCCCAAATCAGACAAACACAGGGACACCTGGGAAATGAACCACATAAAGCAGAAGCAGCTGCTGCTGGGATGTACCTACAGAGTGCTGCATATCTGGCCCCACAGTGCAGGCTGAGCCAGACCCGCACTCTCAAACTCTAATGGGATATGGAAGTGAGTGATCACCCAGAAGTTCCTTGACCCATTCACTCCTGGATCATCACTCTGAACATATGGGGATTGATACCATCTCCGAGAAAGCAGGTGGAAAGGACTCAAAAGCCCAGAATTTTTATGCAAAAAGCAATGATGTTTTGTTGACATAAGACACATCATCAGGAGGAAAGCCCTGGCTGTGAACCCTCTGCCAGGCCACAAACCCTCCCCAACTTTCTATTTCACCCTTTGTAAGGCCCCCATCTTCTCAGAATTGAGCTCTAAAATACCCTTGTACATTTCAAATATGTAAGGATACCCACTGTAACAAAAGATATGAAACCCATATGTCTTCAGATTGATGACTGGTTAAATCAATGTTATATATAAGCAACAGAATATTACACAACTGTTTGAAAAGAATGAGGTGAATTTTTAAAATATGAATGTGATCACATGGAACAATTTCCAAGATGTATTGCTGTGGGAAAAGCAAGATGCAGATTCGTGGAAAGGTCTGTTCCATTCATGGGAGAAACAAGGGAGCACAAACAAGTGCTTACCCAGGTGGAGATTACTCCTGGAGGAGAAATGAAAAGACAAGTAGGACTCAGTGCCTTGTGGAAGGAAAGCGGAGGGCCATGGCTAGAGAGACAAAGTTTGAAGAAGGTCCCATTTTCACTCTGTACTCTCCTACATTTGACCTTTTTTTTTTAAACCACAGCCACACATTACTTCTTCAAATGACCTCCTTAGACCTCAGAGCCTTCACTGTAACTAGGTTCATGGTACCTCTCCCAGGGATGCTGTGAGACCCACGGAGAGTCTGCTCTCTGTGATGTGCAAGGTGCTCTGAGTCAGGTGCAGCTTCTACTGCCACAGGAGCTTAAGAATGTGCCTCACCTACACCCCCACTGGGCAAGCAGTGACCCCACTGCAGGGGCTGGGACAAAGTAATGTAAGGGTTTTGCCTCCTCTGCTAGCTCTGAGAACTCGCTGGTACTTTTTTTTTTTTAAATAGAGATGGGGTTTCACCATGTTGGCCAGGATGGTCTTGAATCCTGACCCTGTGATCCTGCCGCCTCGGCCTCCCAAAGTGCTAGGATTACAGGCATGAGCCACAACGCCCGGCCTCACAGGTACTTTCTATGCTAGATGGAGGAAGCACAAACATCCTTTATATCATTAACATCCTTTATATCATCCTTTATATCATTAAGCACAAACATCTAGAATTTTTTGCATGCTTGATATAGTTAATAGCGTTTTTTAAAAACTTACTTTAGAATATGATAAAAGAGTTGTGTGCATGTGAACTTGAATATCTATTACCAAACAGTTTTTCCCAGGAAGGATCAAACTTCAAAAGGGTCTCAGACATTATCTGCCTCAATATCTCCAATAAAGATCATGCAATCTTGCCAGATTTCTCCTATTTTTTGTGCCAAAACGTAAGTCCAGTTGCTCCTATTTCCCTGTGGAAGGAGATTTTTTAAAGACAGAAGCACTTTCTTTCTCAGAGAGTGTCACTATTACCTTTCACCTCACATCTCTCCTTGTTAAAATAATCTCAACTCACCCACAGAGCTTAGTCTTTTTTTTTTTTTTCTTTTTTGAGACAGAGTTTAACTCTCGTTGCCCAGGCTTGAGTGCAGTGGTGCGATCTCAGCTCACTGCAACCTCTACTTCCCAGGTTCAAGTGATTCTCCTGCCTCAGCCTCCCGAGAAGCTGGGATTACAGGTGCCCGCCACCACACCTGGCTAATTTTTTTTATTTTTAGAGGAGACAAGTTTTTGCCATGTTGAAAAGGCTGGTCTCAAACTCCTGACCTCAGGTGTTCCACCCGCCTTGGCCTCCCAAAGTTCTGGGATTATAAGCATGAGCCACTGCGCCCAGCCACCTCTTACTCTTTTCATAATAACCACTGTTTCTCCTTTGTCCTTGGGCAGCTAGGTATCCTGAAAACACCCAACAGACATTCAGAACTACATCAGTATCTGTTTAAGGAAAATCCTCAGCTGCTTACATGGTAATGAAAGAGGTAAGGTAGAAAATTACTACTTGATAAGGCACTGTCAACAGTCTCTCCACAGGGGAAGGGAGAGGAGGTGAATCAGAGCACTGTGAAGCATGTTTATGCTTTTTCAGCCAAACCCCCTTGAACAGCATCTGTATTCCAATGCGGTGAAGCTATTTCAGCATCTGTCATTGCCCTGCTCCGCACCCACCACTCACTTGCCAAAACCTTAAAAGGTCTTTGGGATCCTACACATACAGCTAGTGCTCGACTTACGACCACGGTCGGGCCCACGGAACGGTCGTAACACGATTTTGGTCGTAAGTTGAGTAGGCTATAGGTACAGTTGAAATGGTGCATGCGGAGATGGTAGTGCTGCCAGAAGCTGGTCCGCACTGTCATACACCCAGCCGGGCAACGTTTGCGCTGCCAGACGTGGAGCAGTCGTGGCTAGTGATTGTGGTCATAAAGTCAAATGGTCGTAAGTTGCATAGGTCGTAAGTTGATCAGCACCTGTATTTAACCAAGATTTAAAATGCTCAGGCACCAAGTAGCCTCTGGTGGTGCTGTCTGGACACAGCTACAGCTGGTGAGCGCAGAAAGGGCTTCTTCACAGTGACTCAGATAAACAATATGCAAAACAGCAGCTAAGCCTCTGGCTCAAATTGAGCCATCAAGGCCAAGTCAAGGTAGTAAGACACAGCAACGTCACAAACCTTCGGCTATGGTGTCCTATGTAGGTGCAGGACTTCAGAGTAAGTCTTGCCAAAATGCACAACCTGGCCAGGTGCGGTGGCTCATGCCTGTAATCCCAGCACTTTGGGAGGCCGAGGCAGGTGGATCACCTGAGGCCAGGAGTTTGAGACCAGCCTGGCCAACATGGTGAAACCCCATCTCTACTAAAAATAATAAAAAATTAGTCAGGTATGGTGGCAAGTGCCTGTAGTCCCAGCTACTCAGGAGGCTGAGGCGGGAGAATGGCTTGAACCCAGGAGGCAGAGGTTGCAGTGAGCCAAGATCATGTCATTGCATTCCATCCTAGGTGATACAGCGAGACTCCATCTCAAAAAGCAAAAACAAAGACAAAACCAAAAAACAAAAATGCACAACCTCAGTCCAATCCTGAGAAAATATCACACAAACACAAAATGAGGGACATTTGACAACATAATTGTTTGATATTCCTCAAAGGCATCATGGTCATGAAAGACCAGGAAAAACTGAGGTACCATTACAGAGTGAGGAGATTAAGAAGACATGGCAATAAATGAGTGCTGGGTTCTGGAACACAAAGAGCACTTGATGGAAATTGGTAAAAACTGAGTACGGTCTTTAGCGTGTAATATCGTGACCAACATTAATCCCCTGGTTTGGATCATTGTGCTATAGTAATGTAAAACGGTGACATCAGGGAAAGCTGGATAAGAAATACATAAAAACTCTTCGTACTGTTTTTGCAATTTTTTTCTAAGTTTAAAATTAATTCAAAATAAAAAGTTTTTTTAAAAGGCTGCCACATCCAGGTTCCAGTCCCACCCTTCATTATGGGCCATGTCATCTCAGGAAATGATACAACTTCTCTAAGCCTCAGTTTCCTCACTCACAAAAGAGAATTGATGCCTTTATTTTTAAAATAAGAATAAAAATATATGCTAGTGTATGCAGGAAACACCCTGGAAGACTGGACACCAGGACACCAGGTGGATCTTCTCTGGGTCTGCAGCAGGCCATGGCTACCATCAGCGAGTTTAGTTCTCTATCTGATAATAATGAACTTTCACCAGTTTTGCAATCAGAAAAAAACAGATGTTAAAAATGATGTGACTCAGGAGGCTGAGGCAGGAGAATTGCCTGAACCCAGGAGGCGGAGGTTGCGGTGAGCCGAGATCGCACCATTGCACTCTAGCCTGGGTAACAAGAGCGAAACTCTATCTCAAAAAAAAAAAAAAAAAATGATGTGACTCACACACACCCTGTTGTGTGGCCACACCTGACTGCAGCCCGTCCTTGCCGGCTCCCCCTAACACTCCTAAATTCACCTCTTCTCCCCACCTCCATGCCACCAGCCACGCCTCACCACTGAGCCTCACCTGGCTGGGCTCCCTATCCAGCCTCTTCTCCACAAGGCAGCAGAGTGATCCTGTTGGTGTGGCAATCCCCACACAGGGCGTGTAGACCCCACTCCTGGGGCCATCCTTCCCAACTCCTCACAGTCTCACTCCCCTGGGGCAGTTTCCTGGAGACCCACTTGCCCCCTTGCTTAGCCTCTGCAGTGCCCCTCCTCAGGGTAATCTCCCTGCCACCCCAGCTCCTGCTGCCAACCCCTGCTGGTGCTCCTCCCCAGTGCCCACTGGCTTACGTGCTAAACACCCTGTCTCCTCCACAGGACTGTGAGCCTCATGGCAGGCTCGGCCACCTATGCAGGGCCCAGGTGAGGAGGATTATGAGGCGCGGGGGTCCAGGAAGCTAGACAACCTGCTGTGCACAAAACGTGCTAGAGCAGGGTGGTCAAGGCACCTCCCTGGACTTCTCCTTCCCTTTGGTGGCACTGCTCTCTAAATGAGGGGATGGTGTCTGCATACAGAACAGAGGAGGCTTGCTATTCGTTTAACTTAATGAAGGAAAGTGAACGTGTGACTCACCAGTCCCAAACCAGGGTGTGTCCACCTTGGCACTATTGACACTTGGGGCTGATCATTCTCTCTCATGAGAAGGGAGGCTGTCCTGTGCACTATAGGGAATCCCTGGAATGCCCTCACCTTTGCCCACTCGATGCCAGTAGTACCCCCTCACCACAGTTTTGACAACCCAAAATATCCTAAGATGTTACCCAAATATCCCTGGGGCAGTAGCAAAATCATCCCGGTTGAGAACCCTTGTCCTAACTCTAAGTAAAGGACTGCAGAGAAGGGAGCCGGAACCTGGAGACATGACCAGACTCAGCTACAGCCACAAGGAGCCGCATTCAAACTGTGGTCTCAGTAGGGAGGCCAGCACCAGCTCACCCCACTGACCCTTGCTCACAACAGGTGCTAATTCCCAAAGTCCAGTGGTTAAAGTCCTGGGAGGCTGTCTATATAGCGGTAGGCCCAAAGGGTATAGCGGTGGGCCCAAAGAGAAGCCCCACATACCGCTCTTTTTTTTTTTTTTTTTTTTTTTTTGAGACGGAGTTTTCACTCTTGTTATCCAGGCTGGAGTGCAATGGCGCGATCTCGGCTCACCGCAACCTCTGCCTCCTGGGTTCAGGCAATTCTCCTGCCTCAGCCTCCTGAGTAGCTGGGATCACAGGCACGCGCCACCATGCCCAGCTAATTTTTTGTATTTTTAGTAGAGACGATGTTTCACCATGTTGACCAGGATGGTCTCGATCTCCTGACCTCGTGATCCACCCGCCTCGGCCTCCCAAAGTGCTGGGATTACAGGCTTGAGCCACCGCGCCTGGCCAGCTCTTTTTACCTATACCCAATTTGAAGGGCTCCTCGTCACATGCTGTCCTTCATCCAAACATCAGGGAAGTTGTGAGAGGGACCTCACCTTTGGGGGCTTGAATGGGTAATCCGTAGGAAAGTGGATGGTCAGGAAGAAAACACCTCCTTGGTAAGGACTGTCATTCTGGAAGGATGAGACACGGAAAGAGATAAGTGCCTGTGCTAAGCCCACAGTGCAAGAAGCAAAACTGTAGCTGTGTGCTCAGCAGCTAGTACCTACCGGGCCCATGATGGTGGCCTGCCAGTGGAACACTGCAAGACAAAAGAGAAATGGGCATGTAAGAGATCCCCCAAGAAACATGTCTATCTACTGAAAATCCACTGCTAAATTACAGGGCACTGTCCACACAAGATGCCCTCCCTTCTGACACCAACTACGAATCGGGGTTCCCCAAACCACCTAAGACGCGCTAACTGCCTAGGAATCCTAGAGCTCACTGAAAGTGGCTGTGCTCATGACGGCCGGTTATTACAGGGAAACAGCATAGGTTAACATCAAGAGGGTCCAAACACAGAGCTTCCATTCTTCTTTCTCCGTAGAGTCGGGATATGTTACTCTCCTGGCATTGCTGTACAGCAACACACACAGAGCACTCCCAATCAGAGATGCTCACCGGAGCCTCAGTATTCAGAATTCTTATTGGGGCTCCTGAGAGCATGACTGACTGATTTGAGTGCCCACAGGGCTGATTTCAGGCTCCGGTCTCCAGCTCCTCCAGGTATGATCCAAGCCCCCACCTTATTTTATTTTATTTTTTTTGAGATGGTCTGCCACCCAGGCTGATGGGCAGTGTCATCATTATAGCTCATTGTAGCCTCAAAGTCTGAGGCTTAAGCTATCCTTCTGCCTCAACCTCCCAGGAGCTGGGACAACAGGTGTATGCCACCACATCTGGCTAATTTTTTTACTTTTATTTTTTCATTTTTGTAGAGATGGGGTCTTGCTACGTTGCCCAGGCTAGGCTCTCACCTTAAACCACATGAGTGGTCCACTTGGTGTGGCCAGTCCTCACCCAAAATCACAGTTGGTGTGCCCCAAAGCTTCCAGCCAAACAAAGACACTCCTAGCAGGTATGATATCTTAGAGATTGCCCCCTAAGTGTTAAGAATGAAGGCTATTTTGGGGACAAGATTAAATTTTGTTGTTGTTGTTGTTTTGCAGAGATGGGGTTTCGCCATGTTGACCAGGCTGGGCTCAAGCAATCTGCTAGCCTCAGCCTCTCAAAGTGCTGGGATTACAGGCATGAGACATTGTGCTCAGCCAACATTAAGTTCTTTACTACACAAGTGCCAATAACCACAATTCAGTCAGTTCTTTGCACAGAATTAAGCCTTAGCTAGGCTTCAGCCATTTTCCTTATTGCTCTTTATAAACCCTCCTATTCCTTGGTTTCCCCTGATTCATTCTGAAGCCCTCTCCAAAGAGTCTCTCTCAAGAGCCAACCGCCCATGGCCCTGGAGCTTCACTGGTGCTGCCTCCATCTGAGTCCTCTCCTGGCCAGCCTCTGGGCAGTGCCCTATGCTCTAGGCACTCAGTAGCAAGATCACAATGAGCCCCTCTTGTACTTCCTTTCCAGGTTGCCACCCTTTGGTGGGGGTTTAGAACCTCCTCTTGCTGCACATCACATCCTACACCCTCTCCAGCATCTCAGGTGATTTTTACTGCTCTACCCATTCCCAGAACAGCTCCTGTGTATCAGCAAGGCTAGCCTAGTGTGGCCCATACACCCACATCCAAGGCTCCCAAGTCATACAAATGGTCCCAGGGATACTGACTTGAGAGCCTTTGTGGAAAACGCCATCATCCAGTTGAGTTGCTGAGACCATCTGAAGGGCCTGTTATTCGCAGCAGAATTCTGTCTCATACGGGTTCATAGTAGGCATGGAATTAGCCCAGAGTTTCAGACCTGGTCCTGTCCTGTGTTTACTGTCACCTGTTGAAATACCCCACAGGCTCTACCCGACAGGAGGCCCAGGAAAGCACCAAGGTTTGGGGTAGAAGCATTAAGTGCAGGGACAAAAGGAGAAGTTTCCCAAGCCCCTGGAGGTGTCCAAAAGTAGTCAAGGTGGCCCATGAGCCCTTTTCAATATTTCAGAGAAATGGTGCTGCAGAGAATACCTTTACCTGTAATAAGGCTGCCTGAGTTCATGAAAATATCACATTTTTTTCTTTTGACTGTTTTTATGCCAATTAACGTTAATCATTAGTTGGCAGTAGATATAACTTTGTCCAATATTAATGTGAATGGAATCCTTTATTAAATAAAAGTGTTTTTGATAATTAATATATTTCGGAACAGAAGGTTAGAATCCTCTGGTCTTGTTCAATTTAACCCTGAGGGCTGCTGGGACACTAAGCAGGGCTTGAGGGCGGAGTCAGAAGAGACGGCCCCCAAAGCCCCAAAAGCCGAAAGGAAACAGAGGAGGGATGCTGGAATCGGCTGTGTGCCCATAAGGCAGGTGTGAAATGGCCCCAAAGGCTAGCTTCCAATGCCTTCTAAACCTCATCCATTGAGGTCTGACTGTGGTAGGCGGCCTTGATGCTAGCCTCTCTTAGCACTGGGCTATGGTGCAAGGTAAATGTGAGCTAAGCTGAGCATCAAGGAGCTGCCTCTAGACAGCTAAGACGGAACAAGAACTAGTTCAAGCTTACAGCGACCCCAGTTTAATCTGATATGATCTTAATTGACAGGTAAGAGGGGAAGCATGCTACAGAGACCTGGGGTGCTTGTGAGGACAACATGAGGTAACACTGATTAGTGGGGAGCAGTGATGAGCAGGTATCAGGAGACAGTGGAGCAGAGTTGTTCTCATTTCTTACACTCTGCACAGGCAGCTAGGAAACATTTCTGTTCTGCTCCAAAAACGAGATTTAAACTCCCACGTAAAGCCATTAGAGTCCTCCATTTTCAGTGGCTCCATCTGCCTACTCGTTGCTCCTCTAAGCTTGGTCCCCTCCCAGAACATGCAGGTACACATATGATACCATGCCCTCATTTTTTTCCAGCTTGGTAAAATTTATTTTTGTAGTAAAAAATATATAAAATATGCAATTTAAACAACTTTTAAATGTACAATTCTGTGGCATTATATGCCTTCACAATGCTGTAGAACCATTCCCACTATCCATTTCTAAAACTTTCCATCACCCCCAACAAATTCTGTACCCATGAAGCAACATTTCTCCCATTTCCCCTCCCGTCACCCTCACGTAATCTCTCATCTACCATCTGTCTCTATGAATTTGCCTAATCTATGTATTTCCTGTAAGTGGAATCATATATTCATCCCTTTCTTTCCTGCTTATTTCACTTAGCATGTTTTCAAGGCCCATCCATGTTGCACTGTGTATCAGAACCATACTTTGTTTATCTATCATCCACTGATGGGCACTTGGGTTGTTACCAGCTTCCGAAAATCATGAATAATAGTGCTGTGAACATTGGCATAAACATTCTATCTCAGTCTGTTTTTGATTCTTTGGTAGATGTACCTCTGACACCACTCTCCTTGAATACACAGTATCTCCCCTCCGTGCCTACTTTCCTATGGCTGCAGTTACTGAAGCCTCACTGGGAAGGAATGTGTCCCAGAGCCCAAGAAGCCCACAAAGTGGAGATAAGGTGAGTGGGCAGAGGATGGACCTGGAAACCCTAATGCTGGGCAGCTCAGCCTCTGCCAATACCTCTGAGGGATGGCAGAGGCCTGGCACAGGCGGTGCTGCTTCTCCCTCTCTCTCCCCAGAGCTGTCTAGAGCTGCTTCTTAGTCTCCCCCAGGGAAGAGCAAAAGTGAGAGAAAAGAATAGGGATTGTCCTTCCCTTTGGCAGAGGCAGAGGCAAGTGGCCACTGCCCTACCCTGCTCTGCCCCTCATTCGCCATCCTGCTCTGCTCCCAGGAGCTGCAGCACCACCAGGCCCTCTAGAGCAACTCCAAAAATATTTACACCAGCACCCAAGTTTGACTTGGCCAAGGGCACTTTCCAGCAGCCGATGTGACTCCTCAGGGCAAGCTGGCTTTCTCATGCCCCAGAAGAGAGAAGTGGTGATTATGGGAAATGAAAGGCAATGCAGGTACTACTCTGAGTATAACCTGACCAGTCAAGCTACTGTGAACTCATGGCCTAGACCTCAAATGAAAAAGCAAATGAAGGGAACATGACATTGGTTTTCTTAAACACTGCTTGACCGATAAATTTGGGGTTTTTTTTCTTTTTGAGACAGAGTCTTGCCCTGTTGCCCAGGCTGGAGTGCAGTGGCATGATCTCGGCTCACTGCAACCTCTTCCTCGTGGGTTCAAGTGATTCTCCTGCCTTAGCCTCCCGAGTAGCTGGGATTACAAGTATGAGCCACTATGCCTTGCCTAAATTTGGGGGTCTTAATTACAATGCTCCTGCAACCTGAAGCCCCCAAAAATACTTACAGTCATCACCTACAGGTCCCGCAGAACACTGGGCAGGAGGATCCCTCTGCAAGTCGGTTAATTCCTAGAACATGAGATAGTGGGTCAGAGCTGCTGTGCATGGGGATGCTGCCTCTACACACCAATCTTGGTAGCTGGAAGGAATTCTCCCGGTGGGAGGAGGCTCCTAGGCCTCAGGAGGGAGTTAGAGACAATGTGGGTCATAGAAGTCTACTCCCTGCTATAAAGATACCAGAGAAGTAGGTATTATCATTTCCATTTTATACATTAGAAAATTGAATTGTAAAAAGATGAAGTTACCTACTCAAGGTACAGAGCTGGAAGACAGCAGGGTAAGAAGTCAGTCACAGGTAGCTCTGCCCTGCCCCCAAGCCTGGCCTCCCACCTGATCAGGTAGAGGACATCCCCAGGCCCCCAGGTGCTCAGGATATGGAAGAAAAACAGCCCAGGAGAGGGTTCTGGGAGGATAGGTGCCAGGTTTTACTGTAGGCTAATGAATTAATGCATGGAAGCAGTTAGTACCAAGAAGTGTTCCTCTCTCTACTTTACCTCCCCAACCACCATTCCAATCACCCTACTCACCACTGGTTAAGTGGTGAGCCCTAGGGCTCTGAATGTGGAGACTTTGGCACGTAAGCCAAAGTCTAACAAACACTACCCCAGTGGGGATCAGGGACTACACCACAACTAGATTCCCTTTATGGGACACCAACTCTGGCCATAATCCTTTAAAGTGATCCTGGTCCGGCATGAGCCTCAAGGCCCAAGATTTTGGGCAGTGACTCTCAAACTTCAGTTTGCATGGGGCTGGGTACATGCCTATAATCCGAGCACTTTGGGAGGCCAAGGTGTAAGGATCACTTGAGCCCAGGGGTTCAAGACTAGACTGGGTAACCTTGTGAGACCCTATCTCTACTTAAACAACAACAACAACAAAAGCCCAGTGAGGCTGGAGCTTCAGTGAGTTGTGATTGTGCCACTGCACTCCAGCCTGGGCGACAGAGTGAGACCCTGTCTCAAAAAAAAAAAAAAGTTACATGTATGAGAAGGTTTCCTAATACAATACGCCCTATTCTTCCCGGGTTCCAGATCTTACTAAATTCCTTGGGTTTCCACAGGTTCCGAAAGGAAGGAAGGAGGTACAAGCAACAGTGTATCATGCATCGTGTGGCAGGGAAACTCCTCAGGGACTTGGCATGTGCACAAAGTTCACACCTGGCTAATGACATTCCTCTTTCGCTGAACTAAGCCAAACACCGTCCTATCTACACAAACTCTCCTGGTTTCACCATATGTCTCTGGACATGCTAATCATTTCAGTAACCACCTCTCTGGCCATCCTGCATTTATCTCCTTCACTTCAAATTTAATCAACCAAGATGGAAGTATTAACATCACAAAAGCCAGCAATGATACAAATCAGGGCCATATTTTCTCCCCAAGAGTTGATCTTGAAACATCTGCCAGTATACCACTGGCCAATTCTCAATTAGTATCTAATATATCTGAACACATTTCCTCGTAAGTAAAATGAATGATACTTTGCAAGCACTCAGGAAGTAGCATCAGGAGTGGTCAAAAGAGAATTTAACTTGGGGAACAACTGCAGTCAGACAAGGGGACCAAGGACAGGCTCAGAAATGCAAGAGCTACAGAAATCAGCTGTTTGTGTGGCTCACACTTATAATCCCAGCACTTTGGGGGCCTCAGGCAGGTGGATCGCCTGAGGTTAGGAGTTCAAGACCAGGCTGGCCAACATGGTGAAACCCTGTGTCTACTAAAAATATAAAAAAATTAGCTGGGTGTAGTGACACATGCCTGTAACCCCAGCTACTCGGGAGGCTGAGGCAGGAGAATTGCTTGAACCTGGGAGGTGGAGGTTGCAGTGAGCAAAGACCACGTCACTGCACTCCAGCCTGGGCGACAGAGCGAGACTCCATCTCAAAAAAAAAAAGAAAGAAAGAAATCTCGGCCAGGTGCGGTGGCTCAAGCCTGTAATCCCAGCACTTTGGGAGGCCGAGGCGGGCGGATCACGAGGTCAAGAGATCGAGACCATCCTGGTCAACCCGGTGAAACCCCGTCTCTACTAAAAATACAAAAAATTAGCTGCGCATGGTGGCACGTGCCTGTAATCCCAGCTACTTAGGAGGCTGAGGCAGGAGAATCGCCTGAACCCAGGAGGCGGAGGTTGCGGTGAGCCGAGATTGCGCCATTGCACTCCAGCCTGGGTAACGAGAGCGAAACTCTGTCTCAAAAAAAAAAAAAAAAAAAGAAAGAAATCTCTGCAGAACAGTTCCTTTTTGCTTACCTCTCTGCTATGTGCCCCTCAGGACCTCCATTATCACTGTGCAGGGGAACTGTTTATATCCATTGTGACACTGCATGAATGAATGAGCTCTATGACAGAATGGTTAAGGCAAATCCTAAATATGTTATGTGAGCAGTCAGGGGCAGGAAAAGCCAGCAGTACAGGCCAATTCCCCTCCACCTCACAAGGTTTTCCCATACTTCTATGCTTTTGCACTGCCAGTATGCAGAATCCATGTCCCTCCTTTAGAGGTGTGATGAACAGTTACACCAGCACTTAATGATCCCTGAAAGGCCACATGTGGATCTCTAGTGATAGACTCCAACCAGCACCTAGGAGTTTCGAATGCTAACTGGCATTTCAAGGAGGAATGGTGCGACTTAAAAGAAACTGGTCCACTCACACACATCGAATTCCTGTGCTCACCTCATAGGGTTAGAAGACTCAGGTCTGAGTCCCAGCTCTGTCACTGAGGAAACCACTTTCACCTCTTTGGGCCTCAGTATAACCATCTGTTAAGCTGTAATCATACTTGCCTGCCAACTTGCTGACACTATTGTGTGGCTACAAATTTTGTATATAAATTTTTAATGTATATAATGTAAGCAAGTGCACTCAATAAATATTAAGACAACAGTGGTATAGCGGATGCTACAGTTAGTATTATAAAAAGGGAGTGGAATAAGTAGAATATATATATATATTTCTAGAGGAATACTTTGACACTGGTTGCCCTCCCCCAGAAGAGGAATTGGATGGCTGGCTACAGTCTTCGGTGGGAGACTTTTCCCTGTATATCCTTCGTACCTTTTGAACCATGGGAATTTATTACCAAATAATTAGATATACAAATAAAATATTTTATTAATTGTAAAGGGTTAAGTAGATTAAGTTTATAATTATTATTACAAGTAACGATGATAAAAGTGGGAAGTCCCGAAAAAAAGAAAGTATTGAGTGTTAGTAGAGAAGAGTGAAGCAAACCATGGTACACACTCAGTTATTCCTTCACTGTGTTTCATCAACTCCAAGACTCCATCCTTTGTAAGACACATATTTTTAATTTACATACACTTAAGAAGAAAAAAAACATGCTGGCAAATAAACTAACACCAAATCCTTTCTTTGCACATATACTTTATTTAAAAATTACTTTTATCAGGCTGTGTACAGTGCCTCATGCCTGTAACCCCAGCACTTTGGGAGGCCAAGGCAGGTAGATCGCTTGAGGTCAGGAGTTCAAGACCATCCTGGCCAACATGGTGAAACCCTGTCTCTACTAAAAATACAAAACTTAGCTGGGCGTGGTGGCACATACCTATAATCCCAGCTTCTTAGGAGGCTGAGGCACAAGAATTGCTTTAGAGGGTGACATCATGGACAGGGCAGAGCATCTGGGGTCTGCTGGGAGCCTCCAATCCCCAACAGTTTTGCAGGACACTGATATCTATGGACTCTAAAATGGACTTAACTTAAAGAAACTCATGGACCATTAATGGACAAAAACATCAATCAATACATATTGTGGTATTCAAATACTAGCACTTCAGGAGATCATCGAGAACCACGTTTTTTTCAAGACCCTGGCCTATCATCATCATGCATTCAAGATTTGAGTTTGAATAACTTCATTAAGACTGAGATCTTCAGGCCGGGCGCGGTGGCTCAAGCCTGTAATCCCAGCACTTTGGGAGGCCGAGGTGGGTGGATCACAAGGTCGAGAGATCGAGACCAACCTGGTCAACATGGTGAAACCCCGTCTCTACTAAAAATACAAAAAATTAGCTGGGCATGGTGGCGTGTGCCTATAATCCCAGCTACTCAGGAGGCTGAGGCAGGATAATTGCCTGAACCCAGGAGGCGGAGGTTGCGGTGAGCCGAGATCGCGCCATTGCACTCCAGCCTGGGTAACAAGAGCGAAACTCCATCTCAAAAAAAAAAAAAAAAAAAAAAAAAACTGAGATCTTCAAAAGCTTCAAGTCTCAACTGCATTAAAGCTCTCTCACAAAAGTACTAGCTTAAAGGGACTAAAATCCATTAATGCATTCCCTTTATATCCCTTCTTCTGACTTCTCTTCAATTTCCTTGGCCTCTCGGGTCTTTTACATTGCTTATGTTCCTTTATACTAGATGCAAAGAGACAGTGCTTTCCAGAAAGACGGGTTCTGTGGCCATAAGTTTTCATTGGTCAAGAAGCATAAATTTAGCATGATGAATTTAGAATTAGGTCTTTTATCGTATCCTATAAAAAGTTGAATTAACAATAAGAAAATGAGGATGAAGCAGTAAAAATATTTTGGGTTAGATTATACTCTCAGAAGCTATGTGGTTTAGAGAAAAGAGCCCCCAACCTAAAAGTTAATAGTCCCTATCCTGTCTCTGCCTCGTACTAGGTATATGGTAACTGAGAAAGTCACTTAACCCCTGAACCTTAACTTCACTATCTATAAAGTGAATCTGATATTTTCCCCCACCTACCTCACAGGGTTGTTGTGAGGATCAAGTGAAATAATGTACATAAAAAGACACATATAAAATGTGTAATACAAGGCGGGGTGTGGTGGCTCACGCCTGTAATTCCAGCACTTTGGGAGGCCGAGGCGGGGCGGATCACCAGGTCAGGAGATGGAGACCATCCTAGCCAACATGGTGAAACCCTGCCTCAAAAAAAAAAAAAAAGTGTAATACAGACAAAGGGTCCTGTTACATAGTACAAGTCAATCCCTCAGATCTTGGGCCTAGGAAGGTAGGTGATTTAAGCTCACTGAAAGCATGTACCATGTCCAGGCTGGATACATGGTAACAAGGCTATGTTAATTTTTTTTTTTCTCTGAGTTGACTACCTAAAAGACCACATGGGCTAATTCTAAGGAGGAGCATGACTATATATTTCCTTAAAATCAGAGCTTAGCATTGTTTTTTGTTTTTTTTGTTTTTTTTTTTTTGAGACAGAGTTTCGCTCTTGTTACCCAGGTTGGAGTGCAATGGCGCGATCTCGGCTCACTGCAACCTCCGCCTCCTGGGTTCAGGCAATTCTCCTGCCTCAGCCTCCCGAGTAGCTGGGATTACAGGCACATGCCACCATGCCCAGCTAATTTTTTGTATTTTTAGTAGAGACGGGGTTTCACTATGTTGACCGGGATGGTCTCGATCTCTCGACCTCGTGATCCACCCGCCTCGGCCTCCCAAAGTGCTGGGATTACAGGCTTGAGCCACCACGCCCGGCCTCATTGTTAATGCTCTAGAGCAGTTATGGGTTGTAACATATCAGTGATTTGTGAAATTTTTTTTTTTTACTAAAAGGTGACCAGCGTTTTTCTTTAAATGAAAAAACATAGAATATTTCACAATCCATCCCACATGGTAAAAGTAAAAAAAATTGTTTTAGTTGTATATACAAGTGTGTGTGTGAATATGTGTGTGTACTTGGTTATCAAATAAAATACTTTTTTTTTCCCTGCTGAAAGTGAAAATAGTTTTTTTTTCTCCCTGTGGGAGAAGAAAAAAAAAAGAATCGCTTTAGCCTGGAAAGCAGAGGTTGCAGTGAGCCAAGATGGTGCCACTGCACTCCAGCCTGTGTGACAAAGGCTCTATTTCAACAAATTAAAAAAATTAAAATTACTTTTATCAAAATAATTATTTTAGGCTTAAACAGAGCTTTGTGTGTTTCTTTTTGTTATTCATGCATACAAAAAAAAAAAGTAAAAACAAGTGAAATAAATGAACTGATCTGTTCAGGTATTCCTAAAGTTTCTTCCTATTCAGAGCCCAGCACTGAGTCATTGATGTCTACACAGTATCGTCCTCTGCGTCTTCCAAACCAACGGTAATGTGGCAATTCTTAGAAATCCTCTACTACTGCTTCTGAAGTTTTCTTTCAAGCCATCAATACTCATTCTGCAATGGCCCTGTGATACACAATCTCTTTGCATATATTCCAGCAAGAAAAAATGATCCAGCCTTACCAACTTGAGGGTAGGTGGTACCTTTCTTTCTGGGGCTATGAAGAATTTGGTTGCTTGACATGGAATTAGAAAATTGCAGTCTTTCCTCTAACAACAACAAATATTTGCTACACTAATAGGAAATTTACTCTCCACTGTCCTGTTTCTGTGCCTGTGTGTTCACAAAATCTTTTCTTTTCAGTGCTAAATCACACTATCTTTTTGAAAATATTTTTAAACCAGTTAAACTCAACAAATATAGTATCAGCAATGCACTTACCTAATAGTGAACTGCAATGATCCAGTTTACTCATACAGATAGTGACAACTAAGTGAAGGTAACCTGGTTGACAGCTATTGTAAGAAGCATCCCAATTTCAGATATGTGAACATTTGAAAAAAATATTCATCTTGAAGTACATGAATATGGTATTATCTAGACTTCCAAGTTCTCTTTATTTCTATTTTATTTTATTTTATTTTATTTTATTTTATTTTTTGAGACAGGGTCTGACTCTGTTGCCCAGACTGGAGTGCAATGGTGCCATCTTGGCTCACTGCAACTTCTGCCTACCAGGTTCAAGCAATTCTCATGCCTCACCTTCCAGAGTAGCTGGGATTACAGGCACACGCCACCATGCCTGGCCATTTTTCGTATTTGTAGTAGAGACAGGTTTCACCATGTTCGCCAGGCTAGTCTTGAGTGCCTCACGTCAACTCATCCTCCTGCCTCGGCCTCCCAAAGGGCTCGGATTACAGGCTTGAGCCACCACACCCGGCCCCAAGTTTCTTTTCTTTTTTTTTTTTTTCGACGGAGTTTCGCTCTTGTTACCCAGGCTGGAGTGCAATGGCGCGATCTCGGCTCACCGCAACCTCCGCCTCCTGGGCTCAGGCAATTCTCCTGCCTCAGCCTCCTGAGTAGCTGGGATTACAGGCACGCGCCACCATGCCCAGCTAATTTTTTGTATTTTTAGTAGAGACGGGGTTCCACCATGTTGACCAGGATGGTCTCAATCTCTTGACCTCGTGATCCACCTGCCTCGGCCTCCCAAAGTGCTGGGATTACAGGCTTGAGCCACTGCGCCTGGCCAAAAATTTGTTTTGTTTTTTTGGGAGAGAGTCTCGCTCTGTTGCCCAGGCTGGAGTGCAGTGGTGCACTCTGGGTTCACTGCAACCTCCGCCTTCCAGGTTCAGGCAACTCTCCTGCCTCAGCCTCTGGAGAAGCTGGGACCACAGGTGCACACCACCATGCCCAGGTAATTTTTGCATTTTTAGTAGAGACAGAGTTTCACCCTGTTGGCTAGGCTGGTCTCGAACTCCTGACCTCATGATCCACCCGCTTCAGGCTCCTAAAGTGCTGTGATTACAGGCATGAGCCACCGTGCCTGGCCCCAAGTTTCTTAAAGAGCAATTACTACCTTTATAACCAGAAGTTAACTAAACTTTTTTTTTTTTTTTGAGAAACTAAACCAAGTATTATGCAACCACTAAAAATTACAGTTTTTAAAGACTACAGAATAACAGGAGAAAATGCCATGATACAACATTAAAGGAAAAGGGCAAGAAAAAGCAGAGTATAAAATGTGATGTCCTACATGATGACAACACTCTGAAACACACACACGTCAAAGGCACTGAAATAAAATCCACCAAAATGTTAACACAATTACATGAGTGGATAGAATATATATATATTTCTAGAAGACTACCTTAACATTGGTTGACCCTCAGGAGGGGAACCGGATGGCACACATTCTAGCAAGAAAAAGTGACCCACTTTCGATGACTAGAGATGACTTTTTTAAAAACTGAATTTTGGGGGTATTTTCCAAATTTTCTTCATTTAATTTTACTTATTTATTTTTATTGTTTTGAGGCAGGATTTCGCTCTGTCACCCAGGCTGGAGTGCAGTGGTGCCATCTCGGCTCACTGCAACCTCCACCTCCTGGGTTCAAGCAATTCTCATGCCTCAGCCTCCGAGTAGCTGGGATTACAGGCACCTACCACTACACCCAGCTAGTTTTTGTATTTTTAGGAGAGACAGGGTTTGGCCATGTTGGCTGGGCTGGTTTCAAACTCCTGGCCTCAAGCGATCCACCCGCCTCGACCTCCCAAAGTGCTGAGATGACAGGTGTGAGACACTGTGCTCAGCCAGGTTATTTTCCAAATTTTCTTTAAAGTACACATATTGCAAAATATATGTATTAAATATGTATTGATATGGTTTGGATCTGTGTTCCCGCCCAAAACCCTGTCATATTGTAATTTCCAATGTTGAAGGGGCCTGGTGCGGAGTGATTGGTTTAGTACCAACCATTTGGTACCATACTCTTCTCACAAGATCTGGTTGTTTAAAAGTGTGTTGTGGCTGGGCACAGTGGTTCACGCTTGTAATCCCAGCACTTTGGGAGGCTGAGGTGGATCATTTGAGCTTAGGAGTTCCAGATAAGCCTGGGCAACATGGCAAAACCCTGTCTCTACTAAAAATACAAAAAGTAGCCAGGCATGATTGTACACACTGTAATTCTAGCTACTCTAGAGGCTGAGACATGAGAATCACTTGAACCAGGGAGGTGGAGGCTGCAGTGAGCTGAGATTGCACCACTGCACTCCAGCCTGTGCGACAGAGTGAGACCCTGTCTCAAAAATAAATAACTAAATAAAAGTGTGTCACACCTTCCCTTGCTCTCTCTCTTGCTCCTGTTCTGGCCATGTGATATGCCTGCTCTGCTCCCCATTTGCCTTCCATCATGACGCTAAGTTTCCCTTCCTCCGAAGCAAAGCAGACGCTAATACCATGCTTCTTGTACAGCCTGTGGAACCATGTGCCAATTAAAACTCTTTTCTTCCTAAATTATTTCATCTCAGGTTTTTTTCTGGAGACAGAGTCTCACTCTGGTTGCCCAGGCTGGAGTGCAGTAGTGAGGCTCACTGCAGCCTTGACCTCCCTGGTTCAGATGATTCTCCCACCTTAACCTCCTGAGTAGCTGGGATTACAGGCCTCTCTTTATTTATTTAATTTATTTATTTATTTTGAGACGGAGTCTCACTCTGTCACCAGTCTGGAGGGCAGTGGCCTGATCTCGGCTCACTGCAACCTCTGCCTCCCAGGTTCAAGTGATTCTCCTCCCTCAGCCTCCCAAGTAGCTGGGACTACAGGCACATGCTACTATGCCCAGCTAATTTTTGTATTTTTATTAGAGACAGGGTTTCACCATGTTGGCCAGGATGGTCTTGATCTCCTGACCTCATGATCTGCCCACCTTGGCCTTCCAAAGTGCTAGGATTACAGGTGTAAGCCACCGCTTCCGGCCTTTTTATTTTTATTTATTTAATTTTTTTGAGAAAGAGCCGGCCGGGTGAGGTGGCCATGGTCAACATGGTGAAACCCCATCTCTACTAAAAATACAAAAAATTGGCTGGGCATGGTGGCGCGTGCCTGTAATCCCAGCTACTCAGGAGGCTGAGGCAGAATTGCTTGAACCCAGGAGGCGGAGGTTGTGGTGAGCCGAGATCACGCCATTGCACTCCAGCCTGGGTAACAAGAGCGAAACTCTGTCTCAAAAAAAAAAAAAAAAAAAAAAAAAAAAAAAAAAAAAAAAGAGTCTCACTCTGTCACAGTGCAGTGGCACAATCTCGAGTCACTGAGACCTCCACCTCCTGGGTTCAAGCAATTCTCTTGCCTCAGCCTCCCGAGTAGCTGGGATTACAGGCACATGCCACCATGCCTGGCTAAATTTTTTTGTATTTGTATTTTTTTATTTTTTACCTTTTTAGAGACAGGGTTTCACCATCTTGGCCAGGCTGGTCTCGAACTCCTGACCTCATGATCCACCCACCTTGGCCTCCCAAAGTGCTGGAATTACAGGTGTGAGCCACCATACCTGGCCTGTATTTTTATTAGAGAAGGGGCTTCACTATGTTGGCCAGGCTGGTTTCAAACTCTTCACCTCAAATGATCCACCCACCTCGGCCTCCAAAGTGCTGGAATTACAGGCGTGAGCCACCATGCCCAGCCATTTTTTTTGTATTTTTAGTAGAGACGGGTTTTCACTGTGTTGCCCAGGCTGGTGTTGAATTCCTGGACTCAAGCAATCCACCTGCCTCAGCCTCCCAGAGTGCTGGGATTAGGTGTGAGCCACTCTGTCTGGCCTGTCCTTGATTCTTATCAAGAAAAAGCTCTCCCTGGCCTTATGACTTCAGCTACCTTAGATCTATAGTTGACATTTCATGCTCAAGGTCCAAACTTGTGTTCCAAACCTTCTGTTTTATAAAGCTTATCAGTTGACACTTTTAAATATGTAGGCTCAAACCTTTACTCCTTAATCTCTCCTACCCTCCTCTCTGCCTTCAAAACTTCTGATTCCCTATCCTAGACAATGACACCACTATCTACCAAGTGACCCATTTTGTGCATCTCCTTGTTTCACTTTCACCACATCCTCTCTTCAAGTCCTGTCAATTCCACTTCTGCAATATGGTCCAGGCACTGCTTTGGCCTAGTATCCATTCCATGGTCATTAATTTGGACAAAGCCTCTGCTAAACCTTCACAATGGCCTCTAGTCTCCCTCTGCCCCACTTCAGGCCACACTGCAGCCAGAAGGATCTTTTTATAATACAGATCTCAGCATGCCATTCTCTGGCTTCAAAGTCCTAGGATGACAGATGACCCCTTTCAGATAATAACTCATCAAATTTCTCTCTTTTGGACAGCTATTTAATTTTTTATTTATTTTTATTTTATTTTTTAATTAATTAACTAATTAATTATTTTGAGACAGAGTTTCACTCTTGTTACCCAGGCTGGAGTGCAATGGCGCGATCTCGGCTCACCGCAACCTCCGCCTCCCGGGTTCAGGCAATTCTCCTGTCTCAGCCTCCTGAGTAGCTGGGATTACAGGCACGCGCCACCATGCCCAGCTAATATTTTGTATTTTTAGTAGAGACGGGGTTTCACCATGTTGACCAGTATGGTCTTGATCTCTTGACCCCATGATCCACCCGCCTTGGTCTCCCAAAGTGCTGGGATTACAGGCGTGAGCCACTGCATCCGGCCTAATTTTTTAAAAATGAGTCATACTCCCAGAGATCCTGTAATTCCACCTCCGGCAATCAAACCCAGTAACGTGAATTAAGAAAAAGGCTCATTGAACAATGACGGTTGATCTAGTTTGGGTATTTGTCCCCTCCAAATCTCATGCTGAAATGTGATCCCCAATGTTAGAGATGGGGCCTGGTGGGAAGTGTCTGGGTTATGGAGGCGGATTCCTCATGAATGGCTTGGTGACCTCCCCACAATAATGAGTGAGTCCTCACTCTATTAGTTCATGAGAGATCTGGGTATTTAAAAGAGCATGGCATCTCTCTTGTTCCCTCTCTTACCAGGTGACACGCCTGCTTCTTCTTTGCTTTCTTGCCACGATTGTAAGCTTCCTGAGACCTCAAAAGAAGCAGATGCTGGCACCATGCTTCTTGTACACACTGCAGAACTGTGAGCCAAATAAACCTCTTTTCTTTATTAATTACCCAGTCTCAGATATTCCTTTATAGCAACACAAAACAGACTAATACAAAGTTCATAACAGCAAATACTTGGTGAAGAATTTTGAACAGCAGCAGCTAACTCATATTGAGTGCTTGGTATACAGCAACCATGTGCTAAACACATTTCATAGCACTGAATTCTCAAAACAACTCTATACATATGTAGGACTGGGAGGCTAGGAATGATTAAGTGCCTTGTGGAAGGTCCCACTATAAGTGACCTCACATTCTCTAACCCAGGTCTGTCTGACACCCAAGTCTATACTTTTACCTACTACAGGTAATGACTAAACAAGTTACTGGTCATGTACATGTAGAAGGTTAATGTTAAAAATTAGGCCGGGCGCGGTGGCTCAAGCCTGTAATCCCAGCACTTTGGGAGGCCGAGGCGGGTGGATCACAAGGTCAAGAGATCAAGACCATCCTGGTCAACATGGTGAAACCCCGTCTCTACTAAAAATACAAAAAATTAGCTGGGCATGGTGGCGCATGCCTGTAATCCCAGCTACTCAGGAGGCTGAGGCAGGAGAATTGCCTGAACCCAGGAGGCGGAGGTTGCGGTGAGCCGAGATCGCGCCATTGCACTCCAGCCTGGGTAACGAGCGAAACTCCATCTCAGAAGAAAAAAAAAAAAATTAGTTATAGGACTGGGCATGGGTGTCTCATGTTGCAATCCCAACATTTAGGAGGCAGAGGAAGGAAGATCGTTTAAGCCCAGGAGTTTGAGACCAGCCTGGGCAACAAAGTGAGACACTGTCTCTACAAAAAATAAAAAACTGGCTGGGCATGGTGGCATGTAGTCCCAGCTACCCGGGAAGCCAAGGAGGGGGAAATCACTTGAACCCAGAAGGTTGAGGCTGCAGTAAGCCATGCCTGTGCCACTGTACTCCAGCCTGGGCGACAGAGCAAGACCGTCTCAAAAAAAAAAAAAAAATTAATAAATACAGTTATAAATACTATTTCACAACATGCTTATGTTTAATATTATGTGAAAAAGTGGAATACAAAATGCAGTATAATTGTTTTAAATAT
The DNA here is from genome assembly GCF_048565385.1 of Saimiri boliviensis. NCBI lineage: Eukaryota > Metazoa > Chordata > Mammalia > Primates > Cebidae > Saimiri > Saimiri boliviensis. The sequence continues at coordinate 112,716,109 of NC_133458.1, forward strand.
AGAAAAAAACTGGAAGTAGATATAGTAAAATGTTAACAAACAGTAAAGTGAGAGAATTAGAAATACTTCTTTTTTCTACTGTTGTGCGTTTTCCAATTTTTAGTTAATGCATTAAACCCCCATGAACTCCCTCTTACCTGAAGGATAAAAACCAGTTACTTTGGCACTGCCCCTAAGGACCACCCGAGTCTGCACCATGCTCCCTTCAGCTACCCCCCCTACCCAGTCTATCCTCCAAGCCTCGCGATCTCCCCGCTGCCGCGACAGCCTTTTTCCCTCTTCCCCACCTGCCGAGTTCCTACTATTCCCTCAGGACCCAGCTCCATCCTCGATGCCTCTGTCCCGCCCTTCTGGATACCCTACAGGAACGAGTCCGCCTTGCTCCGGGGACCCAGCAGCCCGCTGCCCAGGAGGCTGCAGGTGGCCCCACGGCGCCCCGCCCGCGTGACGCAGCCCACGTGTTCACGGCCCGGCCCCGCCCCGCGCTCGCGCAGTCCCTTTCTCGGGCTGCGTCCGCTTTTCAGGCTGCGCGGGCGGCGGTTCTGCCTCCCTGTTAGGCAGGTGTCTGTGTGCCGCGCGGCGCCTCAGTCACCTTCTACTTCGCGGCAGCGGCGCCCCGCCCACACCTCGACGCTTCGGACACCCAAAGAGTCGGAGGGTGGGAAAGTGCGTACCTTCTGGATCCGCTTTAGCGCCATCCTACCCCGCTGCTCGGAACCGGGGCGGCCCGGCCGGGGCTGCCTGAGCGGCCCGCTGCCGGGTCAGCAGCCAACGAGCTGCAGGCTGGGAGCCGCCGCCTGCGCTTGCGCGCGCGGGGCACTGTGGGGCCGTCGTCGCCGCGTGCCGAGCGTCCTGGCGCGGCCGAGGGGACGCCGCGGGGCTGCCCGGTCATGCTGGCCGCTCTCACCTGGTCATGTGGCTTCCACCATTAGACAGCAAGGGCCTGGAGAGGCCAGCGAAGAAGAGGGGCTCGTTGGCTTTATGGAGACGCGCCGAGCACCCTCAAGGTGCCACACGCTCGCTTGCTCCCTGTCCCTCCCTCCTGGGCGTCTTCCCAGGCTTCCTGTAACCCCTGACATAGGGGTTCTTAACTCTGTAAGTATACATACCCTTGTACGCCCTATGGCTGTGCATCCGTCTCCATGGAGCTGTCCGGGCACACGTGCACACGCACAACTCCGCAGTTGTGGAGATCTCTGCGTTCAGTCGTACCTCACGTGATCTTGCACCACCAAGGTTGAGAACCAAGGCCTTAGACTATGCATGTCCCAAACTTAATTATGTCTCCTTCCTGTTTTCCCAAGACTTGGCAGGCTTCTAGGTCCGAGTTGTTCAAACAAAGGGTTATGAACTAGTGTGTCACGAAATCAATTTAATAGGTTGCAACCAACATTGAAAAAAAATGACTGTGCCTGGCCGGGCGCGATGGCTCAAGCCTGTAATCCCAGTGCTTTGGGAGGCTGAGGCGGGTGGATGACGAGGTCAACAGATCGAGACCATCCTGGTCAACATGGTGGAACCCCGTCTCTACTAAAAATACAAAAAATTAGCTGGGCATGGTGGCGCGTGCCTGTAATCCCAGCTACTCAGGAGGCTGAGGCAGGAGAATTGCCTGAACCCAGGAGGCGGAGGTTGCGGTGAGCCGAGATCGCGCCATTGCACTCCAGCCTGGGTAACAAGAGCGAAACTCCGTCTCAAAACAAAACAAAACAAAACAAATGCCAGACGAGGTGGCTTAGGCCTATAATCCCAGCACTTTGGGAGTCCGAGGCAGGCGGATCACCTGAGGTTAGGAGTTCAAGACCAGCCTGGCCAAGATGGTGAAACCCCGTTTCTGCTGAAAATACAGAAATTAGCCGGGCATGGTGACATATGCATATTCCTGTAATCCCAGCTACGTGGGAGACTAAGGCACAAGAATCATTTTATTGCAGGAGGCAGAGGGTGCAGTGAGCTGAGATATGCTTTTGCACTCTAGCCTGGGCAACAGAGTCTCAAAAAATAATAAATAAAAATTTAAAAAATAGAGTAGAATAAAATATCTGGGTTTCTTTTTTTTCTTTTTCTTTCTTTTTTTTTTTTTGAGACAAGCTGGAGTGCAGTGGGGAGATCTTGGCTCACTGCAACCTCCACCTCCATGGTTCAAGCGATTCTTTGCTTCCTGAGTAGCTGGGATTACAGGCGCCCGCCACCACGCCCAGCTAATTTTTTGTATTTTTAGTAGACATGGGGTTTCACCATCTGGGCCAGGCTGGTCTTGAACTCCTGATCTCGTGATCCACCTGCCTCGGCCTCCCAAAGGGCTGGGATTACAGGCATGAGCCACCTCACCTGGCCAATATCAGTGCATTTCACATAGTAAAGGTAAGAATTGTGAAAGTTTTGTTGGTGTGTATATGTAGATGATATTTAATCTTCAGACTGAGACGTGTTTGAACATGAAAGTGGGTGCTAATATAATTACTCTGGGACCAAACCTGTTATTTGAGATTGTCTCCAGCCAGACAGGACACATGGTCACCTCTGTGTTTGTACTTGGGATATAAAATGTATTATAGACATTTCAGTGGTTGCCCAGCTTTTTGTCCCTGGCTTTCATGTTCCCATTTCCCCAATCTGTCCTCCACCCAACTTCATGAACTGTCTGAAATATAAATCTTACTACAGTGCATTGTTACCCAGAACTCTTCATGGAAGCCCTATGGCTGACAGCATCACAATCACTGTCATCCAGGGGCCTTCAAAATCCAGGATCCTCCACTAGGCACAATGACTCATGTCTGTACTCAGCACTTTGGGAGGTTGAGGTGGGTGGATCCCTGAGTCCAGGAGTTCTATACCATCCTGGGCAACATGGTGAAACCCTGTCTCTACAAAAAATACAAAACTTAGCTGGGCATGGTGGTGTGAGCCTGTCATCCCAGCTACTTGGGAAGCTGAGGTGGGAGGATCGCTTGAGCCCAGGAGATCAAGGCTGCAGTGAGTTGTGATGGCACCACTGCACTCCAGCCTGGGAGACAGAGTAAGACCCTGTCTCAAAAAAACAAAAACTCAAAACAAAATCAAGTATCCTCCAGCTTTACCTTCTCCTTCCTAACCTCCAGCCCACCTGACTATCATGTTTTTCCATCACTGCATCATCTACATTCCTTGACTGTAGCACTCACCTTCCAAAGCCAGCTCAAGCATTACCCGTCAAATGCTCCAGGTCAAGCACTTCCCCTTGGTGTCCAACATTTACAACAGAAATTTGTGTTACTCCGTGGGCCATCCATCCTCCTACATTATTGACATGGCCTTCCCTCCCATAAAACAAGTGATTCTAGATTGTTTGAATGTTTCTATATTTGTGTAAGAATATATCAATGGTTATTTATGTGGTAAGAATGTCTATGATGGTTTCAAAGTGTCAAATCTCAAAAAAATATTATTTTTGGAGGGTAGGTTTACTATTGTGTTAATTTCTAAAATGTCTATAGAGAATTTACATCATTTTATAATTCAGGAAAAAAAGAAACAGAAGTGTATAGGATAGAAAATGAAAAATTCTATTTCTATTCCATTTGTAGTTGAGTGCATAGTTTCCTAAACATGTTAGTATGCTTATATATAATGTTTAATTTTTAACGCTGAAATAATTCTAGATGTACAGAAATGTTGGAAGAATAATACACAATTGGCCGGGTACAGTGGCTTATACTTGTAATCCCAGCACTTTGGGAGGTCGAGGCGGATGGATCATTTGAGGCCAGGAGTTCGAAGTCAACCTGGCCAACATGGCAAAACCCTATCACTACAAAAATTAGCCAGGTGTGGTGGCATGCATCTGTAGTCCCAGCTGAAGCACAAGAATCATTTGAACTCAGGAGGCGGAGATTACAGTGAGCCACTGCACTCCAACCTGGGCAACAGTGAGACTGTCTAAAACAAAACAAACCAGAATAATACAGAAAAGATTTTTAAATGGATGAATTTGACTATGTGAAAATTGAACACTTGTGCTCCAAGCAACACCAACTAGAAAACAAAAAGACAGCACACAGAATGGGAGAAAATGTTTGAAATAATATTTCACAACAATCTAGGATCCAGAATATATTAAGAACATTTAGAACTAAGTAAAAAAGACCAATAACCCAATTAAAAACTGGGCTAAAGATTTGAATAGAAATTTCTTCAAAGAAGATACTCAACTGGGCAATAAGCACATTTAAAAAAATCAGGCTGGGCTTGGTGGCTCAGGGCTGTAATCCCAGCGCTTTGGGAAGCTGAGGTTGGAGGACTGCTTAAGGCCAGGACTTTGAGACCAGACTAGGCAACATAGTTAACCCATCTCTACAAAAATTTTTTTTAATTAGCTGGATGTAGTGGTGTGCATGTGAGGGCCCAGCTACTTGGGAGGTTGAGGTATGAGGATTGCTTGATTCCAGGAATTTGAGGCTGCAGGGAGCTATGATTGAGCCACTGTACTCCAGCACAGAAGACAGAGCAAGACCCTGTCTCTTTAAAAAAAAAAAAAAAAAAAAGGCCAGGTGCCGTGGCTCATGCCTGTAATCCCAACCCTTTGGAAGGCTGAGGCAGGTGGATCATGAGGTCAGGAGTTTGAAATCAGCCTGGCCAATATGGTGAAACCCCATCTCTACTAAAAATACAGAAATTAGATGGACGTGGTGGTGTGTGCCTGTTGTCCCAGCTACTCTGGAGGCTGAGGCAGGAGAATCACTTGAACCTGGGAGGCGGAGGTTGCAGTGACCTGAAATGGTGCCACCGCCCTCCAGCCTGGGCAACAGAGTGAGACTCCTCAAAAAAACAAACATAAAAAGTGGCTTGGAGTGGTAGCTTACATCTATAATCCCAGCACTTTGGGAAACCATCTGTAGTGGGAAGATCACCTAACCCAGGAGTTCAGGACCAGCTTGGGCAACATGATGAGACCTTCATGAAAAAAAAATTTTTTTTCTTCTTCACCGAAAGCAGACACTTGAGGCTGGGCACGGTGGCTCACGCCTGTAATCCTAGCACTTTGGGAGACCGAGACGAGTGGATCACCTGAGGTCAGGAGTTCAAGACCACCTTGGCCAATATGAAGAAACCCTGTCTTTACTTAGTCGGTTGTGGTGGCACATGCCTGTAATCCTAGCTATCCCAGCTACTTGGGAGGATGAGGCAGGAAATTCGCTTAAACCTGGGAGGCGGAAGTTGCAGCGAGCTGATCACACCATTGCACTCCAGCCAGGGCAACAGGAGTGAAACGCCATCTCAAAAAAAAAGCTGACACTTGAAACAATTTTAAGAACTAGTAGAGCATAGTGCTGTATACCTGTAGTCCCAGCTATGGTTGCTTGAGCCTAGGAAGTTGAGGTTGCTGTGAGCCCCATTCATGCTATTGCATTCCAGCCTGGGAAACAGAGCAAGACCCTGTCTCAAGAAAATAGTAATCATTAATCATAAGGGAAGTGCAAATCAGCCATAATGAGATACCACTTCACACCCTCTAGGATGGCTGTAATTAAAGGGACAGATGACAAGTGTTGACAAAGATGTGGAGAAGTCAGAACCCTCACACATTGTAGTGGGACTATAAAATGGTGCAGTCATTTTTGGAAAACAGTTTAGCAGTTTCTCAGAAAGTTAAGGGATGCTGAGCATGGTGGTTCATGTCTGTAATCCCAACAGTTTGGAAGACCAAGGCAGGTGGATCACCTGAGGTCAGGAGATCGAGACCAGCCTGGACAACATGATGAAACCCTGTCTTTACTAAAAATACAAAAATTAGCTGGGTATGATGGTGAATGCCTGTAATCCCAGCTACTCAGGAGGCTGAGGCAGAATCGCTTGAACCCAAGACTTGGAGGTGGCAGGGAGCCGAGATCACACCACTGCACTCCAGCCTGGGTTACAGAGTAAGACCCCCTCTCAAAAACAAAATATAGAAATTAGCTGGGCATGGTGGCCTGCACCTGTAATCCCGCTACTTGGGAGGGTAAGGCAGGAGAATAGCTTGAACGTGAGAGGCAGAGGTTGCATTGAGCCAAGATCAATGCACTCTAGCATGGGCAACAGAGTGAGACTCCATCTAAAAAAAAAAAACAGAAGGAAAAAGAAAAAGAAAACCTTGTTGTGCTTGTATTTTAATACTCAATTATTTACAGAAAAACATATAATACCCTTTTGAATTTAGTGTTCACATACAGAATTTCTTTTGCAAGAAAACTTCCACAACTTGTTTAAACCTTTAGCTTTATCTTATCTAATTTAAAATAATCATTTAACCCTAGACAAAAATTTACATTTACATACCTTCTTGGAACATTTTACTGAGATTATATGACTAATTATTTGCTAAGATTAAGACCTATGTCCTGGTTCTTACCAAGTTGTAAAGTAGGCAAGTCAAAGAGTTCTCAAAGTCCAAAGAAGCAGTTTGTAACTGTAAAACATTTAACAAACTTAATATCTGTCCCATATCATTTAGACCACTGTCTACATTTTAAAAACATTTGCAGTAATCTTATTTTTTATTTATTTTTTTTAAGAGATGGGGTTTCACCATGTTAATCAGGGTTGTCTCAAATGCCTGACCTCAAGTGATCCAACCACCTCAGCCTCCCCAAGTGCTGGGATTACAGGGGTAAGCCACTGTGCCTGGCCTTACCAGTAATCTTTAAGACTGTTTTTATTTCTCAAAGATTAAAGTTACATGAACTAAAAGGCATTACAGCTTTTATTTTTCCTTCAAAAATATTTTATCAAAGCACTTATTTTCCTTTAGGCCAATTAATTAGAGCTGTCTTTTTTTTTTTTTTTTTTAAATGGAATTTTGCTCTTGTTGCCTAGGCTGGAGTGCAATGGTGTGATCTCGACTTGCAGCAACCTCCACCACCCGGGTTCAAGTGATTCTCCTGCCTCAGCCTCCTGAGCAGCTATTTTTGTATTTTGTATTTTTAGTAGAGATAGGGTTTCTCCATGTTGGCCAGGTTGGTCTCGAACTCCCAACCTCAGGTGATCCACCCGCCTCAGCCTCCCAAAGTTCTGGGATTACAGGCATAAGCCATTGCGCCCTGCCAGAGCTCTCTTTTTTTAATAGACATCACACACAACACATATAACCGCACAGACAAACAGAAGCAGATCCAGTAGTTACAAGATTTTCTGTTCACCAATCTCCTAATTGGACTATTGGCCTCCAAGTGGGGCGCTTTAATATCAGGGCTAGAAAAGCATGCAGTTTCTGGGGCCCAATAAATGGGTATAACTGGAAGAGAAAAACAGATTTTGAGAGGGCCCTATCCACTTTTAATTCCTAGGTTTTCATGTGGAAAACAGAAGTTTCTCCCAAAATGGAATGCATAGCAAATTTTCTGTTCTTCCCAAGGAGTCCCAGGTCATCAGAAATTATCTTAGGGCCTCTTACGCACGTATTAAGGGTAGCAAGACAAAATAGAGAAAAGGAATTCAGTCAACTGAGAAAAAAAAAAACAACCTTTTTCCAGAAAGACAAGATCCAAAAAGAGAAAAACAAAAAGACTTTAAAAATATACCTATAATGCCAGGCACAGTGACTCACGCCTGTAATCCCAGCACTTTGGGAGGCTGAGGTAGGTGGATCACCTAAAGTCAGGAGTTCGAGATGAGCCTGACCAACATGGTGAAAACTCGTCTTTAAAAAAATACACACACACACACACACACACACACACACACACACACCTATAACTTGGATATTCACTTTTTTTGTTGTTTTTGAGACAGAGTCTTGCTCTGTTGCCCAGGCTGGAGTACAATGGTGTGATCTCGGCTCACTGCAACCTCTGTCTCCCAGGTTCAAGTGATTCTCCTGCTTCAGCCTCCCAAGTAGCTGGGACTACAGGTGTGTGCCACCACACCCAGCTAAATATGTTTTTTTGTATTTTTAGAAGAGATGGAGTTTCACTGTGTTGGCCAGGCTAGTCTTGAACTCATGACCTCAGGTGATCTGCCCACCTCAACCTCCCAAAGTGCTGGGATTGCAGGTATAAGTCACTGTACTCAGCCAGGATATCCACTCCCCACCCCACCCCCACTTTTTTTTTTTTAAGTTTTTTTGGCTGTAAGTTTATTCGATGCAAAATCATCCTCTCCAGTTTACTGAGGTGGCTGACCCTGTCCATGACCAAATCCACCTCTAAACTGGAATTTGGTTGCTGACCCACCCCCAGCCTCGACTTTCTTGTCAGCACCAGGGAGCACAGCACTCTGTCTGTAGGTGTCTCTGTTGGCTTCCTCTCTTGTGAGTCTTGCAGGTCACTCACCCCCCATACCTTTGGGCTAAGGCCTGCCAGTCACTGGACAGCTTCGGTGTAGGGTGGCAGGCACAATCTCTCGGGGCAGTTGAAGGTAATCACAGAGATACTGGATACCCTCATTGGTAAGGCACTGGTAGAAACATCTCCAGGCAAACTGTTCCTGCACATAGCCTCAGGAGTTGAGAGACTGCATGGCTTTCATGACATGAAGGTTGGGCACATTCTTGTCTGCCAGCTCCGGGTGCTTAGCCACGTGGACGTCCTTGGCCACCATGACTCCGTCCTTAAAAATGAGCTCATAAATGGCAATCCGTTTTTTCTTAGGCATCACCATCTTGGTGGCTTTAGGGCCCGGGGCCAGTCGGATATCCACTTTTAATTAAGCTGAGTGCTTTTTAAGAAAATCCTTAGGCCGGGCGCGGTGCCTCAAGCCTGTAATCCCAGCACTTTGGGAGGCCGAGGTGGGTGGATCACGAGGTCAAGAGATCGAGACCATCCTGGTCAACATTGTGAAACCCCGTCTCTACTAAAGGTGCAAAAAATTAGCTGGGCATGGTGGCGCGTGCCTGTAATCCCAGCTACTCTGGAGGCTGAGGCAGGAGAATTGCCTGAACCCAGGAGGCAGAGGTTGCGGTGAGCCGAGATCGTGCCATTGCACTCCAGCCTGGGTGACGAGCGAAACTCTGTCTCAAAAAAAAAAAAGAAAGAAAAAATCCCGGCCGGGCGCGGTGGCTCAAGCCTGTAATCCCAGCACTTTGGGAGGCCGAGGCGGGTGGATCACGAGGTCGAGAGATCGAGACCATCCTGGTCAACATGGTGAAACCCCGTCTCTACTAAAAATACAAAAAATTAGCTGGGCATGGTGGCACGTGCCTGTAATCCCAGCTACTCAGGAGGCTGAGGCAGGAGAATTTCCTGAACCCAGGAGGCGGAGGTTGCGGTGAGCCGAGATCACGCCATCGCACTCCAGCCTGGGTAACAAGAGCGAAACTCCGTCTCAAAAAAAAAAAAAAAAAAAAAAAAATCCTTTTTGGGCGAACTGGGTACAGTGGCTCATTCCTGTAACCCAGCACTCTGGGAGGCCAAAGTGGGTGGATCACTTGAGGTCAGGAGTTCAAGCCTAGCCTGGCCAACGTGGTGAAACTCCATCTCTATTAAAAATACAAAAAATAGCTGGAAATCACATGAACCCAGGAGGCGCAGGTTGCAGTGAGCTGAGATCACACCACTGCACTCCAGCCTGGGTGACAGAGACTGGGTGAGACTCCATCTCAAAAAATTTTTGTTGCCCAGGCTGGAGTGCAGTGGTGTGATCTCTGCTCACTGAAATCTCAGCTTGTTGGGTTCAAACAATTCTCCTGCCTCAGCCTCCTGAGTAGCTGGGATTATAGGCACCCATCACCATACCCAACTAATTTTTGTATTTTTAATAGAGACAAGGTTTTGCTATGTTGCTCAGGATGATCTAGAACTCCTGTCCTCAAGTGATCCGCTCACTTCAGCCTTCCAAAGTGCTAAGATTACAGGCGTGAGCCACTGTGCCCAGCCGTGTTTTTTCTTTCTTTTCCTTTTTTTTTTTTTTTTTTTTGAGATGGAGTCTCTCTCTGTTGCCCAGGCTGGCACTGCAGCCTCCACCTTCTGGATTCAAGCAATCCTTTCTCCTCAGCTTCCCAGGTAGCTGTAGCTGCAGCCAATTTTTTATTTTTTGTAGAGACAGGGTCTTACTGTGTTGTAGGAATTATAGAGGGCTGCAGCAAAGTTTGCACTGACCAATTTGCTGAGCTGGCTTTAACAGCAGGCCTTTGGAGTCCTAGACCTGCATCCCATCCTAAGGTACCCCTCTTTCTAACAGAACCATACAGAGAGACATGCAGAGCACACCAGATTGGCTACAGCTTAAGACCAACCTTACAAATCCTTTTTTATTAATTAAAACTTTACAGATAATACAAACAGTGATCCTATTATTCCCTTTCCAGTTTATACAGGTAGAGGGAGGCCAAAATCATGACTGGTTAAAGAAACAAAAAAAAAACAAAAAAAAAAACCCTACCCTTTTGTTGATATGTCAGGCTTCTGGGTTCCCTCCCCACTGAGCTCAATCCTAAGCCAACCAGTTTAAGGTTTGGGAAATTAGCTTCTCCCAATTTGGTGAATACATCCTAGGAGAGCATCCTGCAGCATAGGGACACAACCACCCATCTGTAAAGAGAGGACAGAGGAGGAGAAAGGAATAAGAGGGCATTTATTCAAAGCCCCACGACTCAGGATGCATGCAAAAGATGAATGGCTACTCATCTAGAAAGAGGGGAGCAAGGCATCCCTGGTACCCTTCTCTTCCTAGCGAATACCTGGGGTACGTGAGGGAGAGAAAGCAAGGCATCCCTCTTTCTTTTGTCCCTGATTCCCAAGAACCATGACAGGGTGCTGCCCATGGGTGTCAAAGTGGCTTTCACCCATGTTAATGGGGGAGGGTGGGGAGTGGGATTATCTGCTCTTACTTGTATATGCCCTATCTCCTCTGCTGTCAATAGCCTTTGCGTTCTCTAGATGTCATTTATGCCATCGATACTAGCATGACCTTTTATCTGTGAAACAAGAGGCTTAGTTTAATCAGCAGAAATTAGTCATGCTTACCAATGCTCTGCCTTTTAACTTCTGTTATCCTGTGCCTCTGGATCCCTCAGATCCAGCTTTCTTTCCTAGGACTTTGACCAGAAGCTTGGAATTCAGTTTGGGACAAAATAACCATCCCAGGATGTTGCATGGACTCCTTATCATAAGCTTAATGCTAAGGTGAAGCTGTGGAATTGAGTCCTTCTCCAACAAAGGAGAGAAAAGGGTGTTTTGTGAGTTGGGATCCTGGCCTAGTAAAACATCTTCTAAAAGTAAAAAAAGCCTCTGGCATAGAGAAGCCCCCCTCTACTTGCAGGGCTGTGTTATTAGGTTGGTGCAAAAGCAATCACAGTCCTCGCCATTCCAAGTAATTGCAAAAACTGCAACTACTTTTGCACCGGCCTACCAACTCATGACCTGGTGGAGAAAAGGAAGAGAAAAACAGCTTAAATGCAGGGCTGTGTTAACTGCTGACAGGATGGAGAAAAGAAAAAGATGCCTGGGGAACAAACCTCTTATTCTTATGCAAATGAGTTTCTCCAACAGATAAACTTTTAATTGCCGTTTCTACCCTGGGGTTCAGACTGAGCTGGACCCCTTAGCCTGAGGAGGGGAAGACTTAAAGGTCTGTGGAATGCTGGCCAGCTAGCTTCAGCCAGTTGCACAGGTCCCTTGGGCCACAAGTCCCAGCCCCAGCTGGGAGGGGCAGAGGGCAGGGAGCCACCACTTGCTTGTCCATTCCATGCATGCACCTGCAGCCATTGGGGTAGGGATGGAACACCCCTAATATTGTAAAAGAAAAGATAGGTGCCATCACAGTCCTGCAAGAAGAAGGCAAATGCCATAGAAAAGGCTGGGTTGGACCAAGGCTGACATTCCCGACTTCTGAGAGTAATGGGGTGAGGAGGTGCAGTTTCCTCTATCCTCAGAAGAAGTCCGAGGACAAGAAGGTGTGGAAAGGAAAGGGAAACATATTTTTTTGGCTTGCATTTTACCCTCCGCTCCTCATGTCCCTGTATGGGCCACCAAAATGATGCAAGATTTTTTGCTCTTTAGCTCCACTAAAATTTGGGTTCCTGTCTCACAACTAGGAAAAATTAGGCACACAGACACATTGGAAGGTGAAAAGAGTGGAATTTATTAAAAGAAAGCTCTTAGCAAAAAAGAGAGGGTCCTGCCAGCAGGCTCCCACCTCAAGGGTTGAATACCAAGCCAACACATGTGAGCCGAAGAGACCAAGCTCCTTTTCCTGCATAAGGGGCGAATTCCTGGTGGCTCCACCCCATCCTTTCAGTGCGCATGCAGGCCCTTAGTCTGAGACACTCGACATTGATTTCTCTTGCTGTACATGTCTTGGGATGGAATTTTTCACCATGGGCATGTTTAGGCAAGTTACCCTGTGCACAAGACCTGTGCAGCATATGGCCATCTCCTGTCTCTATCAGTAGTATCTGTAAGAAAACCAAAAAATAATTCTGGAGCTGAAAAGTATAACAACAAGTAAAAAATGCACTGGAGGGATTCAAAGCAAATTTGAACAGAGAAAAGAATCTGTGAACTTGAAGATAGGACAATGGAAATCACCAAATCTGAGGAACACAACTGGGAATGCAGCGCAGTAGGTCTCAGCCTCATCTTACTCAGCCTTTATTCAAGATGGACTTGCTGTGGTTCAAATGCCTCTAACATAAGTGAGATGAAATCAAAAGAGACCCACAATGACACATAATTAAATTCTTTTCTTTTTGAGACTGGAGTAGTATGATCTTGGCTCACTGCAACCTCCACCTCCCAGGCTCAAGAGATCCTCTCACTTCAGGTACCCAAGTAGCTAGGACTACAGGAATGCATCAGCATGCCTGGCTAAATTTGTTTTTTGAGGGTGGTTAGAGATGGGGTTTTACCATGTTGCCCAGGCTGATCCCAAGTTCGTGGGCTCAAGCAATCCACCCTCCTCGGCCTCCCAATGTGCCGGGATTACAGGTGTGAGCCACCGCACCCAGCTGTAATCCCGGCACATAAAATTAAACTTTTAAAAGCCAGCTTGATCCGAATTATGACACCAGGAAAAAAAAAAAAAGCCTGGCAAAACCCCACTTCTAAAAATACAAAAATTAGCCAGGTGTGGTGGCAAGCACCTATAGTCCCAGCTACTCAGGGGGCTGAGGCAGGAGGATTGCTTGAGCCCAAGAAATCATCTTGAGCTGATATCATGCTACTGTACTCCAGCCTGAGTGACAGAGCAAGACACTATCTCTATAAAAAATAAAATAGGTCAGGCATGAGCCACCACTTTGGGAGGCCAAAGCAGGCAGATCACTTGAGGGTAGGAATTCGAGACCAGCCTGGCCAACATGGTAAAAACCTGTCTCTACTAAAAATACAAAAATTAGCTGGGTGTGGTGGCATGTACCTCAGTAGTCCCAGCTAATCAGGAGGCAGAGGCAGGAGAACCACTTGAATTAAGGAGGCAGAGGTTGCAGTGAAGGGATCATGTCACTGCACTCCAGCCTGGGCAACAGAGAGAGATTCCATCTCAAAAGTAAATAAAATAAACTTTCAAAAGCCAAAAAACAGAGAGAGAATCTTGAAAGTGTGAAGAGAGAAATGATTCATCATGTTTAAGGGCTCTTTAATAAGATTATAGCAGATTACTCACCAGAAACTTTTAAGGATAACAGGCAGTAGGGTGATAAATTTAAAGTGCATAAAGAAAAATAACTGTCAACCAAGAATCTTCTATCTAGCAAATTGTCCTTCAAAAGTGTGGGAGAGGCTGGACATGGTAGCTCACACCTGTAATCCCAGCACTTTGGGAGGCCAAGGTAGGCAGATCACTTGAGGTTAGGAGTTCGAGGCCACTCTGGCCAACAGGGTGAAACCGTATCTCTACCAAAAATGCAAAAATTAGCTGGGCATGGTGGCACACACCTGTAATCCCAGCTACACGGGAGGCTGAGGCAAGAGAATTGCTTGAACCCAGGAGGTGGAGGCTGCAATGAGCCAAGATCATGCTACTGCATTCCAGCCTAGGCAACAGAGCAAGACTCTTTCTCAAAAAAAAAAAAAAAGAAAGAAAAAAGAAAAAGAAAAAAAAAATGAAGGAGAAATTAAGACATTTACAGAAAAACAAAAGCTGAGGGAATTCATTACCACTAGACTGGTCCTGCAAGAAATGCTGAAGGGAGTCATACAAATTGCTACAAAATTAACATTAAAGAATAAATACATAAAAGGAAAGACATCCTATGTGATGGATTAGAAGATAATATTGTTAAGATGTTACTATTACCCAAAGTGGTCTGCAAATACAATGTAATCCCTATCAAAACCTCAATGCATTTTTGCAGAAATGGAAAGCCCATTCTAAAGTTCATAGGGAATCTGAAGGGATTCTGAATAGCCAAAACAATTTTAAAAAGAACAAAGCTGGAGGACTTACACTTCCTGATTTTGGATTTTTGCTCTGCTGCCCAGGCTGGAGTGCGGTGGCTCAATCTTAGCTCACTGCAGTCTCTGCCCCCTGGGTTCACACAATTCTGCCTCAGCCTCCTGAGTAGCTGGGATTACAGGCGTGCACCACCACACCCAGCTAATTTTTGTATTTTTAGTAAAGATGAGGTTTTATCACGTTGGCCAGGTTGGTCTCGAACTCCTGACCTCAAGTGATTCACCTTCCTTGGCCTCCCAAAGTGCTGGGATTACAGGTGTGAGCCCCCTTGCCTGGCTGGTCCAATTTACTTATAGTGCTGTTCAGGCCTTCTGTTTCCTTATGGTTCTTCTGTCTGATTGTTCTATTATTGAAAAGTGGGGTATTGAAGTTTCCAACTATTATTGTAGAAGTCTGTATTTTTTCTCTTTAATCCTGTCAACATTAGCTTCATAGATTTTGGGGATCTTTGGTGCATACATGTTTATCATTGTTATGTCTTCTTAGTGAATTGACTCTTATCAATGTGTAATGCCCTTTTTATTTATTTATTTTTATGAGAAAGAGTCTTGCTATGTCACCCAGGCTGGAGTGCAGTGGTGAAATCTTGGCTCACTGCATCTTCAGCCTCCCAGGTTCAAGAGATCCTCCCACCTCAGCCTCCTGAGTAGCTGGGACTACATGTATGCACCACCACACCTGGCTATTTGTGTTTATTTTTTGTAGAGATGAGGTCTTACTATGTTGCCCAGGCTGATCTCAAACTCCTGGGCTCAAGTGATCTCCCTGACTTAGCCTCTAAAAGTGCTGGGATTAAAGGGCTGTCATGTGAGCCACCATGCTGGGACTTAAAACATTTTTTTTAGTGTAAACTGTTTTCTTTTTTCTCTTTTCTTTTCTTTCTTTCTTTCTTTCTTTCTTTCTTTCTTTCTTTCTTTTTTTTTTTTATCTTACAGGCTTATAGTGTAAATTTTTAATTAAAAAATGGGACCAGGCATGGTGGTTCACATCTGTAATACCAGCACTTTGGGAGGCTGAGGCAGGTGATTACTTCAGCCCAGAAGTTTGAGAACAGCCTGGGCAACATGGGAAAACCCTGTCTCTACAAAATAAAATAATAATAATAATAATAAAATTAGCCAGACCTGGTGGCACATGCCTGTAGTACAAGTTACTTGGGAGTCTGAGGTGGGAGAATCACTTTGAACTTGGAAGTTGAGGCTGCAGTGGGCCACAATTGCACTGCTGCACTCCAGCCTGGGCAACAGAGACCCTGTCTCAGAATTAAAGAAAGAAAGAAAGAAAGAAAGAAAGAAAGAAAAGAAAGAAAGAAAGAAAAAGACTAGTTTTCACTATGTTGCCCAGGCTGGTCTTGAACTCCTGGCCTCAAGTGATCTTTATGCCTTGGCCTCCAAAGTGCTGGGATTATAGGTGTGAGCCACAATGCCCAGTCTACAATTTCCTTATATGTCTCTTATAACAGAGTGTCTTTTTTTTTTTAATTGTTTATTCTTAGACACAGAATTTTTTTTTTTTTTCTTGAGACAGAGTTTCACTCTTGTCACCCAGGCTTGAGCGTAGTGGTGCAATCTTGGCTTACTGCAACCTCTGCCTCCCGGGTTCAAGTGATCCTCCTGTCTCAGCCTCCCAAGTAGCTGGGACTACAGGCACATGCCACCACCCCCAGCTAATTTTTGTGTTTTTAGTAGACACAGAGTTTCACCATGTTGGCCAGGATGATCTCAATCTTTTGACCCATGATCTGCCCACCTTGGCCTCCTAAAGTGCTGCAATTATAGGGGTGAGCCACCATGCCCAGCCAAGACAGGCTGCCTAGGCTGGTCTCAAACTCCTGGGCTTAAGGTATACTTCCTGCCTCAATCTCTTGAGTAGCTTGGCCTACAGGCATATTGCCACCACTCAGTCTTGTAACAGGTTTTGACTTAAAGTCTATTTTGTCTTATATTAGTATAGCCAACCGAGTTCTCTTTTAATTACTATTTGCTTGGAATGTCTTTCACCATACTTCTACTTTCCACTTATTTGTATCTTTAGATCTGAAGTGAGTCTTATAGCCAGCATACATTTGAATTGTGTTTTTTAAAATCCATTTGCCAGTCTCTGCCTTTTGTTTGGACAGTTTAATCTGTTTAAATTTAAAGTAATTACTGATAAGAAATTTACTACTGCCATTTTGCTGTTTATTTTTCATAAGTCTTATAGTATTTTTGTTCATTTCTTTGAAAGAACACAAAAGAAGACATACTGCTTTATTTTGTGTTCAGTTGACTTTTTGTAGTGATTCCCTTCTCATATATACTTATCTGTATATTCTACAGACATTTCCTTTGTGGTTACCATGGGGATTACATATAACATCTTAAAGTTGTTTTTTTATTTTTATTTTTATTTTTATTTTTATTTATTTATTTTTTTTTTTTTGAGACGGAGTTTTGCTCTTGTTACCCAGGCTGGAGTGCAATGGCGCGATCTCGGCTCACCGCAACCTCCGCCTCCTGGGTTCAAGCAATTCTCCTGCCCCAGCCTCCTGAGTAGCTGGGATTACAGGCACGCACCACCATGCCCAGCTAATTTTTTGTATTTTTAGTAGAGACGGGGTTTCACCATGTTGACCAGGATGGTCTCGATCTCTCGACCTTGTGATCCACCCGCCTCAGCCTCCCAAAGTGCTGGGATTACAGGCTTGAGCCACCGCGCCCGGCCAACATCTTAAAGTTGTAACAATCTAATTTGAATTTACAACAATGTAATTTCAATTGTATATAAAAACTACCTCTTTTGCCAGCTCATACCATTCTGTACTCTTCTTCATATTATTGATGTTACAATATATTGTATATCCAATAATGTAGATTTAAAATTTATAATTACTTTTTATGCATTCGTCTTTTAAGTCTTGTTGAAAATAAAATGTGGAGTTATAAACCAAAATTAAATAATACTGGCTTTTATATTTGACTGTGTATTTATCTTTAGTGGACATCTTTGCATCTCATACTGTAGCAAGTTACTGTCCAGCATCCTTTCATTACAATTTGAAGGACTCCCTTAACTGTTTCTTATAGGGTAGGTAATGTATAAATAAGGTCTGTTCTGTTCCTTGTTGTTCAAAGGCACAAAAGAGGGGGATCTGGGAAATAGGCTGCTACCTGCTGAGGACCAAGTCAGCCACCACACCAGGGAAGGGATTCAGAATGGCGAGTAAAAAATGCCACAAAACTTCCCTAATGTTGTAAAGATGGCTTTTTCTTGCTTGAGTGTTTGCTTAGTTGCTGTAGTTGACTTTTCCAGAACTCCTACAAAGTTGGGTCAGGCAGCTTCTAGTATTCTCCTTGTTTTCATAGGGAAGGGAGAGCTTGGAGCTTCCTAGTCCACCAGCTTGCAAAAATACTGTTCAATGGGTTCTTTTGTAAATTTTTTTTTTTTTTTAATAAGATAGGGTTTCATTATGTTAGCCAGGATGTTCTCAATCTCTTGACCTCGTGATCTGCCTGCCTCAGCCTCTCAAAGTGCTGGGATTATAGGTGTGAGCCACTGTGCCTGGCTCGTAAATTTTTTGTTTTTAGACAAAGTCTCATTCTGTTGCCCAAGCTGGAGTGCAGTGGCATGATCTCGGCTCACTGCAACCTCCACCTCCCAGGTTCAAGCTATTTTCCTGCCTCAGCCTCCTGAGTAACTGGGACTACAGGCGTGTACCACCACACCCAGCTAATTTTTTATGTTTTTAGTAGAGACAGGGTTTTACCATATTGGCCAGGCTGGTCTCAAACTCCTGACCTTGTGATCTGCCTGCCTCAGCCTCCCAAAGTGCTGGGATTACAGGCATCAGCCACCATACCTGGACCTTTTTCTTTCTTTCTTTCTTTCTTTTTCTTTTCTTTTTCTTTCTTTTTTTTTTTTTTTTTGAGACAGAGTCTTATTCTGTCACCCAGGCTGGAGTGCAGTGCTGATTTTAGCTCACTGCAACCTCTGCCTTCCAGATTCAAGCCATTCTCCTGCCTCAGCCTCCTGAGTAACTGGGATTACAGGCACTTACTACCATGCTTGGCTATGTTTTTTGTTGTTGTTACTGTTTTTTCTGAGACAATCTCACTCTGTTGCTTAGGCTGGAGTGCAATGACATAGTCTCGGCTCACTGAAACCTCCACCACTTGGGGGCAAGTGATTCTCCTGCTTCAGCCTCCTAAGTAGCTGAGATTATAGGCGCTTGCCAACCAACTTGCCCAGTTAATTTTTTTTATTTTATTTTATTTTATTTTTAGTAGAGACGGGGTTTCACCATGTTGGCCAGGCTAGTCTTGAACTTCTTACCGCAAGTGATCTGTCCACCTAGGCCTCCGAAAGTGCTGGGATTACAGGCATGAGGCATAGTGTTGGCCAATTTTATTTATTATTATTATTTATTATCTTTTATTTTTATTTTTGAGACAGTCTCTGTTGCTCAGGCTGGAGTGCAGTGGCTGCAATCACTCCAGCCTCCATCTCCTGGGTTCAAGCAATTCTGCTGCCTCAGCTTCCCGAGTAGCCTGGACTACAGGTGCATGCCACCACACCCAGCTAATTTTTGTATTTTTAGTAGAGTTGGGGTTTCACCATGTTGGCCAGGCTGTCTGGAACTCCTGATCTCAAGTGATCCACCCACTTCGGCCTCCCAAAGTGCTGGGATTACAGGCTTGAACCACCATACCGAGCCTAAAATACTGGTTTTTAACCTATGAAATTGGCAATGATTTTGAAAAATTGTAAAATTTATACAGTGTTTTGGAAAACTAGCACTATCAGTGTGGGTGATTTTGCTGGAAAGACAATCTACATGTGTGTGTTTATATATATTGTGTCTGTATTTATATATCCATATATATGTGTACAGGTATATGTATAAATATGTTTATATGTGTATTTTGTATTTATATATGTGTATATATATATTAGTGTATATGTCTGTGTATATGTGTAGGTATACACATACACCGAGTATTTATGTATCAGAAGAGCCTTAAGATACTGATATCCTATTGAGCTAGAAATTCTACTCTTCAAAATTTGGTATAAGAAAATGATCATTGGTGTTTATGGGACGTTTTGGTTATAAGGATATTTGTTGCTCACATTCCTTATAATAATGAAATCCTGGCAGCAATATTTATGTCCAGCATTAGGGGGTTCATTAAACATGATGGTCTAACCATACAGTGGGATGCTAAAATTCATTGTTAAGTGTAGGGGCCATGGGAAAGTTTCCCCTTGCCCTCTGAAGGTTTACTGAAAAATCAGCTCACAAAAAGGAGATTAACTGGAGGAAAGGCATACAAATTTTATTAATGTGTACACAGGGAGAATTACAGAATGATTTCCCACCACCCAAGAGGGTTCAGAAGCTTATAGACTATCTTGGCAAAATAACTTATGGGAGTGAGAAAGAGGAAATCTTCTGAGGGGCAATAAAGGATTACTAGGGAGAAGGAATGGATCAGAGCACAGAGATTAACTTGTATACTATGCTGTGAAAAGGTCTTTTCAGGTGTGGTTACATTCTTGGTCTTACAAAGAGGGCAAGAACAACAGTTGTTCTTAGAGGGTCTGGACTTTACACAGTAAAGACATCTCGTGTTTTGGGAGAAACCAGTGGACAGGGAGGTCAGAAAGACCTGAGGCTTCTTCAGTTCAGCATGTAAAAGTGCCATATTTGGGGGTTATTGGTTTCTGAACCCCAACATTAGGAAGGAGATTTTATGTCAGTAAACATGTATTACTTATTTTAAAAAGAATGCTTATTTCAGGAGTTCAAGACCAGCCTGGCCAACATGATGAAACCCTGTGTCTTCTAAAAATACAAAAAGTAGCTGGGCATGATGGCGAGTGCCTGTAGGTCGAGCTACTGAGAGGCTGAGGCAGGAGAATTGCTTAAACCTGGGAGATGGAAGTTGCAGTGAGCCAAGATCTTGCCATTGCACTCTTAAGACCCTATCTCAAAAAAAAAAAAAAAAAAAAAAAAAAAAAAAAAGCTCAAAGCTCTTTTAGTCTGATCTCCTTCATTTCATTACTCCCTTGAATCAGGCATTTAAGATTTAGGATTTCCCACTCTTCAAACTCTTCCTAACCCTGGTCCTTCTGGATTTGTTCTTATTTTGGGTGTCATAAGTTCCCTTGGCTTTACTTATCAGCTCCTATTTACAGAGCATCAATTATCTTCTGAACTCAAGGCAGCTGTTACGAATTTCTTTACTGAAGGAGGCTCAGAAACATTGACTGGATTCTCCCAGGAGGAAAAGGGACCATGATTCACACAATGTTAACAAACATTTAAAAATAGTTACAAATGGTTACAAATACTAACTCATTTAATCTTCACAGAGAAGAAGGGACTTATTTTTAGCCTTAATTTTCAAATAAGAAACTGTGGCCCTGAAAAGGTTCTATCTTGCTGGGGCTCCTAGAGCTGGTAATTGGTGGAGCCCAGATTCCAATACAGGTATTCTGGCTTCAGAGCTAAGGTGGTTTTTTTGTTTTTGTTTTTTTTTTTTTTTTTTGTTGTTGTTGTTGTTTTTAAAATCATATCAAAGGACACTTCAGTGCTACCGAGCTAAGATTTTAATCACTGCTTTGCTGTCTTGTATTCTTTTTTTTTTTTTTTGAGACGGAATTTCGCTCTTGTTACCCAGGCTGGAGTGCAATGGCGCGATCTCGGCTCACCGCAACCTCCGCCTCCTGGGTTCAGGCAATTCTCCTGCCTCAGCCTCCTGAGTAGCTGGGATTACAGGCACGTGCCACCATGCCCAGCTAATTTCTTGTATTTTTTTAGTAGAGACGGGGTTTCACCATGTTGACCCGGATGGTCTCGATCTCTTGACCTCATGATCCACCCGCCTCAGCCTCCCAAAGTGCTGGGATTACAGGCTTGAGCCACCGCGCCCGGCCCTGTCTTGTATTCTTATTAGTAGTAAACATTTTAAAATAGTGGTTGTTAATTTTTTTTAACTGTAATTTTATTTTTAAAAATAAGCTGGGAGCGGGACAGGCAGGGGGTCCTCTCAGTATGTTGCTCAGGCTGATCTTGAACTCCTGGGCCCAATCGATCCTCCTGCCTCCGCTTCCCAAAGTGGTGGGATTGCAGGCGTGAGCCACTGTGTCCGGCCAATGATATTTAATGTAACACCAAAAATGCTATCAACAATGATTTACATTGTCCAGAGTTTTTATTAAGCATTTTCACTTGGATCATTTTTGGAAACTCATTTTGCAGAGACAAGAACTGAAGCTCAAAAATCTACCTGCCTAAGGACTCATAACTCGTAGGAGAAGCTGTGAAGCCTCACTGGAGGAACTGCAGACTTATTATTTTTACTTAGTAACACAATGTAAAGAATAATAAAATGGCTTTGCATTGCTTAGAGCTTCACAAGGCCACCTTACACATATTTTACAATAGGTACAGTCTCAGGCCCGCAACTGTCCAACACAACACTGCAATTAAGAAGTAGGAAAGTTATTGTTTTGCTTCCTAATAACGCCTTATGCTCCAGGGCTAAAGAAAAGGCTTGTCTTACAGAAATTAAACTCCAATCACAGAGAGGTGTGGACTTCAGTAAGGCCCTGGGGCCGTCTGTGGCCCGAGGGCAGGCTATCCTGCAGCTTTGGCACCGCCCGACGAGTTCCGGCCTCCGGGCACCTGGGCAGGTGGGCGTTGGGCGGGCTCCGGGCTGCGGGCGGACCTGGGCCGCCCCGCCCCCACTCCGTCCGGGCCACCCCCGTGCTGCTCCAAGGGGACCCGGGGCCCACCACACCCCACCTCCATCCCTGGAGCGCGTCCCGGAGCGGGCGGGCGGCCGGCGGGCCAGGCCCCTCCCCGGCGCCGAGCCGCGGCCGCGCGGAGGAAGCGGAGGAGGCGGGAGCGGAGACCTCGCTGCGCTCATGGCGTCGCCCGGGTGAGTGCCGTCTCGCAGGCCCCGCGCCCCCGCGGCTGCCGGCAGGAACGGGAGCGGGACCCGGAGCGGCTCCGGCCTGCCGGCCCCGGTCTCGGACGCGGCCTGGACCCAGCCGGGGGCGCCCCCGCCCGCCAGGCCCTCTGGGCCCACGGCCCGTTCGAGCCGACCTTGGGCGGACGCGGCCGGGCGGGCGTGGGGGGCGGGCGGGGGCTCCGGCCGAGGACAGCGGCCCCCCCGGGGTGCGGGGGTCGGGGTACGCGGGCCTAGGAGATCCGGGGAGGGCGAGAGGCCGGGAGGCGCCGGGGGGCAGCGGGAGCGAGGGCCCGGCGAGCGGCTGGGGAACCAGGGTGCGGGTCCTTGCCGCGGCCCGGGGCAACCCGCGGAGGCCTGGAAAGGCTTCACTCCGGCACCTGGCATCTCTGTTCCTGGGTTTTAAACTTGCTCGCGTTAGGAGTGGACGCTTGTTTGCCGCGTCGTTGAGACGTACCCAGAATGTCAGTATCGGGGCAGATGCAGACCCTTTGCTGAGAGCCCGAGAGCCACTCCGGGATCTCCTTGGTCGGGGCCGTTGCCTACCGGCCTGCCTTGGGGTGCCTGCGCTTATTCTGATACTACCTCTTTTCAACTTTTGTGGTTTAAAATGTTTTTCCTTTTAGGAAATGATGGTGACACACATAGTTTGTAATTTTTGGGAAAAAAAAATCTCACTTGGCAAACTAAAACCTCAGTAATTCATTATTATTTTTTTTGTTTTAGTAATTTTACTAGTGCTGAAATCTGGGAATGACAGTCCAACATGTTCGTTTTACAGAGAATGAAATTAGGCTCAAGGTCATCGCTTTAGTTGTTAAAATTCTTCTTTGACTGTTATCCATCATTCAGAGGGTCTTGGACCTAGTGGCTGTGCTAGCATTCAGAGTGCATCTTTACAGTTCCCAAAGAGCTTTACAGGTGTGTGTTGAGGGGCAGGAGCGGGGTAAGGGGGGGACATGGTGCTGTGCGGCGGGGATCATGGATATTATGCCTCCTCTAGAGGAGGCATGAGCCATGCCCTGGGGTGTTTTGGCTCAGTACAGTGTACCTGAATGAAGCAAGCTGAATTTGAATCTCGCCTGCTGTCTTTCTAGGTTTTGGGGCAGTGGTCATTTCCGGGACCAGGACTTTTCATTGCCCGCTGAGTACCCAGCACTTTGAGCTCAAATAGAGTAAGCAGGGAACCAGCCCTGGGAAGGCCAGGCTGATTGACCTAGGGGTTCAAGGTCCTGCAGCATTCTTTTCCCACTTGTCAGGAAAGGGTGAGGTAGAGCCTTCTGGAGGCGACCTGAGGGTGACTGAACCTGTGTGGGACTGCCCTGAATGAAGCTTTAAAAAAAAAAAAAAAAAAATCGTGGTGCATTTGGTGCCCAAGTACACTGCTTTGTAGACATGGGTCAGAGCTGGACTTCATGCTGCACTGGTATTTCTGTGAGCCAATAGGGCTTATGCTGTACCCCTGTAGCTGGTGGTGGTTGATATTTGCGGTTCTAATTATTTATGTGACCCCCATGAATCTACAGTTTGTAATCTGTAATTTTCTGAGGGATATCCATTGCAAAAGCTGAGGTCTCAAAACCTTTAGTATACAAGTCATGCACCACATAATGACAATGGAGGACTACATGATACAGTGGTCCCATGCACAAATACTTATCATTGTATTAGTCGCCTCTTCATACTGTAACATGCTGTACAAGTTTGTAGCCAAAGAGCAACAGGCTGTACCATATATAGCCTACGTGCGTAGTTCGCCCTATCATGTAGGTTTGTGTAAGTTTGCCCTATGATGTTCGCACGAGGACCAAATTGCCAAATGATGCATTTCTCAGAATGTATCCCTATTGTTACGTGACACATGACTGGTGCTTTATTTCATTTGGTGGGGAAAACTATGCACATTATGTACATTGCCAGACATAGCTCCTTTTTTTTTTTTTTTTGAAACGGAGTTTTGCTCTTGTTAGCCAGGCTGGAGTGCAATGGCGCGATCTCGGCTCACCACAACCTCCGCCTCCTGGGTTCAGGCAATTCTCCTGCCTCAGCCTCCCGAGCAGCTGGGATTACAGGCACGCGCCACCATGCCCAGCTAACTTTTTTGTATTTTTAGTAGAGACGAGGTTTCACCATGTTGACCAGGATGGTCTCTATCTCTTGACCTCGTGATCCACCCGCCTCGGCCTCCCAAAGTGCTGGGATTACAGGCTTGAGCCACCGCGCCCAGCCAGACATAGCTCCTAAGTGTCCACTTCTACAGGCGTCCCTGGTAGATCAGAGTCTAGCTAGGAAGACAGTGCTTCCTGAGACCCTGAGGGCTGTCTCAGTCAGCCAGCTTGCAAACATTAAAGCTACTGCATTAGGTGTACGAATCCAGAGGTATAGGGCAGGGATGGGAAGGGAGCGATGATCCGGCCTGGGTGAGTCATAGTCTCCATGAATTGGGAAGGAAAGAAGAAATGCTGACCATTTTTGAGGACCTTATGAATCTGTCAGGCATTGTGCTAAATATTTGAGAAATGCCCCACCCATGGCCCAGTGTGTTTAGAGCTAAGTGGAGACAAGTCCAGAGGATGAGGCTGGGACTAGACCATGGGACCTTGACCCTCTTTGTGGACTCACTGCCCAGCACTTGCTGAAGGTAAATGAAATGATTTGCACTTGTGGAGCTCTCAGAGAATCCACGTTACACAGCAGTATAGAGGTGGCAGAGAGGGCACAAGACATGGAGCAGCTCATGCTACCATCTGCCCTCTCTTGAACTGGCCTCACTCAACAGCCCATCTCTTGTCTCTGCCCCTTGCCTGGCTGTCTCACAGCTGCCTAGGTCTTTAGTCTGTCAACTCCGCTGCCTGCTCTTTCACTGTTGGGGTTTCTTTGGGCTCTGTAATCCGTCTCTGCTAGTAGCCCCAGCACACGTTCTCTGCATGGTCACATCTGTTTTAGTGGCTTTAACTGTTGTCTGAATCAGAAGTTCTTAACCTAGGCTCCATGATTCATGGATGGGCTTCTGGGGAGTCCCTTTGTTCTCTGAAATTGTATGCAGCATTGGGAGTTCTGTGTAATTTTCCTGGGAGCAGGTCTGTAGCTTTCAACAGATTTTCAAAGGGGCTCTTATCCTTAACAATGTTACAACTATACATCCTGAATTTCCAGATTTTCATTTCCAGCTACACTAGATACAGCTCCTCACGTTTCTTTAACCTGGGTTGTCTGTGCAAAGTCTATATTTTTCAAATTGTTACTGAGGGATAATTTGAAAAACACAAAATAAAGATCAAGTGTAATAGACTTTTCATAGACCACTGGTCTTAAAATCTTTTTTTTTTTTTTTTTTTGGTCTGCTTGCTAGGGAAAAAGTCTTAAAAAGATTTTAAATAGTCACTTATTCTTATCAGAGAGACAGCTTTACAGAAACAACTAGTGTCCCTCCTCCCTCCCATCTGAGTTTGGTGGGTGCCCTGACAGATGTTTTCCTTGCATTTGCATACTAAGTTTGTTCCTTGCTCTGTTTTTACGTAAATGCTATCATACTGTTCTGCAGCTTGCTTTATTTGCCCAACAATATGGCTTGAAATTCTTTCCATGCCAGAACAAGGAACGGATCCATATACATTTTTTTGTTTGTTTGTTTTACCTGCATTTTCTCTCTCTTTTTTTTAAAAAAGCGATGAGGGTCTCATTATATAGCCTAGTTTGATCTAATAGCAATGAGGGTCTCACTATATTGCCTAGTTTGATCTAATAGTGATGAGGGTCTCACTGTGTTGTCTAGGTTGATCTTGAACTTCTGGGCTCACGCCATCCTCCTGTCTCGGCCTCCCAAATTGCTGGAATTACAAGCACATTACACAGTTCCCAGTCTACCTACATTTTGACAGATATATAATATTCCATGGCATGGTTATATTATTCAGTTAAGGATGTCCCCGATTTTCTCTAAGATAATGCTGCCCATCTGTGTCTCTAGATATATAGAGTATATGCAAAGACTTGGACTGCATGAGCAGAGGGCTTGACTATTGTTTTTTTTGCCTTTTCTGCCAGTTTTAACTTGATGCTGCCCAATGATCCTCTTAAATGGTTTACCACCTTCCCCGCCACCACCAGATTTTGAGGATTCTCTATACCTCCCAACACAATGACATCATACATGAAAAGTTTTGCCTGTATGATGGAATAATTGACTCAAGAAATAGGATGCTAATGGCATCTTTGTTTACCCCCCCCCCCTTTTTTTTTTTTTTTTTTTTTGAGATAGAGTCTTACTCTGTCTCCCAGGCTGGAGTGCAGTGCCGTGATCTCAGCTTAATACAACCTCTGCCTCCCAGGTTCAAGCTGTTCTCCTGCCTCTGCCTCCCAAAGTGCAAAGATTACAGGCATGAGCCACTGCGCCCAGCCTTATCTGGTCTTTAGAGATAGAAACTTCATCCCTGACCCCTATATTCCCTTAGAAATACTTAGTTTGTTTCTTTGATTCAGTTGGTAACAGCAAGTGAGTAACAGTTGATTTCCATAGCTAAACTCCTACGCCCCAGCTCTTTATTTCAGAAAATATGGTCCCTGTCTGGCCAGGAGAAATGGAGTGAGACCTGCCCTAGAAGGGAGGAGCTTGGGCAGAGAATGGGTGGGAGGATCTGTGAGTTCTGACTGGGGCTATGGAGAATGCTTGGCTATATAGAGGTGGGACTCATGGTAGTGGATGAGGTGACTGAGTGATTGAAACCCAGGAATGTGTGGCTAATTGGGGTAGAGGAGAAGCCGTCACTGGACAGCAAACCCATGGCCAGTGGTCCTTGCCTGAGGAGGGAGCGCACGTGGACCTTGGCCTTTTCCCGCCCCTCCTCTTCCCCTTCCTCCTCCCTCTCTGCCATCCTCTCCTACCTTTTCCCCTCCCCCATCCCTTTTCTCTTCCTTTGCTCTCTTCCTTCTCCGTTTCTCCTCTTCACTCCTCTTCTTTCCTCTCCGCCCCTCCTCCCTCCTCCCCTGCGATCTCCTCAGGTCCTTCCCCCAGCCCACTGTTCCTTTACACATTCAGCTGGAGACCTCATCCACCCTCCTGGCTATGCCTCTCAGGAACAACAGCTCGGCCCCTGGGAATTGTCAAGGAATCATCTATCTTGGTAGCTGAAAGCACCCCCATTAACATCCATTGACCATCAAAAGCACCTTTACTTTTTACCTTTTGTCTTCGCTATCCAGGAAGATTCTCTGTCACACCACTGTCATTTTGTGGGAAGGGAAGGGCTCATCATTTCCACTGGCAACCCATCCTGGTCTGAATGGGCCAGGCCACAGCCCGAGCTCATAGGCCCTCTACACTGGGTGAAAGATGGGTCCTCTGGCCACGCGTGGGAAGGAGAGGAAGGGGGCCCCGTAAACCACACTTTGAGAAGGAAGCATTAAGAACTCAAACAAGATGTATCTTTGCTCTTGGGAGAAGTCTAGCGAACCCTTATCTTGCTCAGTAGCTGCTGTGACTTCTGCAGAAGGGACATAGATTTGCCAGCAGGACTGAGACTTTGTACTGGCTCTCTGCCCACGAACGTGGGATTGCCAAACAAGCCAGCAGCCACCCAGAGTGTTCCCCGCACTGGACATGTGGGAGAACTAGAGCAGGGGTCGAAAAGGTCAGAGTGTGCCTGGTTCTTCAGGGCAGCTCTCCGCACTTCACTCACCTGCCCATGGGTGGCAGAGTGCACCAGGACTTCATGGGATGCAACAGCCATGCGGTTGACCTCTCCAGCTCAGGGGAGGGCTCTTACCTAGAAACACAAGTAGCAGGGACTTCGCAGTCCTAGAGAATGTTCTTTTAAATTTAGATCCTGCCCACTTCCAACAAGTGTGCTGTCAGACCCTATTCTAAATGCTGTTGCATATATTAAGTTATTCAATCTTCACAGCAACCTGTTCAATAAGTACTGTTATTCCTATTATACAGAAGTGGGCTCTTAGCTTTGGCTAGGCAGTTTAAGATAAAATGCAAAATGGCCCAATTCAGGATTATTACAGCTGGTTTAAATTTCGTGGCTGAGGCACAAATAAAAGTGTTGGATTCTGTAGTTTTTGTTGTGATCACAGAGCACGTGTAGCATCTTCCAGAACCTTTTGATAAAGCTGAAGTAAGGATAGGCTCACATGGCTCACATAAGTAAGAAGCTGTGTTGACAGAGCGGACAATACCTTCAATTATGGCTTAACAAAAAAATGCCTGAAAATGGAATAACTTAGAAGAGCTCTTTTTTTTTTTTTAAAGGATCCAATGCCAGTGCAGTGGCTCATGCCTATAATCCCAGCAGTTTGGGAGGCTGAGGCAGAGGATGGCTTGAGCCCAGGAGTTTGAGGCAGCAGTGAGCCATGATCGCACCACTGCATTCAAGACCCTGTTTCCCTGTCTTAAAAAAAAAGGGACCTAACTGTATACTAGGAGCATCCTTCTCACTTTAGGTCAGACATGGTGGTTCTGTTTTAAATTTGTTGAATTGTCACTTACTTTTTCTTTTTCTTTTTCTTTTTTTTTTGAGGCTGGGTCTCACTCTGTGGCCTAGGCTGGAGTGCAGTGGCGTGATCCTGGCTCACTGCAACCTCTGCCTCCCAGATTCAAGTGGTTCTCCTCCCTCAGCCTCCTGAGTAGCTGGGATTACCGGCATGTGCCACCACCCCTGGCTAATTTTGTATTTTTAGTAGAGGCAGGGTTTCACGATGTTGCCCAGGTTGGTCTTGAACTCCTGACCTCAAGTGATCTGCCTGCCTTGGCCTCCCAAAGTACTGGGATTATACGCTTAAGCCACTGCACCCAGCCAACTTCTTCTTTTTTTCTTTTTGAGACAGGGTTTTGCTCAGTCCCCCAGGCTGGAGTGCAGTGGCACCAACATGGCTCACTGCGGCCTCAACCTCCTGGGCTCAAGTAGTCCTCCTGCCTCAGCCTCCTGAGTAGCTGAGACTACAGGTGCATGCCACCACACCTGGCTATTGTAAATTTTAAGAAATTTTTTTTGTAGAGAGAGGATCTTACTATGTTGCCGAGGCTGTTCTTGAACTCCTGGGCTCAAGCAATCCTCCCATCTCAGCCTCCCAGAGTGCTGAGATTTTAGGTGTGGGCCACCACACTTAGCCCACTGTGACTTTTTGTAAATTGTTAGTTGCTTTATTTTAAGTAATATATGCTCATGGTGCAATTTTTTTTTTTTTTTTTTTTTTTTTGAGACAGAGTTTCGCTCTTGTTACCCAGGCTGGAGTGCAATGGCGCGATCTTGGCTCACCGCAACCTCCGCCTCCTGGGTTCAGACAATTCTCCTGCCTCAGCCTCCCGAGTAGCTGGGACTACAGGCATGCGCCACCGTGCCCAGCTAATTTTTGTATTTTTAGTAGAGACGGGGTTTCACCACGTTGACCAGGATGGTCTTGATCTCTTGACCTTGTGATCCACCCAAAGTGCTGGGATTATAGGCGTGAGCCACCGCGCCCGGCCGTGCAAATTTTTTAAGTCTCTAATACTTTCTTTTAGGACACTAAAAAACTTAATCTTAGATCCAGTTGGTGAAAGAAGTGGTAGGGACCTACCTTAATTTTTTTTCCGGGTTTTTGTGATTGAATAAGTTCTAGACACTCAGTGCCACTTAGATCATTGATGAAATTTTTGACTGCATTTGGGCCTATTTCTGGGATCTCCTTTTACTGATTTCTCTGTGTATTCATTAACAACCTTAAATTATTGTAGACTATTTAATTATTAAATTATTATGTTCTGTTATGTGGGAAGTTTTGTCCTTCACTGTTCTTTTTCACAAATTTCCTGATAGTTATTTTATAAATATTTTTTCACAGAATCAACTGGTTTTGAACCTAAATTTATTTATGGGTTAATTTGGAGAGAATTGACTTTGAAAATTATATTAAAGGCCAGGCATTGTAGCTTATGCTTATAGTCCTGGCATTTTGGGGGACTGAGGCAGATGGATCACATGAGCCCAGGATTTGAGATGGGCCTGGACAACATAGAGATCTCGTCTCTTAAAAAAAAAAATTAAGCCTTTCTAGCTAAGACAGAATTCACCTTTTCATTATCATATATATATATTTTGGAGACAGAGTCTCACTCTCACTGTGTTGCTCAGGCTGAAGTGCAGTGGCGCGATCTCAGCTCACTGCAACCTCCACCTCCCAGGTTCAAGTGGTTCTCCTGCCTCAGCCTCCTGAGTAGCTGGGATTACAGGCGCCTGCCACCACGCCCCGTGCCTGGCTAATTTTTGTGTTTTTAGTAGAGATAGGGTTTCACCATATTGACCAGTCTCGTCTCGAACTCCTGACTTCAGGTGATCTGCATGTTTCAGCCAAGGGCTAGGATTACAAGCATGAGCCACCATGCCTGGCCTATCTTTTTTTTCTTCTCTCTCTCTCTCTTTTTTTTTTTTTTTTTTTTTTGAGACGGAGTTTCGCTCTTGTTACCCAGGCTGGAGTGCAATGACGCGATCTCGGCTCACCGCAACCTCCGCCTCCTGGGCTCAGGCAATTCTCCTGCCTCAGCCTCCTAAGTAGCTGGGATTACAAGCACGCGCCACCACGCCCAGCTAGTTTTTTGTATTTTCAGTAGAGACGGGGTTTCACCATGTTGACCAGGATGGTCTCGATCTCTCGACCTCGTGATCCACCCGCCTCGGCCTCCCAAAGTGCTGGGATTACAGGCTTGAGCCACCTCGCCCGGCTCTCTCTCTCTTTTTTTTTTTAACTCTTTCCTCTGAAAATCCAGAAACAGATTTCTTTAAATTAAAAAATTTTTTATTTTTATTTTTTTGAGGCAGAGTCTTCTTGCTCTGTCACCCAAGCTACAGTGTACTGCAGCCTCAAACTCCTGGGCTCAAGCGATTATCCTCAGCCTCCTACTAAATAACTGGGACTTGAGGCACATGCCACCAGGCCCAGTTAATATTTAAATTTTCTGTAGAGTCAGGGTTTCACTGTGTTGCCCAGGCTTGTCTTGAACTCCTTCCTGGCTTTGTAACTCCTGACCTCAAATGATAACTCTCACCTTGGCCTCCCAAAGTCCTGCATTTATAGGCATGAGCCACTGTGCCCAGCCCTTTTCAGTTCTTCAAGTCTTATTTGGATTCAGTATCAAAATTCTTCTCATATAGGTGTTGTACATTTATAACGTATTATTTTTCTTGTTGCTACTGTAAATGGGAGCCCTCCTTCCACGTTTCTAACCTATTTGTGTGATAGGAAGGAAATTATTTATTTTAACTTTATATGCCCTGGCTTACTGTATTCTTTCATTGTTTATGATAGTTTTCAGGTTGATCTCTTGTTTTTTTCCAGGTCTGCCTGCACCATCGTTTCTTTGCATTATGGAGAAAATGCAAGTTGATTCTGTCTTTGTTGCGAGTACACTGTGGTGTCAGGTGGAGGTGGTAGAGCGTGTGTCTTTAGGGAAGTTGCCGACGGTGGTGTCACCTGTACATGGTGAAAGATTACCTTTTTTAGCTCTCCAAACCCCTTCCAGCTCAGTGCCTGCTTAGCATATCCAAGGGTAGGGGTCTCGGGCCAGCCTGTCAGTGCCGATTTGCTCACGATCTGCTCAAGTCTTGCTTTACCCACGGACCTTCCTATCTGAGAAAGGAGCAACTGATTGAACCTGGAAAATTTGAACTTATTTTGGCTCGTGTCTGTAGACATATTGTCCAGTCTGTTGCAGTCCTTCACAGATGCTCTTTGAGAGTCCAGCCACATGCCATTGCTGCTGGTGCTACTGCCCAGGTCTGAGCCTTCATTGTTGTTTTCCTGAATATAAGGCTGGATAACTGAGCATAGGTTAACTCTAGTCTATTCTCAGCCTGGCAGCCTAGACAGGTCTGTCACCCTGCACCCGGGGCTTTTTCATGGCTACCGCATCCTCTAGAATAACCTTTTCTTAAAAAATGTTTTTTATTTTTATTTTTTTTCCTCCTCCTCTTTCTCCCCAAAGCCATAGTCTTTTGTGGCCTGTAAAGTTGAGTCTTCTCTAGCTTCTCCTGCCGCCACTTCCTATTCATTGTTCACTCTCTTGCTGAAGCCACTCGGGCCTCCCCGTTGGTCCCTGGGTATGTCAGGGCCTTTTCCCTGGCTATTCCTGCAGTACTTGCTCCCTGGTAGTCATACAGCTCCTGCCTTCACCTCCTGCTAACCAGTACTAACACAGCCCTTTCTCCAGCCAAGCTGCTCTGCCCTTCCCACCCCGATTCTCAGCACACCTGCCCTTGGCCTATGCCTTGTTTTCTGTGTAGCACTTAACATCTTATAGCATAGCCTTTTTTAAAAAAAATTATTTATTTGTTTCTTTTGAGACAGTCTCACTCTGTTGCCTAGGTTGGAGTGCAGTAACAGGATCATGGCTCACTGCAGCCTTAACCTCCTGGGCTCAACTGATTCTCCTGTCTCAGCCTCGCCAGTAGCTGAGACTACAAGTTCTATATTTCTTAAATATAGGGGATATTGTCGATTACCAGTATCCCCTTGCCTTGCTGAATTGTAATCTAAGAGTAGAACCTTTGTGTCCTCCATTAATGTATCCTAAATTCCTAGAAAGGTTCCTAGCAATGAATATGTGGATAAATCCACAATAAATAATAAATAATAATAAATCCACAGTAAATATATGGATACATCCAAGAGAACTTTGCTTAAGATGTATGTAAATCTCTTTGGATCCTTGTACCACATCTGAGGTATGCACGTCAGAGATGGTCAGCCTCGTTTTATAGATGAGCATATGTGTTTGTAGTGTTTTTTGTTTGTTTAGTGTTTGTGCAGTGATTGTTCCCCTATCTGTCCAACCTAAGGGTAGTATAAGTTCCTGGAGGATTAGGGCTGTGTTTTGAAGCCCTATTTTCCATCGTATGGGGAAACTTACACAGTACTGACCTTTCTGTCTTCTAGCTTTTTGACACTATAATGTATAATAAATTGTAGTTAACCATATTCACCCTATAGTATTGCAGAGCACCAGAACTCATTCCTCCTATCTAGCTGCAATTTTGTATCTTAAGCAACCTCTCCCTGTCATCTCTTCTCCCATGCATTCCAGTCTCTAATAACCACAGTTGTACTCTATACTTGAATTCACTCAGTGCTCTTCTTAGCTCCCACATATGAATGAGAACATGCAATATTTGTCTTTTTGTTCCTGACTTACTTCATTTAACATAGGTTCTCCAGGTTCATCCGTGTTGCCACACAGGATATGATTTCATCCTTTTTTATGGCTGAATAGTATTCCTGTGCATGTATACCATGTGTTCTTTTTCAGTTTGTGTGTTGCTAAACAGTTACGCTGATTCTCTGTCTTGGCTATTTTGAACAGTGCTGTATTAAACATGGGTGCAGGCATTCCTTTGACACACAGATTTGCTTTTCTTTGGACAAATAGTAGTGGGATTGCCGAATCCAATGCTAATTTTTAGTTTTTGAGAAACCTCCATTAAGGTTTTCCATAAAGGTTGTACTAACTTGTACTCCCACAGTGTATGAGAGTTTCCTTTACTTCACATCCTTACCAGCATTGGGTGGTTTTTTTGGTTTTGTTTTCTTTTTGAGACAGAGTCTTGCCCTGTCATCCAGGGTGGAGCACAGTGGCGTGATCTCAGCTCACCCCAACCTCTGCCTCCTGGGTTCAATTGATTCTCATGCAGCATCCTCAGTAGCTGGAACTACAGGTGTGTGCCACCATGCCTGGCTAATTTTTATATTTTTAGTAGAGACAGGGTTTTGCCATGTTGGCCGGGCTGGTCTTGAACTTCTGGCCTCAAACAATCCACCACCTTGACCTCCCAAAGTACTGAGATTAGAGGTGTGACCCACTGCACCTGGCCTGGTTTTTTGATAATAGCTACTCTAAGTGGGATATCATATCATTTTGTTTATCATTTTGATTTGCATTTCCTTGATGATTAGGGATGTTGAGCATCTTTTCATTTATTTCTTGGCTATATGTATTTCTTTGAGAAATGCCTGTTTGATCCTTTGCCACTTTTTATTTTTTACTGTTTTTGTTTTGTTTTGTTCTAAAGATGGTGTTTCACCATGATGGCCAGGCTGGTCTTGAACTCCTGACCTCAGGTGATCTACCCACCTCGGCCTCCCAAAGTGCTAGGATTACAGGCATGGGCCGCCATGCCCGGCACCCACTTTTTTTTTTTTTTTTTTTTGAGATGGAGTTTCGCTCTTTTTACCCAGGCTGGAGTGCAATGGCATGATCTCGGCTCACTGCCACCTCCGCCTCTTGGGTTCAGGCAATTCTCCTGCCTCAGCCTCCTGAGTAGCCGGGATTACAGGCATGTGCCACCATGCCCAGCTAATTTTTTGTATTTTTAGTAGAGAAGGGGTTTCACCATGTTGACCAGGATGGTCTTGATCTCTTTTCCTTGTGATCCACCTGCCTCGGCCTCCCAAAGTGCTGGGATTACAGGCTTGAGCCACCGTGCCCGGCTGGCACCCACTTCTTAATCAGATTATTTTTTTTTTGCTGTTGAGTTATTTGAGTTCCTTGTATATTCTAGATATCAGTCGTTATTGGATGAATAATGTGCAAATATTTTCTCTCATTCTACAGGTTGTCTCTTCACTCTGTTAGCTGTTTGCTTTGCTGTGCAGACACGTTTTAGTTTGACATAGTCCCTTTTTTTCTATGTTTTTTTTGTTGTTGATGTTTAAATTTGAGACCGAGTCTTGCTCTGTCACCCAGGCTGGAGTACAGTCGTGTTTTCACAGCTTACTCAACCTCTACCTCCTGGCCTCAAGCAATTTTCCCACCTCAGCTTCTTGAGTAGCTGGGACCACAGCCTGAGCCAGCATGGCTGGTAGATTTTTCCAATTTTTTGTAGAGATGAAGTCTCCTTCTGTTGCCTAGGCTTGTTCTCAAACTCCTAGGCTCAAGCAATCCTCCTGCCTCAGCCTTCCAAAGTGCTGCAATTACAGGCATGAACCACCAAGCCCAGCCCTGGAGTTCTCATTATTGATTTCTAGTTCTATTCCCTTATGATTTGAGAAGACACTTGATAAGTTTTTTTTTTTTTTTTTTTAATTTGTTGGCCAGGCACAGTGGCTCACACCTGTAGTCACAGCATTTTGGGAAACTGAGACAGGTAGATTGCATGAGTCCAGGAGTTTGAGACCAGCCTGGGCAACATAACAAAATCCCATCTCTACAAAATACAAAAATAAAAAATAAAAAATTAGCTGGGCATGGCGGCATGCACCTGTAGTCCCAGCTACTCGGGAGGCTGAGGTGGGAAGATTGCTTGAACCCACACATGGAGGTTGCAGTGAGCTCAGATTGTACTACTGCACTTCAGCCTGGGCAACAGAGTGAGAGTGCCTCAAAAAATTAATTAAATTAAAATTTAAACAATTTGTTGATTTGTTTTGTAACCACTACATTCTGTGTGCTGATGAGAAGAGTGTATGTTTTCCAGCTTTTGGATGAAATGTTCTGTAAATGTCGGGATCTGTTTGGTCTATAATGCAGTTAAGTCTGATGTTGCTTTGTTGATTTTCTGTCTAGATGATTTGCAGTGCTGAAAATATGTATTGAATTCTTCAACTATTACTGCACTGGCATCTCTCTTTAGCTCTAATATTTGCTTTATATATCTGGGTGCTAGAGTATTGGATACATACATATTTACCATTGTTATATCCTCTTTGCTGAATTGATCCCTTTAACATCATATAATGACCTTCTTTGTCTTTACGTTTTTTCATGTAAAGTCTATTTCGTCTAATATAAGTATAGCTACTCCTGCATACTTTTGGTTTCCATTTGCATTTTTTTTTTGGTCCCTTTACTTTCTTTTCTTTTTGTATGAGATAGAGTCTCCCTGTGTTGCCCAGGCTGGAGTGCAGTGGTGTGATCTCAGCTTACTGCAACCTCTGCCTCCCAGATTCAACGGATTCTCCTGCCTCAGCCTCCCGAGTAGCTGAGATTACAGGCATGTGCCACCACACCCGGCTAGGTTTTGTATTTTCAGTAGAGATGACGTTTCATCACATTGGCCAGACTGGTCTTGAACTCCTCACCTCAAGTGATCTGCCTGCCTTGGCCTTCCAAAGTGCTGGGATTATAGGCCTGAGCCACAGCATGTGCCTTTTTTGTCCTTTTACTTTCAGTCTGTGTGTGTCTTTATAGGTGTAGTGAGTTTCTTGTAGACAACATAGAGTTGGTTCTCATTTTAATCCATGTAGTTGGAGCACAATGGTGCAGTCACAGCTTACTGCAGCCTGGATGTCCCAGGCTCAACCAGTCCTCCCACCTCAGCCTCCTGAAAAGCTGGGATTACAGGTGCATGTCACCATGCCCAGCTAACTTTTTAAAATTTTATTTTACTTTAGAAAAAATAAATATATATTTTCTTTTGAGACGGAATCATGCTGTATCCCCTAGGCTCAAGTGCAGCAGTGCAATCATGGCTCACTGCAGACTTGACCTTCCAGGGCTCAGGTGATCCTCTCACCTCAGACTTCTGAGTAGCTGGGACTACAGGTACCTGCCTGCCACCACACCTGGCTTTTTTTTTTTTTTTTTTTTTTAATTTAGAGATGGGGTTTCACCATGTTGGTCAGGCTGGTCTGGAACTTCTGCCCTCATGATCTGCCTGCCTCAGCCTCCCAAAGTGCTGGGATTACAGGCTTGACCCACTGTGTCCGGCCACATCTGGCTTTTTAAAAAAAAATTATTTTTGGAGAGACGACATCTTGCTGTGTTGCCCAGGCCACGCTCAAGCTCCTGGACTGAAGGGATCCTCCTCTTTGGCCTCCCAAAGTGCTGGGATTATAGGTGTGAGCCATCATACCTCGCTTTATTTTACTTTTTTGTAGGGATGGGGATCTCGTTTACTTGGCCAGGCTTGAATGCCTGGTTTTATTTTCATGTTTTTTCATGGTGGCAGATATCATTTGTTTGCTTTTTCGCATTCCCTTAAACACTTTTTGTAGGCCGAGTCTAGTGGTGATGCATTCCCTCAGTTTTTACTTGTCTGGGAAAGACTTTATTTCTCCTTTTTTTCTTCAGAGAGTTTTAATTTTTCCTAAACATGTAGTCACTCTATTTTTGGCTTAGATGTTAACCATGTGTTGAATTGTGTCCCCCCAGAAGGAATGTTGACATCCTAACTCCCAGTGCCCATGGTTGGGATCTTTTTGGAAATAGGGTATGGTTCTAAAAAATCATATGTGATTAGTTAAAATGAGTTTGCAGTGGATTAGGGTGGGTTCACATATAATAAGACTGATATTCTTACGAAAAGTGGAGAAGAGACCCAGAGAGACAGATACACAGAGGGGAGAAAGCCATGTGAAGACAGAGGTGGAAGTTGGTGTAGCTGTCAAGCCACATATAGACTGTATTAGTTTCCTGTGGTCTCTGTCAAAGGTACCACAAACCAGTGAGTTAAAAAAAAAAAAATGACTGGGCGCAGTGGCTCACACCTGTATTCTCAGCACTTTTGGGAAACTGAGGCAGAAAGATTGCATCAGCCCAGGAGTTTGAGACCAGCCTGGGCTATATAACAAAACCTCATCTCTATAAAAAAATAGAAAAAGAGCCAAATATGAGTGAAAAAAAAAATTACACAAAGTAGCCTGGATATGGTGGCTTATACCTGTAATCCCAGCCCTTGGGAGGCCGAGGCAGGCCTGATCACGAGGTCAGGAATTCAAGACCAGCCTGGCCAACATGGTGAAACCCTGTCTTTACTAAAAATACAAAAATTAGCTGGGCCTGGTGGCACACACCTGTAATCCCAGCTACTCAGGAGGCTGAGGCAGGAGAATCACTTGAACCCAGGAGGTGGAGGTTGCAGTGAGCCGAGATTACACCACTGCACTCCAGCCTGGGAGACAGAGCAAGACTCTGTCTCAGGGAAAAAGAATACAAAAAGTGGCCAGGTGTGGTAGTGCATGCTGTAATCCCAGCTGCTTGGATGGCTGAACCAGGAGAATCACAAGTATGCTAATATGTTGCAAGAAAGCAGTGGGCAAGTCAGCAAGGGAGGAGCTGACTGTGAGGTGACAAAGGCTTGCTGTGGATTTTATAAGGATGATACTTGTGCTGTGTTCTGGAGAGAGCTATATGCAGTACTGATAATGTCAAGGTTGCAGTGAGCTAATTTGCATTTTTCTATGAGGCGAAGGTCTGACAGCTGGGCGCAGGAAGATTGTGACTTATTTACGCAAGAGGATTATATGTCCTGGACCATGCAGAAAGGCAAATTTACAGCTCAACTGCTTTCTCTTTGCTTTTCCTTGGTCCCACCAGCCTGACTCCTTTTCCCTAATTAAGACTCCACATTTAATAATATATTCTTGATTATAATACGGTGAGTAATTTTACTGGTATTTGTCTAGTGCTAACCTTGTTCAGAATCGTTTTCCTATGCCATCTTGTTTTATGGGCACCACCCAGCAGAGGAACCAGGTTTGCTGCTAGAAATTAATGATTCATCTAGAACAAAACTTGGGTTCTGCCCAGGTGGTTTGCCCTATCTATTCTGGGCATGGATGGACTGTCCAGGGAGTGCCAGATTCTGAGGTAGGTCAACAAAAAAACAAAGGTGTGACTTTCCCTAGCCGATAATTTCTTATGTGCTGAACACCCAGGTCGGCTAAATCAGAATCTCTAGGTTTTAGCAGAAAAGCTCCTAAGATAATTCTGCTGGGCAATTAGGAGGGAAAAAAAGAAGGAAATGAGAAAGGAAAAATGAGAAGACAAGGAAAGTTAACTCTGCACTGTCTTCTGTGGCTAGACAGTCAGCAAGACAGATGCCTCTAGAATGAGCAATGGGGCCATCAGCAGACCTGCTGTAAGTAGACTTCGGCCACGTACCATTTATGACATGTCAGCCTTGGTGTTGGTCAGGGGCGTATTCTCTCTGTCAGACAACAAACCAGCCAGTCCATTTGCTAACTTAGTGAGAAGGAGCTGTGGACACCCTGGACCCTGAGGGTGGATCAGGTCACCCCTGCCCTGGAGAGATGTGTGTATGGGGAAGTGCCTGGAGGAGGGAAGGTGAGCAGCTGCTGCAGGTGGCCTCTAGCCAGTGGCTGATACCACACACTGGGCGCGAGGTGGCCATTTCCTGTGTTCTGACTGTATTCCGAATACCAAGAGAATCTTAAAAATTGCTTCCAGTAACAAGAGTAGAATGTTTTTCAGCATTGTGAAGGATACGGCGAAAGGGTCATGATTATAAGTAAATAGGGAAGTAGGGTGTGTATAGTAAATATGGTAATTAAGGGCCAGGGTGGGGCCCAGGAGAAGATGAAACTAAACTGCCATTGATCATCAGGGAATCAATTGGGGCCCGCGAGTGCACTGCTCTTCTGTTAGCAGAATGGGCTAGAGCGATGGGAGTAGATTAAGAGGAAGAGAGGACAGATTAACATAGGGTATAATTTTCAAACGTGACAGGAAAGCATTGTTATCGTACTCTTGTATTTTTCATTATATTTATTTTGTATTTACTCTTCTGTATCTTATTTTTGGAATCAGAAAAAATATATAATGAAAGTAGTGATTTTCAAAAACTGTTGTGGAGAGCTCCCTTGCCCTGTGTAGGGCCATTGGAAGTGCTATTCTCTGCCATCTTGGTCCGGCTCTGCCTGTTGTACAGACAGGAAACTCAGCAAGTTGTAGAAGGGGGCTGGAGCCAGAGTTGACAGATTGGCTGGTGTTGTAATTTTTAAAATTACTGGCTGTAGGGCACAGTGGCTCTGGCCTGTAATCCCTGCACTTCGGGAGGCCGAGACAGGTGAATCACTTCAGGCCAGGAATTTGAGACCAGCCTGGCTAACATGGTGAAACCCCATCTCTAATGAAAATACAAAAATCAGCTGGGCATGGTGGTGCATGCCTATAGTCCCAGCTACTCCAAAGGTTGAGGCAGGAGAATCGCTTGACCCTGGGAGGTGGAGGTTGCAGTGAGCCAAGACCACACCACTGCACTCCAGCCTGAGTGATGGAGTGAGACTCCATCTCAAAAAAAAGTTATAATAAAATGAAATGAAATTACTGGCTATAAATTATAAGTCACCTAAAATCTGTCTGAGCCTTAAAAATAACGAGCTAGAAGATTCATATTTGGGTTTTGGCTCTGTGAGTGCCGGTTTGGTGATGTTAGGCAAATCCCTTGACCCAACCCCTCTGAGCCATGCTTTCACCTTGCAGAATAGTTTTGGGTATCATTCAGTCTGCTGGGGTCTTATAACAAAATGCCACCAACTGGGGGCTTGAAGAACAGAAGTTTGTTTTCTCATAGTTTTGGAGGCTGGAGGTCCCAGACCAAGAAACTGGCAGATTCTCTGTCTGGTGAGGGCCTGCTTCCCCAGGTGTAGACAGCTGCTGGGCTCTCACATGGCCTTTCCTCTGTGGGCCTGCAGGGAAGGAGCCTCTGTGGGCCTGCAGGGAAGGAGTAACACCATCCCCACCACACTACGGACCCACCCTTTCAACCTCATTTAACCTTCATTACCTAGAGACCCCATGTCCAAATTCAGTCACGTTGGAGTTAGGGTCCAATATATGAATTTTGTGAGAATACAATTCCGTCCAAGTGTTAAAAGATGAGTGCAGAATACAGTTGTAAATTTAAAAACATCACACAGATGTAAGATAATGATAGTGTCCTCTCCTACAAGGCTTGACTCTGACTCCATTTGCAATGTAGGGGTTTTGAGAGTGGCATTGGACCCACAACCCATGATTTGTGCATCTCAGGCTGGAGTGCAGTGGTGTGATCATGGGTCACTGCAGCCTCGACTTCCCAGTCTCAGGTGATCCTCCCATTTTTGACTCCTAAGCAGCTGGGACTACAGGTGTATGCTACCACTCGTGGCTAATTATTTTCTTTTTGAGATGGAGTCTCGCACTGTCGCTCAGGCTGGAGTGCAGTGGCGCAATCTTGGCTCACTGCAGTCTCCGCCTCCTAGGTTCAAGCAATTCTCCTGCCTCAGCCTCCTGAGTAGCTGGGACTATAGGCACCAGCCACTGCATTCAGCTAATTTTTTTTTTTTTTTTTTTTTTTTCGAGAAGGAGTCTTGCTCTGTTGCCATTCTGGAGTGCAGTGGCTGGTGCCACCTCCTCCTGGTTTCAAACGATTCTTCTGCCTCAGCTTCCTGAGTAGCTGGGACTACAGGCACGTACCACCATGCCCAGCTAATTTTTGTACTTTTAGTAGAGACAGGGATTCACCATGTTGGCCAGGATGGTCTTGATCTCTTGACCTTGTGATCCACCCACATCAGCCTCCCAAAGTGCTGGGATTACAGGTGTGAGTCACCGTGCATGGCCCATGTTCAGCTGATTTTTATATGTTTAGTAGAGACTGGGTTTCCCTATGTTGGCCAGTCTGGTCTCAAACTCCTGGCCTCAAGTGATCCTCCTGTCTCAGCCTCCCATAGTGCTGGGATTACAGGTGTGAGCCACTGCACCTGGCTTTTTTTTTTTTTTTTTTTTTTTTTTGATATTTTTTGTAAAGATGGGGTTTCAATATGTTGCCCAGGCTGGTCTTGAACTCCTGGGCTCAAGGGACCCACCTGCTTTAGCCTCCCAAAGTGTTGGAATTACAAGTATGAGCTACTGCCTGGCCATGAAGTGCTTTAAGTAGTTCATTGACATGATTAAACAATAGAAGCGACTGGGCGAGGTGGCTCATGCCTGTAATCCCAGCACTTTGGGAGGCCAAGGTGGGCAGATCACAAGGTCAAGAGATCAAGACCATTCTGGGCCACATGGTGAAACCCCGTCTCTACTAAAAAATACAAAAATTAGCTGGGCATGGTGGCGTGTACCTGTAGTCCCAGCTACTCGGGAGGCTGAGGCAGAAGAATTGCTTGAAACCAGGAGGCAGAGGTTGCAGTGAGCCGAGACTGAGCCACTGCACTCCAGCCTGGCGCCTGGGAATGTTACTTAAGCTGTTCATTGTTCAATTATTGGATTGTTTTTTTCTCCCTGGTACCTAATAAGCAGTCTGTAAGGAGACATTTTAAGACTACACAAATATGTTGTTCTTCATCAATATTTTCTTTACAGTGAACATTCATTGATGTTTGTTCTTGCTTAAACCAGCCTTGACTGTGATGGTCGCAAAATGATGTTTTTTGAGTCGGGGCCTTGCTCTGTCACCGAGGCTGGAATGCAGTGGTGTAATCTCAGCTCGCTGCAGCCTCAACCTCCTGGGCACAATCTATCCTCCCACCTCAGCCTCCCAAGTAGCTGGGACTACAGGTGTGTGTGCCACCACACCCAGCTAATTTTTTATTTTTTGTTGAAACAGGGTTTTGCCATTTTGCCCAGGCTAGTCTTGAACTCCTGGGCTCAAGTGATCCTCCTGCTTTAGCCTCCCAAAATGCTGGGATTACAGGTTCGAGCACTGCACCCTGCTCTCAAATGATACTGTTCTGACTACAGCATCACGTTCTCATGTGAGCAAGAGAGCCTTCTCGTTCTTCCCACATATTTATTATCCATGTGAACTCACTAACAGCTGGTTTACAATGGTTTTGAGTCAGTTACTGTATTTATGTTTGTGCTCACATTGTCCTAGGTTTGGCCAGTGAGACTTCTTCAGGCTGGCTCCTGGGCACATCACGTTTTCGAGCATTTCTTTACTTTCCGAAATAAGACGCTCAGGCTCCTCCTGTTCTTTCCTTGCCCCAGCCATCATTCAGGATCTCCAAGGAGTCCTTGTTTCTTTTAGTGTGGAAGGTATTAAAGGGTGCAGGGCATGTCCATTGCCACAACAGTGTCTTTGCTTTTTGGCCCTTTTCTTGGACAGTTAGGAAATAGATGCATGAGTACACTCACACAGAGATAGTCTAGAGTCTAGACATCTGCACACCTACATCTACACATGTACACACACATGCACATAGCATGCATATGGAAATCACAGTTCACATGAGTGGCTCCAGTTCCATTGCACTCTGCAAGTTCTGCTGTAACTCTCCATTCTGTGTTTGTACATCCTTTCTTCAAAGTTTAGTTAGTTAGCACCCTGGCTCCTGGCACAATCAATACATTTACTCATTTGCTCATTCCTATGATACATCTAAAGTTTTTTTTTTGGAGATGGAGTTTCATTCTTGTCACCCAGGCTGGAGTGCAGTGGTGCAATCTCAGCTCACTGCAACTCTGCCTTCTGGGTTCAAGTGATTCCCCTGCCTTAGCCTCCCGAGTATCTGGGATTATAGCCACCTGCCACCACACCTGGCTCATTTTTGTATTTTTAGTAGAGACAGAGTTTTACCATGTTGGCCAGGCTAGTCTTGAGCTCCTGACCTCAGGTTATCCACCCACCTTGGACTTCCAAAGTGTTGGGATTGCAGGCGTGAGCCACCACGCA
This sequence comes from Saimiri boliviensis, assembly GCF_048565385.1. NCBI lineage: Eukaryota > Metazoa > Chordata > Mammalia > Primates > Cebidae > Saimiri > Saimiri boliviensis. The sequence continues at coordinate 112,759,787 of NC_133458.1, forward strand.
GGGCCTAAAATAGTTTATTCTTGGTTAGACTACAGTTATCATAGCTACTTAAAATAATTCAGGATCACCCCTTCCAGACCACAGTGTTAACTTTAGGTGAACATCCTAGATTTCTGAATATATACCTATAGAAAAATATATACAGTTTTATAAAATTGTAATCATACCGTGTATACATTTCTATAGCCTGACTTTTCACCAACTAATTAACATATTAGCATCTTTCCATAACATCTCATACAACATCTTTTTGTCCACAAGAGAAATCCATAGCATATTTTGTAACGACTGCAGAATAAGACCATAATTCAGTTATTGCACCTTGATTTTAAAAGGCATCAGTTTTTCGCTATTATATATAAAGGTGGCATCAACATCTTTGTAACTAAATCTTAATTATTTCCTTAGGATAGAAGTGGAAGTACTGGGCAAAGGGTATGTATATTTTTCTGTCTTTCTGAATGGCTGTATTTGTGCTCTGGCCAGCAGTTTTGGAGAGTGCTGGTTTTCTAGACCAATGTTTCCTAACTGTGGCTGCACATCAGAATCATTGAGGGTACTTTTAAAAGCAGTGATACCCAGGACCAGCTCCCAGAGATTCTGATTTCATGGATCTGGGGTGTGACCCAGGGTTTATAGTTTTTAAAAGCTCTCCAAGAGATTTTACATGCGGCCAGTTTGATAGGTGAAAGTGGTATTTCATTATTTTAATTATAATTTTCTTCTGAAATTGTTTCAGGCATTCAGATTTGGGAGAAGTAGCCCCAGAAATAAAAGCATCAGAGAGACGGACAGCTGTGGCCATTGCAGGTAAAGTTGGATGAATTGGATGTGGTCCCACTCTGGAGCTGAAGTATTTCTTCTGTCCCCTTGGAACTTGGGGTTCCAGCCCCTCCCTGGATTTGGGATTGTGCACCTCAAAAATGAATAAGCTTAAAGCTTTGCCTTTTATTTTTCCTTTTACAAGAAGATTCCATCTCAGGATCTTTTAAGCATTCCTCTTACATTCAAAATAGGGTTTTTGTTTGTTTTGTGGGGAACACTTTATTCTGGAAAATGGAGTAAGTGTTCCCAGGATTCAGTTAAACAGATGATTATTACACAATTTGACAGAAACACATTATCCCAGTTTTAGCATAACTGCCATTGTAGGTCATAGTTAAGGTGACTGTATAGTTTATCTTCTAAACAGGGCACTTCTAAGAGTGAAAGGGATGTAATGTTGGGAACAGGTATAAATTGGGATTGTCCCAGAGCACACTGGGGCTTGTAGTCTTCCTGGTTATGATCCATGTAGGCTGGTTTTTCTTTCTCTGAGGATTTGGGGGTGGGGCTGTCATACCACCCTTTGTAAATTCACCTTTAAGGTATGGTGGCCACACTCCAGATATCTTTAGTTCTCTTACTATCTCATTTTATTTTGTCTTATATTTTATGTTTTATGTTTTGAGACCGAGTTTCACCCTCATTGCTCAGGCTAGAGTGCAGTGGCTCTATCTCGGCTCACCACAAGTTTCACCTCCAGGTTTCAAGTGATTCTCCATCCTAAGCCTCCCAAGTAGCTGGGATTATAGGCATGCGCCACCACACATGACTAATTTTTCCATTTTTGGTAGAGATGGGGCTTCACCATGTTGCCAGGCTGATATTGAACTCCTGACCTCAGGTTATCCACCCCACCTGCCTTGGCCTCCCAAAGTGCTGGGATTATAGGCGTGAGCCTCCATGCCCAGCCAGTAACTCATTTTACATATATCTTTTATAAATTAGGTTCTTCTTAAAATGAATGTGCTAAAACAACAACAACAGTAACAAAAAAAACCTGTTTTAACTGCCAAAAAAACAAAGAATGTATTCTATTGGATAGTAATAGTGTTACACAAAAACAAAAATTCACAAAAATATGCAAATAAGTTTTGGTTAATCAAGTTTTATTTTAGGCTGGATACAGTGGCTCACACCTGTAATCCCAGCACTTTAGGGGCCAAGGCAAGAGGATCGCTTGAACCCAGGAGTTTGAGACTAGCCTACACAGCATAGTGAGACACTGTCTCTATAGAAAAAAATAACTATTTATTCAAACATTTTTTGAGCACTTACCGTGTACTGGCATTGTTGTAAGCACTGGGATATTGTAAATAATAGTAAATGAAAAGGCTCAAAGCCCTTCATGGAACTTAAATTCTGGAGGTAGACACCATTGGGATGATTGGCCAATTGGTTAAGGCTTATAGCAGAATTGGAATCAAGCAGTAATTGCCCAGAGCCCTTCAGTTTCTCTCCATCTAGAATTATGCCATTCAACACAGTAGCCACTAGGCACATCGTTTAAAATTCAACAGAATTAAAACTTCAGTTCCTAAGTACTCTAGCTATATTTGCTGAGCAGCCTGCCTGGCGAGCAGCTATAGCTTCAGCATTGCAGATGGAGAACTTCATCTTGGGAGGTTCCCTTAGAGAGCGTTGCTCTAGACGGATGGGAAAGAAAGCATGGGGATGGGGTGAGGAGAGGGAATGGCCTCATTGGATGCTTATTGTGAGCCAGGTTGTCTCAGTTAATTTTAACAATAACCTCTAAGGTACTTTTCAATCCCTGTTTCATTTGAGGAAACTGAGGCACAGAGACACTCTGGTTCTTCCCCAAGCTTTGATCTCTGTGTATCTCTCTACTGAATAAACCTCCAGTGGTTATTTTTTTACAGTTCTTCACGAGTTACATGAGTTTCTCTTGGGCATGTGCTTCATTTTAAAGACTGAAAGCAAGGTTTTAAGTTTATAGGATTAAAAACAAGTTGTATTAAAGTATACTATACAGGCCAGGTGCAGTGGCTCATGCATGTAATCCCAGCACTTTCGGAGGCCGAGGCAGGCAGATCACTTGAGGACAGCCAGCCTGACCAACGTGGTGAAATTCTGTCACTAAAAACACAACACTTAGTTGGGTTTGTGGTAGGCGCTTGTAGTCTTAGCTACTTGGGAGGCTGAGGCGGGAGAATTGTTTGAGCCTGGGAGGTGGAGGTTGCAGTGAGCCGAGATTGCACCACTGTACTCCAGCCTGGGCAACAGAGTGTCTTAAGAAAAAAAAAAAAAAAATAGTACACTATACATTCAGAAAAGTACTCAAATTAATAGCTTGAGAATTTTTCACAAACATGAACTTACCGATGCAAGCCAGAAACCATATCAGATAGCTGAAGAAAACCCGTGCCCCTCCTTCTAGTCACTTTACCTCGTCTGTCATTATTGCTAACTTCTGAAAGGATAGATTCGTTTTGCCTGGTTTATACTTTATATAATCACACTATAGAATGTATTTATCTTATTTAATTCTGAGGATTCTACTTGATAGCTCATTCTGTTTTTGTCTCACTCCATCACCCAGGCCGGAGTGCAGTGGTGGCCATCATAGCTCACTGCAGCCTTGACCTCCTGGCCTCAAGGGATTCTCCTGCCAGGTAGCTAAGACTACAGGTGTGAGCCACTGCGCCCAACTAATTTTTAAAAAATTTTTTTGTAGAGATAGGGTCTTGCTTTTGTGCCCAGGCTGGTCTCGAACTCCCGAACGCAAGCAATCCTCCCACCTTGCCCTCCCAAAGTGCTGTGATTACAGACCCTGAGCCACCCCACCTGGCCTGAAAATGGTTTTAATTGCCTTACTTGGAGCTCTCCAACAATGGGCTCGTAACAGTTCTTCCTGGGCTCACCATGGTGGTAGGGCCTGGCCTATACTCTGTCCTCATTTTCCATATGAGCCCGGTACTCCCACTGAGTCAGAGCTTATCTCATCCTTAGGTCAGTTCCTGCCCAACGTGAAGTATAGTAGAGACGTTGGCTCTTGGACCTGAGCCCTCTCTGGCCCCCCATGTTTGCTGCTTTGTGTCTTTTCTGGGAGCCCTGCTGCCTCGTCTTCCACATGTCCCACAATCTGCTGATGGCTACAGAACATCAGGCTCTCTCCCAACCCTAGTCAGTGGTTTCCTTAGTTTGGTACCCTCAGTCTTTGACTACCTTGTGCCTCCTTGACCTCATCCACCTGTTAAATCCACCTCAGGGCTATTTCCCACCCCCAAACAAGCAAGGCCCTTTCTTCTCTGGGTCTGGAGGTTACTCCTGACTCCAGCTTAAAACTGCTCTCAGAACCACCCCAACCCTATGTCTGGCATCTTTAGACTTTGCCGTTCTCGTCTCTAACCATTTTCTCTCCTCATGTGGCATTTTGGATTCCTTGGAAAATTTGTTCTGGTGTCTTTTCCTCACTTGAATAAAGTAATCTTTGGACTACTTGACATTGTGGTTGATGTGTGTGGATCTTGTGCCTTCTGATCTCATGCTTCCTGGACCCCCTTCTCTTTTTCCCTTTTTCTCTTTCCTGCTTTTCACATGTCCATCTCCCAGAGACATCATCAGAGAAGACAGTTCAAAATGTTCGGTTTATCCACCTGATTACGTGGAAATCATGAGAAAATGTTAAATCTGAAAACATCCGAATCTTCATTTATAAAGTTTTAAAAATAAACATTGTGGAACCCAGGTGTTACTTACACTTGGATCAAAGTCAAAATCGTCAAAACATGCGCTGAGAAGTCTTGCTCCTGCCTTCCCAAGCCTCTCGTTCTCTCCTTTATCTTCTGTGCTTGCAAGCAGATCTAGAGAGCTTTAGGTCTTCATTCATAGGTAAATATCTGACTAGCACTACATTAAACACATTCTGTAATTATGATATTAATGTTGATGGACACTTCGTGATGTTTGGAGACTTTGGACAAATAAGTTTACTTCTAAGTCACAACTCCCCCCCACTGTCTTTCCCTGTACCTCACGCCTGTGTATTTGTGCTCTGAAGTACATTTTAATTTTAAGTGATTACAAAAATTCCTTATGCTGAAATACAAATAACATTGATAAGAGGTGGTGAATTTTTAACTAGTCAAGGAATTTCTGTCAACTCACATTTTAAATAGTTTCTAAAAGCAAAGGTTAATCTATATACATTTTGTGGTTTATTCTTGTTGTATTTTGCCGAAGTTTAGAAAATTCTATGAAGATATATCCTAGAGCAAATCTGTATCTTGTGTGTAGCTGTTACTACTACCTTGTGATGTATTTTTTGCTGGCAAAACTACATTTACATAGGAAAAACTAAAACCAATAATAGCACTAAAACAGCCACCATATTGTCACTTGACATTTTTGGGGGGTTTTTTGGTGTTTTTTTTCTTTTTGAAACAGGGTCTTGCTCTAATGCACAGGCTGGAATCACAGCTCACTGCACCCTTGACCTCCCAGGCTCAAGTAATCCTCCTGCCTCAGCCTCAGCTGAGACCACAGGCTCCTGGCACCATGCCCAATTAATTTTTGTTTGTTTCTTTGTTTTTGAGACAGCCTCATTCTGTCACCTAGGCTTGAGTCCAGTGGCACGATCTCAGTTCACTGCAACCTCTGCCTCCTGGGTTCAAGCGATTCTTGTGTCTCAGCTTTCCAAGTGGCTGGAATTACAGGCATGCGCCACCACGCCCAGCTAATTTTTGTATTTTTTAGTAGAGACAGGGTTTCACCATGTTGGCCCAGGCTGGCTGGTCTCAAAATCCTGACCTCAGCCTCTCACAGTGCTGGGATTACAGGCATGAGCCACCACGCCTGGCCTAATTTTTTTTAAAAAAAGTCTTCGTAGACACAGGGTCTTGCTTTGTTGCCCAGACTGATCTCAAACTCTCCTGGACTCAAGCACTCCTGCTTCAGCCTCCCAAAGAGCTGGGGTCACAGGCATAAGCAACTGGAATTTTTGACAGAAAGGTGCTAACTTGCTGATGAAACTAAATGTATGTGGTTTCTTTTTTCTTCTAGATTTGGAATGGAGAGAAATGGAAGGAGATGATTGCGAGTTCCGTTACGGAGGTAGAAACTACATGATTTGGCAAACAGATTGGATTGGGGAGAGAGGGAGTGGGTAAAGTGACAGATAACCAGGATTTTATATTTAGAACACTTGGGAGAAGTTGCCATCTTGGTGAGAAAGGAGGGTTCTAGGTTTAGTTTCAATAATTTGTGTCAGCCAAGGGTGCGTTATTTGATTGACACCTCATTTTCCATTGCTTTTTCCATAGATGGTGCAAATGAGGCTCAGGACAATGATTTTCCAACAGGTAAGCATTTTCTCTGCCTTTCCTTTCTGTTTTGTGAAAGGGGGTTATCATCTAGACTGGCAGTTCCCCCACCTGACTGTATCAAGTCACCTGGGGAGGCAGAGCACTCAGGTTTAGGATGCCCTACTTCTGTATCATTAATGATATTACAGAAAAAAAAAAAAAAGCCCTAGGAAGCTTGCTATCCACGTAGAGTAACCAGGCCCCCCACCACCCAACATCTCACTTACTACCTGTAATAAGTTAGCATGTTTGGAGATGAAACGCAGAGATGTTTCATTTTTTAAGTTCCTGGAGTGATTCTAATGTATGGCCTGGTTTGGAAACTATTGATCTGGGCCACCGCCCTCATTTGCAGATCAAGATCCTGGGCCTAGAGCTTCCAAACAGCCTGCCAAGGGCCACACACTGGGCAGGGGTGTTTTGTCTTTTCCCCATTGCCTTTTACTACCATGCTACTTAAAAAATAAAACGTTCCATGTCTGGACAAGAAAAACAATGTTCCTGGTTTCATTTAGGCAAAGCTGGGAAACTTGAGTAGCACGTGTTTGGCTGCAGTGTGACTCTTCCCATGCAGTTCTTTTGTTTTTGTAACAAGTTCATAGGTCCTCTGTGTTCTGTAGGGCAGTCCTGTGGCCGCACTGCCCGTGGAACTCTCTGAGCCCAGTGTCCAGCACTATGACTCCTGCTGGTCGTATGGGAAGTGGTCTTGAATCCATCACTTGACTCTTGGGAAACAGGCAGAGGGCTGGGTCACCCGGTGTTTCCTTCGATGGTTTATCTAAGCATGTAAAGCAGCATTAGACACGTTGCTTCCTCTCTTGAGAAAGGAACTGGAAAAAAGCCTGCAGGGGAGTAGAATTTGTATTTGTTTCATGCATTAATATTTAAAGTGACCGGGAATGCGGTAGTTCACTCCTATAATCCCAGCACTTTGGGAGGCAGAGGCAGGCAGATCACTTGAGCCAGAGAGTTCAAGGCCAGCCTAGGCAACATGGCAAAACTCCTGTCTCTACAAAACATAAAAGCCTAGCCAAGCATAGTGTGGACCTGTAGTCCTAGCTCCTCAGAGGCTGAGATGGGTGGATCACTTGAGCCTGGGAGGTCAAGGCTAGAGTGAGCTGTGATCATACCACTGCATTCCAGCCTGGGTGACAGAGTGAGACACTGTCTCAAACAACAACAAATTTTAAGTGTACTAATTATATGCAGCATGAACATTAGCAAGGTGCTGGGCCAAGACCTGCAATGGTGGATGGAACCTTCAGAGGTAGCAATACTGTTCCAAGCTTCTAGCTTCTACGATTTTCCATTGTATAGGGTGATACTTGAGTATCTGCACAAATAAGTGCTCCCTTGCTAATAGTCTGCACTGAATATTTTAATACATTTAAAATTAAAAGCTACATTATAGCCAGGCACCATGGCTCACACCTATAATCCCAGCACTTTGGGAGGCCTAGGCAGGTGGATTGCTTGAGTTGGGGTTTGAGACCAGCCTAGGCAACATGGTGAAAACCCTTCTCTACAAAAAAAATACAAGGATTAGCTGGGTGTGATGGCACACACCTGTAGCCCAGCTACTTGGGAGGCAGAGGTGGGAGGATCTCTTGAGCCCAGGAGGTTGAGGCTACAACGAACCAAAATCATGCCACTGCACTACAGCCTGGGTAACAGAGTGAGACCCTGTGTAAAAAAAGAGAAAAAAAAAAAAAGAAAGAAAACCTGCATTATTGATCTCAGGTTTACAAAATGGTTGTGTAGCTATGATTGCTTTCTATGCTTAGTGATTTCTTTCTAGTTCCTTTAAAGTATTCTCTAACTTATTTGTAGAGGGAAATAAAAACAAAAACAAAACATTAACTAGAAAGCCAGAGGAGCAACTCAGTGATTATGCCTCCTGTGAGAACTTCCTGGTGACTCTGAGTAGCCCACAGAAGCAACACAATAGGGAGATGAGACCTGCATTCAGCTGCTAGGAGTTGCTGGGAGTCACATGCTGCTCACTGTAGCCAATTAATTTTGAGTTCAGTGTTAGATCTTACAGGTTTCTAGAAAGACCAGAAATCTGGCTTTTGCAAAAACTCATCCAGTTGTTAAATGTAGCTTCTCTATTTCTGTTCTTTTTTTTTTTAATGTCACACATACCTGTGGTTAGGTTGGTACCTATTGTACTTTGATGTTAGGGTTCCAGCCCTGCCTTGATCTCAGTTCAGCCTTGAGTGCACTCTGAGCCTCCTGTGCCTGCATCCTGCTCTCTAAAAGGGGTCATCACTGTCCTCCCCATCCTGCTGGGTTCTCCCTTACCAGCTCTTCCCTGGCCCCTAGCTCTGAAACACAGGGTGAGCACTTAACGTCTTCATTTCTTTCCACAGTGGAGAGAAGCAGGTTTCAAGAAATGCTGTCACTTTTGGGCCTAGAGACGTACCAGGTCCAGAAACTCAGTCTCCAGGACTCTCTGCAGATCAGTTTTGACAGCATGAAGAACTGGGCCCCTCAGGTTCCCAAAGACTTACCCTGGAATTTCCTCAGGAAGCTGCAGGCCCTCAATGCTGATGCCAGGAATACCACCATGGTGCTGGATGTGCTCCCAGATGCCAGGCCTGTGGAGAAGGAGAGCCAGATGGAAGAGGAGATCATCTACTGGGACCCAGCTGATGACCTTGCTGCCGACATTTATTCCTTTTCTGAGCTGCCCACCCCAGACACGCCAGTGAACCCCTTAGACCTTCTCTGTGCCCTGCTGCTCTCCTCAGACAGTTTTCTGCAACAAGAAATAGTGTTGAAAATGGCCCTCTGCCAGTTTGCACTCCCGCTCGTGTTGCCTGACTCGGAGAACCACTACCATACATTTCTGCTATGGGCCATGCGGGGCATGGTGAGGACATGGTGGTCCCAGCCCCCACGGGGCGTGGGGAGCTTCCGGGAAGACAGCGTGGTCTCGTCCAGGGTGCCCGCCTTCGCCTTTGTGCGCATGGATGTCAGTAGCAACTCCAAGTCTCAGCTTCTCAACGCCGTCCTCAGCGCAGGCCACAGGCAGTGGGACTGCTTCTGGCATCGGGACCTCCACTTGGGCACCAATGCCCGGGAGATTTCGGATGGGCTGGTAGAAATTTCCTGGTTTTTTCCCTGTGGAAAGGAGGACGTGGACGTTTTCCCGGAACCTGTGGCCTTTCTGAACCTGAGAGGCGACATCGGGTCTCACTGGCTGCAGTTTAAGCTCTTGACAGAAATCTCCTCCGCCGTGTTTATATTGACCGACAACATCAGTAAGAAGGAATACAAATTGCTGTACTCCATGAAGGAGTCCACCACAAAGTACTACTTCATCCTGAGTCCCTACCGTGGGAAACGCAACACAAACCTGAGGTTTCTGAATAAGTTGATTCCTGTGCTGAAAATAGACCACTCGCACGTCCTGGTGAAGGTCAGCAGCACCGACAGCGACAGCTTCGTGAAGAGGATCCGGGCCATCGTCGGGAACGTGTTGCGGGCGCCCTGCAGGCGGCTGTCTGTGGAGGACATGGCACACGTGGCCCGCAAGCTGGGCCTCAGGGTCGACGAGGACTGTGAGGAGTGCCAGAAGGCGAAAGACCGGATGGAGAGGATTACCCGGAAAATCAAGGACTCAGATGCCTACCGGAGGGATGAGCTGAGGCTGCAGGGGGACCCCTGGAGAAAGGCAGCCCAAGTGGAGAAGGAGTTCTGCCAGCTCCAGTGGGCCGTGGACCCCCCCGAGAAGCACAGGGCTGAGCTGAGGCGGCGGCTGCTAGAACTTCGAATGCAGCAGAACGGCCACGATCCCTCCTCGGGGGTGCAGGAGTTCATCTCGGGGATCAGCAGCCCCTCCCCGAGTGAGAAGCAGTACTTCCTGAGGTGGATGGAGTGGGGCTTGGCGAGGGTGGCCCAGCCGAGACTGAGACAGCCTCCGGAGACGCTTCTCACCCTGAGACCAAAGCACGGGGGCCCCACAGACTTGGGGGAGCCGCTCTGGCCTGAGCCCCTGGGGGTGGAACACTTCCTGCGGGAGATGGGCCAGTTTTACGAGGCCGAGAGCTGCCTCGTGGAGGCAGGAAGGCTGCCGGCAGGCCAGAGGCGTTTTGCCCACTTCCCCGGCTTGGCCTCGGAGCTGCTGCTGACAGGGCTGCCTCTGGAGCTGATCGACGGGAGCACCCTGAGCATGCCTGTCCGCTGGGTCACGGGGCTCCTGAAGGAGCTGCACACCCGACTGGAGAGACGCTCAAGGCTGGTGGTCCTGTCAGCCCTCGGGGTGCCGTGCACAGGCAAGTCCACGCTCCTCAACACCATGTTTGGGCTGCGGTTTGCCACAGGGAGGAGCTGTGGTCCTCGAGGAGCCTTCATGCAGCTCATCACAGTGGCCGAGGGCTTCAGCCAGGACCTGGGCTGTGACCACATCCTGGTGATAGACTCCGGGGGGTTGATAGGTGGGGCCTTGACCTCAGCTGGGGACAGGTTTGAGCTGGAGGCTTCCTTGGCCACCCTGCTCATGGGGCTGAGCAATGTCACCGTGATCAGCTTAGCTGAAACCAAGGACATTCCAGCAGCTATTCTGCATGCATTTCTGAGGCTGGAAAAAACGGGGCACATGCCCAACTACCAGTTTGTATACCAGAACCTTCATGATGTATCTGTTCCTGGCCCCAGGCCGAGAGACAAGAGACAGCTCCTAGATCCACCTGGTGACCTGAGCAGAGCTGCAGCCCAGATGGAGAAACAGGGTGACGGCTTCCGGGCGCTGGCAGGCCTGGCCTTCTGCGATCCTGAGAAGCAGCACATCTGGCACATCCCTGGCCTGTGGCACGGAGCACCTCCCATGGCCGCAGTGAGCTTGGCCTACAGTGAAGCCATATTTGAATTGAAGAGATGCCTACTGGAAAACATCAGGAATGGCCTGTCCAACCAAAACAAAAACATCCAGCAGCTCATTGAGCTGGTGAGACGGCTGTGAGTGTGCAGAGAAACCCGGGTCAGGTGTAGGAGGCTGCTGTGGGCAGCCCTGTCTGATGGGGCACCCATGTGGGGCTGTGCCCTGGTGCCTGAGAATGGCCGGCGCCCAATCGACATGAGAAGACAAGCAAAAGACAGAGGGTTTGGAGTCTCCTCAACAGTGTTAAGAGAGGAAGTGACTTCACAGACCAGCTCAGAGATGTTACCAGGAATATAACAGCCCCCAGGGTAGGGAGACAAGCAGAAGTTTGTTCTGTCTCAGCTCCTGTCAAGGATCCCGTGGGGTGGGCCCTCTGTACAGCTGCTCTCTGTCACTGGCCCCTGGAGTGGGAGCAGCGTCCTGAGTCACTACAGGTCCAGGCAGGCAGGTGGTCCCAGGACAGAGGTGGGGAAGTTGTCCTGAGAAAGCAGAGGTAGGCCTTGCTCCAGCCCAACCCAAGGGCCTCCAGTGGACCAGCATTCGAGATGTAAGTGCCGGTGGTGTGCAAGGCACTCCCACGGCACCGTATTTATTGACTGATCTGTGAAGCCTTCCCTGACCCCTGCCCAGGAAGAGTTCATTGGTCGCTCTGTTGTGCCCCACAGCACTTTGTTATACCTCTGCCACACACTTCACGCAGTGCGTTGTAACTCATGTGTTTACATGTGTGTTCCCCAGACTGTGAGCTCCTTGAGGGCAGGGACTGTACATTCTCCAGCTCTGTGTCCCCAGGGCCTGGCACATTGTAGACGCTTAATAAATGTCTGTTGAATGAATGAATGCACAAATGATAGTAATGGGCAGATTCTGCCCGTCTGTGCCTTAATTCTCCTGTTTTTCAAAGAAGAGAGCAGCATCTGTCTGAGGAAGAGGTATTTAAGGCAGTATCTGGAATGGTAGCCCAGATATGCCCCACTAAAAAAAGCCATCCTGTTCCCTCTCTTTAAGCCAGGAGCCATTCTTCAGCTGTTACTGGGGATCGAAACTAAATACCTTCACAGCAACTGAGGTCTTTCCATTGTCACCCCATTTCACAGGTGAGGAAAAGGAAGCCTAGAACAGGTAAGCCCCTGCCCCAGGCTCACTCCTGGATGGGCAGAGCTGGAGCAGATGAGGGGTGGTGCTGTCACCAGCCCTGCACCTCTTCCTCTCATCCTCTCCAGACTCCCACAGCTTCTGGGCTCACCCCTGGGCAGCCGTGCCAGTGCCAGTGCCTCCTCTGACGTCCTCCGTAACCTCATCCACAGCCCATCTGCCCCCATTCGAGCCAGAGGCTTGGCTAAGGACTTGGGACTTCTGCCCTGTCAGTTCTCCCGCTGGAATCCTTGCCTGTCCTGGCCCTTCCCAGGGGCCACCATCACCTCACTGGGCCTCAGAACCCCACCCCAGCCCTTTGACCAGCTCTAGGAAGTTCTGCTTGATCCTCTGGGCCTTGGGTAGGGCTTGGAGCCTCTTTCTCTTTGTGTGTCTTGACTTGAGAGAAACCAGCCCCTTTCCCAAAAGCTCCTGTTTCTTGTCCTCCTTTCACCAGACTCAGCAAGGGGGGCCTTCAGCTCTCGGGAGCTCACCAGTCCTCTGGACTGGAATCCTTTCTTGAACAAAAGGCTTCCTGGTCCCTCTTCTGGAGGTGCCTGGCAGCCTGCCTGCTGTGGGTTTCGGGATTTTACAGATGCTCCACCTGCTGCTCCCAGGACATCCAGACTTGCCTCTGTGTTCCAGGAGCCCGGTTCTCTGCAAACCTGGTCTCTTGCTAATAAGTTTAGGAAAACCTTTCCTTTTTTTTTTTTTTTTTTTTTTTTTTTTTTTTTTTCTGATCTGTTGCCTGGGCTGCGCTGCAGTACAGTGGCGAGGTCTCACTGCAACCTCCACTTCCTGGGTTCCAGTGATGCTCAGCCTCCCAATTAGCTGCGACTACAGGCATCCATCACAAAAATACAAAGAATGTTTGTATTTTTAGTAGAGATGGGGTTTCATCATGTTGGCCAGGCCGGTCTTGACCTCCTGGCCTTAAGTTATCCACCTGCCTCAGCCTCCCAAAGCGCTGGGATTACAAGTGTGAGCCACCATGCCTGGCCTCCTCCCATCCTTTTTGAAGGATTGATGTTTCAAGTCTGTGAACTGTGGATGGGCCTTGCCTTCAGCCCCCCAGTCAGTGCTGCTCTTAGGATTTCAATGAACCCAACACCCAGGACCTGCCTGGCACACCTGGAGCTCAAAATGCTCACCTTCAGGTCTGGGAAGCCCCAGAACTTGCCATGGGGCTACTGGACACTCTTGTTCTTGGAGCCAAGCTTAGCAGAGAGAGCCACCCAGAAAGGTGGACAGGGCAGCAGGCTGCTCACCAGAGCGTGGCCATGTGCTCACAAGGGGTCCCGTCTGATAAAACTGTGAAACCAAGCTAGTAGCATCTTGGAGGAAATGGGCCTGAAGAGTGCTTGGAACAAGGACCAAGAGTGTCTTCGCCTCTTCTGTGAGATGGGGTGTAGCTTGCTTCAGCACATTGGATGTCCAGCCTGGTTCTGAACCTTGGCCTTGCTTCCTACTAATTATATGACCCTTGAGCAAAGTTACTTGGCTTCTCCAAGCCTTAGTTCCCCCTCCTAGCACCTGTGTAGGAATGGAAGGTGCTTACACGGTGCCTGCCCTGTGGTGGAAGAGCTAGTCTGTGCATAGGACAAGTGAGGCACCCATCTTCATGTCTACACCATTCTGCACACCCATGAGGCTTGTGCAGAGGAAACTGCCTTCTGCATCAGCCTCAAACATTTTAACATGTCAGATCAGGGTTCAACTTTAAATCAATCAATGGAACCTTAAGAGAATTTGCAGCCATTTTTCCTTTTTTTTCTTTTCCTTCTTTGAGAATTTGGAATTAACATTTTTCCTTCTTAATGGTATGTAAAACAGCACCTTCTCACCGATGTTATCTTAATTTACTGAAACATAGTACCTAGTGGGGCTGGTGTTGTATAGTCTATATATATGTAATATAAACCTGATCCGGTAGCTGCTCCAACTCCTTAGGTGTGTATTAGCCCAGTAAAAGAGAAAATCCTCTTTCTAAGTCACTAATAAAATGATTTGGCCATAAACCCATCCTGAATTCTTGTAAGACTCCAACAAAATTTCACCAGAGTGCAGCTTTAAGAACACCGATGAATCAGGGCTGCACAAGATCAAGATGACCTTGGTCTTGGTCTCATGTCATTTCGTCGACCACACTCTCACCCCACCACACGCTCACTTTGGAAGCCATGGCTTCATCCATGCTGCTGTCTGCCTGGGGGCCCCTTTTGCCTGTCTCTGGCCCTGGCTGACTCTAGCAGACCCATCTCTCAGAACAACCTTTGGTGCCAGTTGCATCTCCATTCTTGCCCACATGGGGTTCAGGGGACTCTCTGTGTGCCCTCCTTGGTCCTTAGCACATTTTCCTTGTCTCCTCATCTGAGCCCATTATATCTAGATCTCACGGTTTCTGGGAGCCAGGGAGTGGCAGTCTCAGGGGCTGGAGCTCATGAGGCCCATCCCTCAGTTCTGACTTTTAGCCCAGGGTCCCAGTGTGGCACTGGGCATTTTGAATTGCCCACAGCTCTGATAACAGGAGAGTGGATCCTTGGGACCCCAAAGCTGACGTTAGTAATTACAGCTTGAGACCTCACCCACCAAACCCAGCCCTTGTGCCTCAACAGAAGGAGAAAGGAGGTAGGGGGATGGAGCGGGACCTCTCAGGGAAAATGGCTGAGCCGTCTTGGCATCTGGGTTGACACGCCTCCCTACTTTACTCATAGGGTTTCAGTTGTTTGACCTAGTTCTCAGAATAGAGCTGAGAGCCTCTGGGATTCTTTATTGTGAACGAGTTGTTATTAGGAAAAAAAGAATCAGGAGGAATAATGTCAACAGGTTTACAAAGTGTAAAGTGTCAGCAGTTCTGAGTTAGGATAAGTCAGTTGTAAAGAGAACCACCATGAGTGGAATGATCTTGGCTCACCCTTCTGCCAACAGGAAGGGAGATGGCACCTCACTGCCCCCAGGCTGGATTCTGAAACTCTTCAGGCTCTGGAAGTACAGTGGGGCTGAGGGCTCCCGTTTACACAGCGTGTCTCCACAGCCCAGCCAGTGCTGTGTCCCCTGAGCACTCTGGGTGAGCCTGCAGTGGCTACACCGCACCCAACGGGAAAGATCATCTCAAAGAAGTCCAGACCTCCCAGCAGATTCCTCCTCCCTTCCTCTGCCCTTGTAACCAAGAGTGGCAGGCGTGGAGAGCCTGCCCCTTGGAGAGCTGCCATAATCTTCCAGGAGCATCCAACAGCCTTCTCCCCTCAAGGGCCTCTGCAAATACACATTTTGGGAGTCTCCCAAATAAACAGGTCAGGACACTGGTTCTCAGCCCCAATTGCAAATCAAAATCATCTAGGGGCATTTTAAAAGTGTGAGTGCCTGCCCTCTCACCACAGAGGTGGTGTGGGGCCCAGAGGCTCCGTCATGCAATTGGGGTTACAAATCTCTGCTTTGAGAGCATAGGCGCAACTTCTGGTTCCTGGTTTGCGTCAAAGGCTCACGTCAGAGAAAAAGCAGTCTTACATCCATGTCCCTGCATTAGGCCCCAGGAAGGGTGCAGATGGGTCCTTCATGCGGGGTCATAGGCTCCTGGCCTTTGCCCAGGCAGTCCTTGATATCTAGGCAGTCCACGATGGCCAGCTGGGAGCTGTCTACAGCAAGCTATGGAAACCCAGGCCATTTCCTGATCCTAACTTGGGTCTGAACCCTCGCCCCCAGGAAGTGAAACTGAAGGAGCACATGCTTTGGAGCAAAAGGCCTGCTACCATTTACTAGTTCCATAACCTCAGGCGAGTCTGTGAGCCTCCCTCTTCTGCTCTGTGAAGCCTGGAAATACTGCCTCCTTTATGGAATTGATAGGAGAAGGAAAGTGCATCAAAACGACCACAAATGGAAATTACAGAAAAATAAAACATCCCCAGTCAGATTTTTCTGCTGATGATTTAAAACAGTATAGCAGTTCATACTATACTTACCTGGCAGGGGAGTGTACCATGATCACGAAGGTGGTTTTCCCAGGGCAAGGCTTATCTATTGCACTTTGAATGTGCTGACCCCTGCGATTTCCCCAAATGTGGGAAACTCAGCTGCATAATTTGTGGTAGTGGGGGACTCCACGCTTTCCCCTGGGAAAAAACACCAACAATTCATACTGATGTATAAAAGTCATTTTAAGCGATTTTAATCATGTGAAGACAGACATGACCCCTTTTCCCCAATCGCAGTATAAACAAAGCTAATAAAGGATAGGTAACAAGATACCGGAACCCCAGAAATGTCTGCCACTGAATTGGCCATTGTGATACTTGGAAAGATCTAGATTGGTTTGGAATTCCGGAGTCACCTCAAGCATAAGGGAGAATGGCTTGAATAGAGGAAAGCGTAAGTTTGACCATTTTATTGCCTACTGCCTTATGGGCAAAACTTGATTCCCAATCACAGCCTTCTTGATGCAGCCCCTGCCCACCTTGGGCCCCAGTAGGTGTTGTGCCATTGCCACCTCTGCCTCTGATCAGCCCAAGTATCTTGTTTTCCTTTCTCCTGACAGGATGGTGTTGCTGTGAGTTCTCATAGAAGCCCCAATAACTGGCTCATCTCCCTAGTGTGGCTATCAAAGACTCATTAAAAACAACAACAACAGGCCGGGCGCGGTGGCTCAAGCCTGTAATCCCAGCACTTTGGGAGGCCGAGGCGGGTGGATCACGAGGTCAAGAGATCGAGACCATCCTGGTCAACATGGTGAAACCCCGTCTCTACTAAAAATACAAAAAATCAGCTGGGCATGGTGGCTCGTGCCTGTAATCCCAGCTACTCGGGAGGCTGAGGCAGGAGAATTGCCTGAACCCAGGAGGCGGAGGTTGCGGTGAGCCGAGATCGCACCATTGCACTCCAGCCTGGGTAACAAGAGCGAAACTCCGTCTCAAACAACAACAACAACAACAACAACAACAACAAAACCCACAACTGCTCTCTTCCTCTGGCAGGCACATCACACTGTAATTTTCACAACCACCATTATTGTCCCCAGTTTACAGATGAGGGAAACTGAGGCTCAGGAGGTTCAGTCACTTGCGCCAGTTACATAACAAGGAAACGCTGGGTCCAGGATTTGGACTCAGGCAGTTTAGATGCCAGATCCCATGATCCTCACCACCTTGGTGTAAATTAATGAAAATAATTATAAAATTATTGAACGTTATGAAAACTTTAATAAATATTGTCAGTTGAAAAAGATTCCTTAGGAAAAGCTGAAAATTCTTACATTTGCAAAGTGTTATGGATTGGAAGGCATCTCATTCCTGTTATGTCCCTTTATTCAATATGCAGAACAGTTGGGGGCTACAGTTTTTAAAAATTAAGAATAAAACATTTCTGAGGAAGTGAACATGGAAGACCTTGTCCTTTTATTATGGGTTTTTTTGAGAACCCACCTTCCTGTAATCAGAGGAGTCTTGGTCATGGAAAAATGGACTGGACTGAAGTCAAGAGACTGTGTTGATCCCTCTCTCCCTCTTCTCAGTGTGGTCATGGGCAACTCATTTCCACCTTTCTTCCATTTCCCCTCCCCGTACATCATAATGCAGTCCTCCTCCGACAGGAACCTGCAGCAGTATGCAAGTACTGTACCATTAAGGAGAATGATGTAGGTCCAGAACGGCCAAAATATTGGCAATTTCATATGATTCAACCAAACACAACCCATCATTTATTAAATACTCTCTCCATCCTAATGGCTCTCTAAGGTAGTCCTATTATTAAGACCCATTTTATAGATAATAGAACTGAGTCTTAACTATACAAAGATTGTTATATATACATGGGCCTGACTCCAGAGCCCGTGTTTTACCCATCACCGTGGTGAGTTCTAAAATAAAATATCCCGTGTTACTATTTTTCCGTTTGACATTAATAATTACTGGATACCAATTATAGTGGCGACGCACTGGTTTGAGCATTACAGGCCCTGAAATGTTCTCATGAATTTCCTTGCTCTCTGGCCCTTTCCCTCATAGTTAAAATGTTCCTTCCCCAGGGGCCAGTCACCAGTATGGCCACATGTGGCAAACCCATCCTTGCATAACTGCATTAGTCATCCTTGAAGAACTGGGTGACGTTTTAACCAAAACATGTTTCTCCTTTATTTGTTGATAAGAGTCTGGAGGGTTTTTCTGTTTTGTTTCATTTTTTACGAATATTATTTGGAGGCAGAACTCAGCAGCCTGATTCCAAGGACCTGGGAAAACGCTTCACTCCCCTTCGAGCCCCGAGGGTTCGGTTGGGCAGGGCTGGGTCCGGTGGGCCGCACACCCATCCCCCGTACTAGAGCTGAAGAGGAAATCTCACGTTTCACACCCTCAAATTTCCAGATCTGAAATCTAATGCAAGCAGCCATCGTGACAGAGTGAAGAGCGGCGGGCTAAGCATTCACAAGGCTGAGCACTCAAGGCTGAGCATGCACAGGGACGCGAGGAAGGCGGGAGTGAAAGCTCACAGCACCACGCGGCCCCGCCCAGAAGAGGGCCCGCCCCACGGACGCCCTGCCCCGCCCCGCCCCTGCGCCTCCGACTTGGTCCCGTCCGCAGCCGTCCCCACGCCGCAGCACGCTGTGGTACGCGCTGCGTTCCGCGCGGCGCAAGATGGCGGCCTCCGTGTGCGGCGGGTTGCTGGGGCCAAGGGTGAGTGGACCATGCGGCGGGTCCCGGCGAGTCGGAGGTGGGGTCCCTAGTTTCCGCCTCACGCGCCCTCCCTCCACAGGTGCTGTCCTGTAGCCGAGAACTGCCTTGCACGTGGCGCGCCCTGCATACCTCTGCGGTCTGCGCCAAGGTGAGCCCCGCTGGGGCGGGGGCGGGGGCCGGGGTCGGGGACGGGGCGAGGGCTGAAGGGGGCGTGGCGTGGGGGGGTCCGAGGCGGGGCTAGAGTCGAGGCACGGGGATCTTGGGGTTGGGGTCGGGGAGCAGTGTCAGCTGATTGGAGGAACAGGGCTCGGGGTAGGGGTCTGGATGCGGGGTCTCGTGGAGTCACGGCCCCTTTTGCTTCTAGAACCAGGCGGCCCGAGTCCGCGTGAGCAAGGGAGACAAGCCGGTGACCTACGAGGAGGCACACGCGCCGCACTACATCGCCCACCGAAAGGGCTGGCTGTCGCTGCACACAGGTGCGGGAACCTCAGGCCTCCAAAAGGAGCACTTTTGGAGGATACGATTGTGTTGTAAACAAAATGAACACGTGTCACAGGTTTCCTTTAACTAGGGAGGTAATACCAGGGTCGGAAATCTATGGAACCAACTCAAAGGAGACATTTAAAAAAGCAGAGACATATATAGATCAGGATGTTGATTCAGATTTGAAGATGGATGCAAAACTGACTTCCGGAGGGCAGGGACTCAAATGATCCTCCACTGAACAGAACTTATTTTACTTGCATATCTACAGACAAGAATTATTTTACATTCTTATCAGTTATCTGTAACTTACAGAGCTGTAAAATAAGCTCAGAGTCAAGGAAAGGAGTGAAGCCCTTATAGAATTTGATAACATTGGAGAGTGTACTCTAAGGAATGCAGTTTTTCACTGATGCACAACTTTTTCTCTATGAATATATACAGACGACCCTCATGAATACATGAATTCCATATTTTCAGATTTTACTGGCTAAAATTTACTTTATTTTTATTTTTTGAGACGGAGTTTTGCTCTTGTTACCCAGGATGGAGTGCAATGGTGCAGTCTTGGCTCACCGCAACCTCCGTCTCCTGGATTCAGGCAATTCTCCTGCCTCAGCCTCCCGAGTAGCTGGGACCACAGGCACGCGCCACCATGCCCAGCTAATTTTTTGTATTATTAGTAGAGACGGGGTTTCACCATGTTGACCAGGATGGTCTTGATCTCTTGACCTCGCGCTCCGCCCGCCTCGGCCTCCCAAAGTGCTGGGATTACAGGTGTGAGCCACCGCGCCCGGCCTAAAATTTATTTTTAAGCCCCAAATCAATACTCTGGACACTTTCAAGGTCACTCTGAGATATGGGTAAAGCAGCCACCCCCCAGCTGCATGTTCCGAGCTCAGGTGGGCAAGGCTCTGCCTTGTTTCAATTCTCATACTATAAAAAGTATCCCTTTTTTTTTTTTTTTTTTTTTTTTTTGAGACGAAATTTCACTCTTGTTACCCAGGCTGGAGTGCAATGGCATGATCTCCGCTCACCGCAACCTCCGCCTCCTGGGTTCAAGCAATTCTCCCGCCTCAGCCTCCTGAGCAGCTGGGATTACAGGCACTCACCACCATGCCCAGCTCATTTTTGTATTTTTAGTAGAGACGGGGTTTCACCATGTTGACCAGGATGGTCTCGATCTCTTGACCTCGTGATCCACCCGCCTCAGCCTCCCAAAGTGCTGGGATTATAGGCGTGAGCCACCGCGCCCAGCAAAAGTATCCCTTTTATGGTCTAGAATTTCTTTTCTTCTTTCTTTCTTTTTTTTTTTTTTTTTTTTTTTGCATTTTTGTCCTTTTCGTTAGTGATTTTGCTGTTTAAAATGGCCCTGCAGTGCTGAAGTGCTATCTAGTGTTCCTAGGCAGGAGAAGGCTGTGAATTGCCTTTGGGAGAACATATGTGTATTAGAGAATTTTTCTTCAGGCATGAGTTGCTCTTGGCCCTAAATTCAATGTTAAGGAATCCACCATATATATTAAGTAAGGTGTCTTTAAACAGAAACAAATGAAAATAGGTTATGTATTGACTTACTAACAAAAATATGGTGCTCAGAGGCTAGAAGGAACTTAACTCTTTATTTCCCCTAGAAGCAATAGTTCAGTATTCACTCAGTGTTGGCAGTGACTTTATAAAACCTAAGTACTGTGAACTATTGAGAACCAACTGTGTTTTGTTTAGTATGGGAGTTCTCAACTTGGATGTTTGAGATGCATCTAGAGAACTTACTTAAAATACAGATGCTTGTCCCCCACTCTATCAGGTTCTGGTCTGAGGTTTGGATGTACGTGTGCAGACTCTTAATGGACATTGCGAGGGCTGCAGGGGATCCAGGGTTCACACTGAGAATCCACTGGTGGAAGCCCTAGGCCTAGCTCATGAGAAGATTCATATCCCTAACCTCAAAATAGCTGGTAGCCTCATCTTTCTGGCTCTTGGGATGGCCAGTGTTTTTATAAGGCAGCCAAGAAAGGCTGGGAAAGGGGTTAGATATGGTGGCATCTTCTGCGTTTTGTACCCTGACTCAGGCCTCCATCTTCCTTTTTGTAAAATAAGAATAATGGTAATACCTACTAAACAGAATTGGCTTGAGAATTAATGACATAACGTACCTCAAACTTTAAAGCATTGCTTTTCTTACTCTATTAGCAGAAGAGAAGAGGGTGGGGCTGAAGGGTGGGATTGTGCTCAGTGCTTTTAGGGGTTGACTCTGGAGTTATGGCAGGGCCTCGGGGCGATGAGTTTGACTTGTCTATGATGCCCTTCCCTCTTCAGGTAACCTGGATGGGGAGGACCATGCTGCAGAGCGAACGGTGGAGGATATTTTCCTTCGAAAGTTCATGTGGGGTACCTTCCCAGGCTGCCTGGCTGACCAGCTGGTTATAAAGCGCCGGGCTAACCAGCTGGAGATCTGTGCCCTGGTCCTGAGGCAGCTGCCTGCACACAAATTCTACTTCCTTGTGGGCTATAGTGAAACTTTGCTGTCCCACTTTTTCAAATGTCCTGTGCGACTCCACCTCCAAACTGTGCCCTCAAAGGTTGTATATAAGTATATCTAGGATGATCCCCCTTTTTCGCATCAAGCTGTAGCCTGCAGAGAATGGAACTGTGGGAAAGGAATGGAACGTGAGGAAACGCATCCCCTCAGAGGACCGCGGCATGGTCTCAGCTGCTTTTAATAAAGACCCTCTATGTTGTCTTGCCTCTCTGTTTTCACTCTTGGATGAGGGAACTAGAGTAGCATTTCTTTGACGGTGCTCCAGGGTTCGCAGGAAGGCTGCTGCCAGTTGTTTGAAGTTTGATTCATAGCTACAGTTTGGTGAGTACCTGTGCCAATCATTCTGTCAAACACCTACTAAAGTTATTTGCTTTCTCTCAAAATGGAAAGATCCATTCAGTGTTACTTTTTAAGAAACAAAACAATGTGAACATGTATCAAATTGCCTATGAAGCTTTTTTTTTTTTTTAAAGACAGAAAATAAGTGATGGCAAGGATGTGGGATTGGAACTCTTGTTCACTGTTGATGGGAATATAAAATGGTATAGCCCCTACGGAAAACAGTATGGTGGTTTCTGAAAAATTAAAAGTACAATTACTATGTGATCCAGACATTCCCTTTTTGGATATGTATCCAAAAGAATTGAAAGCAGGATCTTGAACAGATATCTGCACATTCATGTTCACTGTGTCATTTTTTCTTTTATTAATTTTTTTTATAAGAAAAAGAATAAAGAGGAAGAAAGAGAAAGAGGAAGAGGGAGAGAGAATGGGGGTATTGCTTTATTGCCCGGGCTAGAATGCAATCTAAATATGGGTATGCCTATAATTGTCCTTAATAATGGAGATATAAAAGAAAATGAAGGAAGAGAATAACAAACAAGGAGCCAACGAACATTTCGTTTAAACTTCTAAGTTGATATGATGTGGTACTGATCTACGTATTCCTGTATTGGGTGCGTATATATTTAGGATCTTTAGCTCTTCTTGTTGTTGCATTGATCCTTTTATCATTATATAATGTCCTTCTTTGCTTCTTTTGATCTTTGTTGCTTAATTGTAACTTCTGCTTTTTATTTATTTATTTTAGCTCTCTGGTTGGTTGGTAAATCCTTCTCCATCCCTTGTTTTAAATCTTTGTGTATCCTTGAATGTGAGATGGGTCTGGATGCAGCATACTGATGGGTTTTAGTTTTTTATTCAAATTGCCTGTCTGTCTTTGGATGGGGGATTTAGTCAATTTAAATTTAGAATCAATAATAATATATGTGAGTTTAATACTGCCATTTAATATTAGCTGGCTATTTTGCCCATTAGTTGATGTAAATTCTTCATTATATTGATGCTCTTTTTGGTATTTTTTTAGAAAGGCTGATACTGTTTGTTCCTTTCTATGTGTAGTGGTTCTTTCAGAAGGTCTTATAAAGCAGGCCTGGTGGTGATGAAATCTCTGAGTGCTTGCTTATTGACAAAAAACTTTATTTTTCCTTCACTTGTGAAGCTTAGTTTGGCTGGATGTGAAATTCTGGGTTGAAAGTTCTTTTCTTTAAGGATGTTGAATATTGGTCCCCACTCTCTTCTGGCTTGTAGGGTTTCTGCTGAGAGATCTGCTGTAAGTCTGATAGGCTTCCCTTTGTGGGTAACCTGACCTTTCTCTCTGGCTGCCCTTAGTATTTTCTCCTTCATTTCAACCCTGGTGAATCTGACGATTATGTGCCTTGGAGTTGCTCTTCTTGAGGAATATCTCTGTGGTGTTCTCTGTATTACCTGGAGTTGAATATTATCCTGCCTTACTAGGTTGGGAAAATTTTCCTGAATAATGTCCTGAAGCGTATTTTCCAGCTTGGATTCATTCTCTTCCTCACTTTCAGGTACACCTATCAAGCGTAGATTCGGTCTTTTTACATAGTCCCATATTTCTTGGAGACTTTGCTCGTTCCTTTTTATCCTTTTTTCTCTAATCTTGTCTTCTTGTTTTATTTCATTGAGTTGGTCTTTGACCTCTGATATCCTTTCTTCTGCTTGATCAATTCGGCTGTTAAAACTTGTGCATACTTCACGAAGTTCTCGTATTGTGTTTTTCAGCTCCATCAATTCACTTATATTCCTCTCTAAATTGTGTATTCTTGTTAACATTTTGTCAAATCTTTTTTCAAAGTTCTTAGTTTCTTTGGATTGGTTTAAAACAAGTTCTTTTAATTCACAGAAGTTTCTCATTATCCACATTTTGAAGCCTGCTTCCGTAATTGGAACACACTCGTTCTCCATCAAGCCTTGTTCCGTTGCTGATGAGGAACTGTGATCCCCCGCTGAGGGAGAGGGGTTCTGATCTTGGGTATTCTCAGCCTTTTTTGGCTGTTTTCTTCCCTTCGTTATAAATTTATCCATCTGTGGTCTTTGTATTTACCGTCTTTGTAATTGGTTTTCTGAGTGGACGTACGACTTACTGATTCTCAGCGCCGAAATCTGAGCAACCCACTGCACCGACTAAATCAGCGGCGTTAAGATTGATGGTGCTTTTCTGACTCTGCACCAAGAACCAACGCTCCGAGGCGCTGGCAAAACCGCCTCGCCAGTCACAAGAGTCGCGCCGGCGACCCGTGGGGCTCCTCCGCTGGGAATCTCCTGGTGCGTGAGCAACAAGAATTCTTGTGAAGGTATGGCGTCCTCTCGTTCTTTGCACTTTCACTGGGAGCTACAATCCCGAGCTGCTAGTGATCAGCCATCTTGGATCTCTCTCCGTCTCTAGTCGCTTTCTTACAGTTCTACTCTAGAGAGAACTACTGTGAACAGTTTATTATATTTTATTCCCAGATGTACTTTTTTACAGGAATACTTTAATGCACACTCATCGATGTTAAAATCTTGAGTGCCTATTCTGTGCCAAGCACTCTTCTAAGCGCTTGGGACCTGTTAATGTGCAAAAAATTTCATTCCAAGATCACTGCCTTTGCAACACTCACGTCCTAGTGAAAAGGCAGGGAGTGTGAGGCAGCATGGTCCATGCACATGAAGGAGGAAGACATGCAGGTAAATGGAGGAAGAGCATTTCAGAAAGTTGCATCCACAAAAGCCAGCACCTGGTGCGAGAAAGTAGCACAGAGGTTGCTGAACCTGACCTTGACTCTCATATCTTGACCTCATGCTGATCTTTATTCTGATCCTAATACCTTTAACCTGACCCTGAGCCTCAACCTAACACCTTTTTTACTCTGAACTTGATAATGGCCCTGACTAACCATGACCCTAATGCTGACCTTTACCCAGACCTTGACATGCAGCCTAAGCTTCACCCTGACTCTCACCTAGGCCCTCTCTGGGCATGTGTCTCACTCTGAGTCTGACCCTGACTCTAATGTTCACTTTGAACTTCACTCTGAACATGACCTCCTTACCATGACTGTGTTAGTTCATTTTCATGCTGCTGATAAAGACATACCTGAGACTGAGTAATTTATAAAAATATGCTAACAGACTTACAGTTCCACATGGCTGGAGAGGCCTTGCAATCGTGGTAGAAGGCAAAGGCAGGTCTTACATAGCAGACGAGAGAATAGTAACCAAGCCAAAGGGTTTTCCCTTTATAAAAGCTTCAGATCTCATGAGACGTATTCACTACAGTGAGAATGGGGAAACCACTCCCATGATTCAGTTATCTCCACTGGGTTCCTCCCACAACATGTGGGAATTATGGGAGCTACAATTCAAGATGAGATTTGGCTGGTGACACAGCCAAACCATATCATTCCACCCCGACCTTCCCAAATCTCATGTTCTCACATTTCAAAACCAATCATGCTTTCCCAACAGTCTCCCAAAATCTTAACTGATTTCAGCATTAACTCAAAAGTCCAAAGTCTCATCTGAGATAAGGCAAGTCCCTTCCATCTATAAGCCTGTAAAATAAACAGCAAGTTAGTTACTTCCTAGAGTATACCCCATACAATGGAGGTACAGGCGTTGGATAAATACAGCCATGCCAAATGGGAGAAATTGGCCAAAGCAAAGGGACTGAAGATCTCATGCAAGTCCAAAATCCAGCAGGACAGTCAATTTTTTTTTTTTTTTTTTTTTTTTTAGATGGAGTTTTGCTCTTATTACCCAGGATGGAGTGCAATGGCTTGATCTCGGCTCACTGCAACCTCCGCCTCCTGGGTTCAGGCAATTCTGCCTCAGCCTCCTGAGTAGCTGGGATTACAGGCATGTGCCACCACACCCAGCTAATTTTTTGTATTTTTAGTAGAGACAGGGTTTCACCATGTTGACCAGGATGGTCTCGATCTCTTGACCTTGTGATCCACCCACCTCGGCCTTCCAAAGTGCTGGGATTACAGGCTTGAGCCACGGTGCCCGGCCAGGGCAGTCAAATATTAAAGCTCCAACATGATCATTGAATGCAGCTTTTCTAGGCACATGGTGCAAACTGTCGGTGGCTCCGCCATTCTGGGGTCTGGAGGATGGGGGCACTCTACACAGCTCCACTAGGCAGTGCCCCAGTGGGGACTCTGTGTGGAGGCTCTAACCCCACATTTCCATCCCACACCACCCTAGCAGAGGCTCTCCGTGAGAGCCCCACGCCTGTAGCAAACTTCTGCCTGGGCATCCAGGCATTTCCATACATCCTCTGAAATCTAGGCAGAGGTTCCCAAACCTTGATTCTTGACTTCTGTGCACCTGGAGGCTCAACACCACATAAAAGCTGCCAAGGCTTGGAACTTACATGGTTTGAAGCCATGCTCAAGCTGTAACTTGGTCCCTTTTAGCCATGGCTAGAGCAACTGGGATGCAGGGCACCAAGTCCCAAGGCTGCACACAGCAGGTGAGCCCTGGGCCTGGCCCACAAAATCATTTTTTTCCTCCTAGGCCTTTGGGCCTGTTATGGGAGGGGCTGATGCAAAGGTCTCTGACACGCTCTGGGGTTTCCCCATTGTCTTGGCAATTAATATTTGGCTTCTCATCACTTATGCAAATTTCTACAGCTGGCTTGAATTTCTCCTCAGAAGATGGGTTTTTCAGCTGGGCGTGGTGGCTTGGCTCACACCGTAATCCCAGCACTTTGCGAGGCTGAGGCATGTGGATCACTTGAGGTCAGGAGTTCAAGACCACCCTGACCAACATGGTGAAAACTTGTCTCTACTAAAGATATAAAAATTAGCTGAGTGTGGTGGTGGGCACCTGTAATTCCAGCTACTCGGGAGACTGAGGCAGAAAAACCACTTGAACCTGGGATGCAGAGGTTGCAATGAGCTGAGGTGGTGCCACTGCACTCCAGCCTGGTGACAGAGCAAGACTCCCTCTCAAAAAGTGGGGGCGGGGGCGGGGGCGGGGGAGGGGGGGCGGGGGCGGGGGAGGGGGGGCGGGGGCGGGGGAGGGGGGTGGATTCCTTTTCTATCCTATCACATCATCAGGCCTCAGATTTTTTCAACTTTTATACTCTGTTTCCCTTTTAAAATTGATTGCTTATAACAACACCTAAGTCACCTTTGAATGCTTTGCCGCTTAGAAATTTCTTTTGCCTCATATCCTAAGTCATCTCCCTCAAGTTCAAAGTTCCACAAATCTCTAGGACAGGGGCAAAATGCCTCCAGTCTCTTTGTTAAAACGTAG
Organism: Saimiri boliviensis; assembly: GCF_048565385.1. Taxonomy (NCBI): domain Eukaryota; kingdom Metazoa; phylum Chordata; class Mammalia; order Primates; family Cebidae; genus Saimiri; species Saimiri boliviensis. The sequence continues at coordinate 112,787,240 of NC_133458.1, forward strand.
CAAGAGTTACCTTTTCTCCAGCTCCCAACAAGTTTCTCATCTCCATCTGAGACCACCTCAGCCCAAATTTTATTATCCATATCATTATCAGCATTTTGGTCAAAGCCATTCAACAAATCTCTGTGAAGTTCCAAACTGTCTCACGTTTTTCTGTCTTTGTCCGAGCCCTCCAAACTGTTCCAACCTGTGCCTGTTACTTGGTTCCAAAGTTGTTCCCACATTTTTGGGTATCATTATGGTAACACTCCACTCTCCAGGTACCGATGTATGATATGAGTCTGTTTTCACACTGCTGATAAAGACATACCCAAGACTGGGTAATTTATAAAGAAAAATAGGTTTAATGGACTTACAGTTCCACTTGGATGGGGACGCCTCACAATCATGGTGGAAGGCAGAAGGCATGTCTTACACAGCAGCAGGCAAAAGAGAATAATAACCAAGTGAAGGGGATTTCCCCTTATAAAATCATCAGATCTCATGAGGCTTTTTCACTACCATGAGAACAGTATGGGGGAAGCTGCCGCCATTATTCTCTCATCTGGTCCCTCCCACAACATGTAGGAATTATGGGAGCTACAGTTCAAGATGAGATTTGGTGGGGGGCACAGCCAAACGGTATCAGTGACTGACTCTGACCTCATCCTAACTCTAGCACTGATGCTCACTTTGACTCTGACCATGACCCTCACCCAGACACCTATCATAACCTTGACCATGAACATGGAAGTCATGTAAATCTGACCCCCACTCATCTCTAACCCTGACTCTGGCCCTGACCTTGACTCTATCTCTTATACCAATCTAACCCTGCCCTCGACCTGATTCTCACATTCAACAGTGCTGACACTGGTTGTCATTCAGGCCCTAGGACTTCCCTGTTCCTTGACCCTGGCCTGAAGCAGATTCTCAACCTGACCATAATCTGTGTGCAGATCATGACTGATTTTGACCCTCAACCAGACTGTAAACTCGGCTTGACCCTGACTTTGTCTCTCACCTTTTCCCTGACTCTCACCTTCCACTTAATCAGACCCTAACTTTCACCCTGATGTGAATGTTTTCTCTTACCCTCACTCTGACATTGACTTGACTGTGAGCTCCATTCTATCATGGATAACTGAACCTCATTAGAACTTGATCATGTCCCTGACCTTCACCATGCTCCTGACTCTGACCTTGACTTTTATCTTGAACCTGATTTTCCTCACTCTGAATAGGACCCTTACTCTGACCCTCACTTCCTCTCCTCTCACCCTGACCCTAACCCTAACCCTTGTAATAATCCTGACCCTGATATTCAAATGGACATAATTTGACACTGACTTTGACCCTGAGCCTAACACCCTGATTCTTACTTTTATGTTGACTTTGACCCTGACTCACATAGACTTTGACCATGAGCCTGAACCTGGCACCAAATCACACACTCAGTCTCACCCTCTGACCTTCAACTTGAGCCTGACTTCACCCTTACCCTGCACCTAACTTCAACCTGATTCTAACCCTAACTCTTACCCTCACCCAAATTGGTTCCTGCACTTGAAATTTGAGTTTTGTGGGTCAAAAGTCAGCCATGGGTCTCACTGTACTAAAATCAAGGGATTGGCAGGGATGCATTCCTTTCTAGAGGCTCTAGGGGATAGTCGGTTTCCTCACCATTTCCAGCTTGTAGCGGCTGTCTACATTCTTTGGTCTGTGGCCCCTGCCTCCATTTTCAAAGCCAGCAGTAGTAGGTCAAATTCTCACTTTACATCACTCTGAAGATTGTTGTCTGGCTATTCTCTTCCACCTTTTTTTTTTTTTTTTTTTTTTTTTTTGAGACGGAGTTTCACTCTTGTTACCCTGGCTGGAGTGCAGTGGCGCGATCTCGGCTCACCGCAACCTCCGCCTCCTGGGTTCAGACAATTCTCCTGCCTCAGCTTCCTGAGTAGCTGGGATTACAGGCACGCCTCACCATGCCCAGCTAATGTTTTGTATTTTTAATAGAGACAGGGTTTCACCATGTTGACCAGGATGGTCTCGATCTCTTGACCTCGTGATCCACCCGCCTCGGCCTCCCAAAGTGCTGGGATTACAGGCGTGAGCCACTGCGCCCAGCCCTTTCTCTTCCACTTTTAAGGAGATTTTCTTTCTTTCTTTCTTTCTTTCTTTCTTTCTTTTTCTTTTTTTTTTTTCTTTTTTTTTTTTTTTCTGGCAGCCTTGCTCTGTTGCCCAGGCTGGAGTGCAATGGCATGATTTCGGCTCACAGCATCCTCTGCCTTCGGGGTTCAAATGATTCTCCTGCCTCAGCCTTCTGAGTAGCTGGGATTACAGATGCACATCACCACATCTGGCTAATTTTTGTATTTTTAGTAGAGATGGGGTTTTGCCACGTTGGCCAGGCTGGTCTCGAAGTTCTGAGCTCAAGCAGTCTGCCCACCTCAGCCTTCCAAAGTGCTAGGATTACAGGTGTGAGCCACCATGCGCGGCCAGGATTTGGGGTTATTTTGGATCCACCTGAATAATCCGGGGCATCTTACTACCTCAAGGTAAAAGGATTAGCAACCTAATCAAATTTGCCACGTAAGGAGATGTTCACAGGTCCCAGGGATTAAGACGTGGGCATCTTTGGGGGCCATTACTCTGCTACCATAAATCTAAGTGTGCCCTTTCTCTGATTTGACCTACATTCTGACACTCACCCTAACCATGAAGTTCAACTTGACCCTTTCTCTGATCCTTATGGTGAATTTGACTGTCACCTTGTCCCTGACTGGCACCATGACTCTTAATGAGGAAGGTGTGGCCTGACCCTCACCCCAACTCTGACCTTGACCTTGACTAGAAATAGACCTTCACCCTGACAGTCACCATGACCCTCCATTGACCTTGACAGTGACTCACTGATTCCAGCCCTCATGCTGACCCTGACCCTATTCTCAACTTTACCTTTATTCTGAACCTTATCCTCACTGTGACCCTGACCCTAAATCTCAACTTGACTGTGGTTGGCTGAATAATAGCTCCCACAGATATGCATGTTCCAGTTCCCAGAACCTGTGAATATGGTACTTTGTCAATATGATTAAGAATCTTAATACAGGCTGGGCGTGGTGGCTCACGCCTGTAATCTCGGCACGTTGGGAGGCCAAGGTGGGCAGATCACCTGAAGTCAGGAGTTCAAGACCAGCCTGGCCACTGTGGTGAAACCCTATCTTAAAAAAAAAAAAATCATAAAAATAAAGAAGAATCTTAATACAAAAAAAAATTAGCCTGATGTGGTTGTGTGCACCTGTAGTCCCAGCTATTCGGGAGTCTGAGGTTGGAGGATTGCTTGCTTGAGCTTGGCAGGTTGAGGTTGCAATAAGCTATGATCACAACACTGCACCCCAGCCTGGATGACAGAGAAAGATTCTGTCTCTTAATTAATTAGGCCATGCATGATGGCTCATGCCTGTAATTTCAGCACTTTGAGGGGCCAAGGCAGATGGATCACTTGAGCCGGGAGTTTCAGATTAGCCTGGCCAACATGGTGAAACCCCATCTCTACTAAAAATACAAAAATTAGCTGGGGATGGTGGTCCACTTTTGTCATACCAGCTACTCGGGAGGCTGAGGCGGGAGGATCGCTTGAACCTGGGAGGTGGAGATTGCAGGGAGCTGAGATTGCATCACTGCACTCCAGCCAGGGTGACAGAGAGTGACTCTGTCTCAAAAATAAATAAATAAAAAGTCAAAAAAAAATTTTTAAACAGAAATTTTCTAAAAAGAGACAGGAGCTCATTATGTTGCCCAGACTGGTCTTGAACTCTTGAGCTCAGGTGATCCTCTTGCCCCTGTCTTGGTAGGATTACAGGCATGAGCCACCACTCCCACCAGAAAGAAGAATCTCGAGATAGGGAGATTGTTCTGGATTATCTCGGTGAGCTCATTGTAATCACAAGGGCCCTATATTAGTGTTCTCCAGAGAATTAAAAAAACAAAAGTATGTGTAGCTCTGTATCGACTTGAGAGATATATTTTAAGAAATTTGCTCAGGCCAGGTGCAGTGGCTCAGGCTTGTAATCTCAGCACTTTGGGAGACTGAGGTGGGTGGATCACCTGAGGTCAGGAGTGCTTGACCAGTCTGGCCAACATGGTGAAACCCTGTCTCTACTAAAAATACAAAAATGAGCCAGGCATGGTGGCAGGTACCTGTAATTCCTCTACTTGGGAGGCCGAGGCAGGAGAATTGCTTGAACCCAGGAGGCAGAGGTCGCTGTGAGCTGAGACCACACCATTGCACTCTAGCCTGGGCAACAAGCGTGAAACTCCATCTCAAAAAAAAAAAAAAAAAAGAGAAAGAAAGAAAAAGAAATTTGCTCACATGATTGTGGAGACTTTGTGGTTCCAAAATCTGATAAGACAGGCTGGCAGGCTGGAGACCCAGGGAAGAGCTGCAGTTTGAGTCCAGAAACAGCCTGCTGGCAGAATTCTTTCTCGGTAGAGGGAGGTCAGTCAGTCTTCGTTCTGTTGAGGCCTTCAACTGCTCACCCGAATTATGGGAAATAATTTCCTTTACTCACGATTCACTAATCTGAATGTTATTCTAATAAGAAAAAATACTTTCGGGGTGGGGGGTGCAAAAAAAAAGAAAAAAGAAACAAATAAAAAAAAAAACTTACACAGAAATGAATAATGTTTTTTTCTTCTCCTCCTCCTCCTTCTCCTCCTTCCTCCTCCTCCTCCTCCTTCCTCCTCCTCCTCCTCCTCCTCCTCTTCTTCTTTTCCTTCCTTCCTTCCTTCTTCTCCTTCTCTCTTTTTTTTTCCTTTGGGACAGAATCTTGCTCTGTCACTAGGTTGGAGTGCAGTGGTGTGATCTCTGCTCACTGAAACCTCTGCCTCCCAGGTTCGAACAATTCTCATGCCTCAGCCTCCACAGTAGCTGGGAGTACAGGTGTGCACCACCATGCCTGGCTAATTTTTGTATTTTTAGTAGAGACGGGGTTTCACCTTGTTGGCCAGGCTGGTTTTGAACACTTAGCCTCAGATGATCTGCTCACTTTGGCCTCCCAAAGTGCTGGGATTGCAGGCCTGAGCCACCATGCCTGGCCAGAATAATGTTTCATGAAATATCTGGGCCCAATGGCCCAGTTAAGTTGACACATAAATGCTCATCACTACAAGTCCTTCTAAGGGAAAGAGGAGTAGGATGGTCAGAGTTAAAGGAGATGTGACTAGAGATAAAAATAGAGATGAAGAGAGAGGGAGAGAATGATGGAGGAGGAGAAAGAAGAATTTGAAGATGCTTCCCTGCTGGGATTGAAGTGGGAGGAAGGGAGATGAGCCATGAAATGCAAGGGGCCTCTAGAAGCTGGAAAAAGCAAGGAAAGAAATTCTCTCCTAGGGCCTCTCCAGAAGGAATACAGCCCTGCTGATATGTTTTAGACCTATGTTGAGTAGTAACTATCTGGGGCTGGTGGTGCAGGAGGTAAGGGAATTTACCAACACTGCTGTATATAAAGACAGATTTATTAGGGAAGTTATGAAAATACTTTTAAGATTGCAATGGGAAGTGCAGCAGAGAATGGAGAATGCGTTGTCTGCAAAGAGGCTGGGGCTGCAAGGAAGTTTTTTGTTTTGTTTTTGAGATGGAGCCTCACACTGTTGCCCAGGCTGGAGTGCAGTGACTTGATCTTGTCTCACTGAAACCTCTGCCTCCCTGGTTCAAGCAATTCTCCTGTGCAATTCTCCTGTGTCAGCCTCCCAAGAAGCTGGGATTACAGGCACCTGCCACCGCACCTGGCTAATTTCTGTATTTTTAGTAGAGATGGGATTTCACCATATTGGTCTTAAACTCCTGACCTCAGGTGATCCACCTGCCTCAGCCTCCCAAAGTGCTGTGATTACAGGTGTGAACCACCATGCCCGGCTTTGGAAAGAAGTTTTATAGGGTTGTGCTGGAGGGGGCTGCATGCAGAATGAGGTCATTGTGCCCGTGGAATGCAGTAGAGATCATTGTAATTAGTCATCTCTTAAAACAATTGTTTCTTGTTCTTCCCCACCTAGAGCCCTCCCCAACTCAGGGCCCCCTTCCTCAGAGTGGCTTACTTATCTTCTCAGGACTCCACACTTCTGATCTCCACAGCTGTAAGATAATAAATGTGTATTGTTTAGGCGGTCAAGTTTTTCACTCCTGTAGCTCAGCGAGCAGGAAGGAGTGGCACCAGCGGCCTCTTCACTCCCACAGCTTAGCGAGTGTCACAGCTCTTATTCCTGCTGCCCATAGCTCAGTGAACAGGAGTATTACAGCTTTTTAGTTCCTGTGGTTCAGTGAGTTCTGGGTTCTTGTCCTGCAACCAAGAGGAATAAGGTATGGGGACACCAGAGAGTGAGTTAAGGCAGAGTAGAGTTTTACTGAGCAACAGAAAGAAAGCTCTCAGCAGTAAAGGGTACCCACAATCAGGTTACTGTCTGTGAGGCTGAGTCCGGGATTTTTATGAGTTTAGAATGGGGAAATGTGTGCTGATTGGTCCATGGGCAGGCTTGGAAAAGACACCATTCAGTTGGTTAAAAGGCATCATGAAGAGGGAGCCAATCAAGAGAGAATGGGTAAGATGGAGATGAAAGTTCTCACTCTGGTCATGGACTCTATCCAGAATCGGCAGCTTGGTTTTTTGGTTTTCAGGCTTCAGACTGTCCTTGGCCTGAAGGTCGAGTTTCCTCAGGGACCTGTCCCTGTCTAGGAATTTGTCTGTCTCCTGTCACCATCAATAATGTGTTACAGCAGCAATAGGAAACTAATATACTACTCAACCTCTGGATGTCAGCTTAAAAGTCATTTCTGTTTAAATTTGTAAAACAAGCATTAATTGAGAGCCACTCAGTAACACACACTTAGGGCCGGCCGTGTTCTGAGATGGATCTCCATAGTCTCTGACTCCCTCCTGTAGATTTCCTTATAGCACGGATCACAAGTGCTAATGGAAGAGTAATCTGATGGCTGTTTAATATCTGTTTCCCTGTGCCCCTAGACAGTAGGCCCTGTGAGGATAGCCACTGTAGGTCTAAGTTTCCAGGAGACCTGAAGGAAAAGGCTAAATGTGGGGGTTTGGGTCCTGGGTCAGCACAAGGAAGGTGGTGGGTGAGGACTCACTTGGATTCCCATTTGCCCAGGCTCTGTCCTGGAGGGGGCAGAGGGGAAGGAGCAAGGGAAAACCTGCCCAGGCCACTGGATACCCTGGGCCTATGAAGTCAGTGTGGGCATCAGTGTGGAACAACTGACTTTCCGGGATGGGGGCAGGGAAGGCATCTGCCAATTTCTGTGGTGTAAATGCTGCTGGCACGGCTGACTTCCAGACACCACTTTCTTGAAAGTGGAGTTGGGAAGTTTAGAGTGTGTTCTCTGATACCAACCAATTCTTCAGGTTTTCTGACACCAACTGGGTATCCAACAATTTAAGAAATAAAAATGAAATCCTAAACCCCCCAGCCAACTGAATGAACTCTCCTTTTGGCCAAGGAGACCCCAAAGAAACCTTGAAAACAGTTCCAGGCCATGACAGGATGGGAGATTGGACACACCTTGTTATTACCCTCACCAACCGTGATGAGGCTTTTTTTTTCCCCTAAGGGCTAAACAGAACCATCAACCAGTGGCCTGCTGCTGCCCCTTGTTTTGTGGTTTTGGCACAACCATCACCAATCA